>NC_135817.1:23194543-23542184 GCF_964213995.1 Mustelus asterias | reverse complement strand
GGTAAGCAGGTGCAAGGCCAGTGTAAGGTAAGTTGATAAGAAGATAGAGTGACAGGTAAGTAAGGTGGCAGGTGGTTAGGGTAGCAGGTGGTTAGGGTGGCAGGTTGGTAGGGTGATAAACCTGTTGGACTTTAACCTGGTGTTGTTAAACTTCTTACGGTTGTAGGTAGGCAGGGTTGCAGGTGGTAAATTGGCAGATGGTTGAATGAATTGGTGCGTTGAGGGGTAAATGGGTCAGGTCAGATCGAGAAGGGTTGTCAATTTGGGGACTAGTCAAGTTGAGTCAGGGGAGAGTTGGGTGGCAGGCTACTCACGTCAGGTTGGGGGAATCACATGGTGTGGTTTAGTCAAGTTAGGTTTGGAGGGGACATCAGGTGGTGGGGCTATGGTAGAACATTGGGGGAAAAGATTCAATACTTGCAACCTATAAAATCTGCACAAGAAGGGGTGGATGTGTTGGGTCAGATCGGGAGGGGCTGTTACTTTGGGGTCTAGTCAAGTTGAGTCAGGGGAGAGTGGGTGGTGTCCAATCTGAGTTAGAGTTGGAGACTTCAGACTTACTTACCTGGGTCATTCCCCAGGAAATATTAGTTAGCAATGTCCTGGTCTAACTCCTGACCCCACAAACACTCGCATTTATCCCTCCATCTCCACCCGCAACCCACAGGCTGTCCCCAAATACCTCATGACGCACTGACTCCCCACTAACACAACCTGATGAACCCCACCACCTGATTCCCCCCATGACTCCCTACTTCCCTCCATCCCAATTTGACTAGCCCCACCACCTGACGTCTCCTCCAAATCTAACTTGACTAAACCACACCATGTGATTCCCCCAACCTGACGTGAGTAGCCTGCCACCCAACTCTCCCCTGACTCAACTTGACTAGTCCCCAAATTGACAACCCTTCTCAATCTGACCTGACCCATTTACCCCTCAACACACCAATTCATTCAACCATCTGCCAATCTACCACCTACAACCCTACCAATCTTCCAACCTGCCACTCTAACCACCTGCTACCCGAACCACCTGCCACCTTACTTACCTGTCACTCTATCCTCTTATCAACTTACCTTACACTAGCCTTGCACCTGCTTACCTTACACATTCTACCCCCTTACCCACTTAGCTTACACAAAATATTCCCTTACCTACTTACCTCACTCATCCTACACCTTACCCACATACCTCATCCACTTTACCCCCTTAGCCACTTACCTCACCCACCTTACCCACTTAGCTTACACAATGTACCCTTACCCACTTACTTACCTTACCCACTGTACCCCTTACCCACTTACCTTACACACCCGACCCCCTTACCCATTTACCTTAGCCACTCTACCCTGTTATCCACTTACCTCATCCACTGTATCCACTTAGCTTACACACTGTCCCCTCTTACCCAATTGCCTTTCCCACCCTACCTAATTACCTCCCCCATCTCACCCCCTTAGCCACTTACCTCACTCACCTTGCCCACTTAGCTTACACAATGTACCCCTTACTCACTTACTTACCTTCCACTGTACCCCCTTACTCACTTACCTTGCACACCCTACCCCCTTACCTACTTACCTTAGCCACTCTATCCTGTTATCCACTTCCTTACCCACCCTACCCCCTTACCCATGTACCTTACACACTCTGCTCCCTTACCCAATTACCTCATCCACCTTACCCCCTTGCCCACTTACCTTACCCACCCTACCCCCTTACCTTACATACCCTATCTCTTCGCCCATTTATCTTACGCGTCGTACCCCATCACACGCTTACATTACACACCTTACCCACTTACCCCCTCACCCACCCTGCCAATTGAGTTCCGGCATGGTGAAGAAAAGTAGGAGCAGATGGCCATCCAACAGTGATTGCCACTCCTCAAATGATGCAGGATAATAAGTTGCACTTCAACTTCCCAAGATATTTTTTTATCTTAATTCCTCATTACACACAACATGTAAAGTCAAGTCTAGTCATTAAGCTGATAATGTGCCACGTTGTGGCAGCACAGACAGAGATTTATAAATAACACATGATCCTGCTGAGGCCGGTTTCAATCATGAGCTGATTTTAGTGATTGCAATATGCTAATCCTGCACGTCAATGGCTAATCTAAACCTAATGGATTTCAATCCAATATACCACCCATTAAATTCTAGAACTTTCTAATTCTTGATCCCACTGTTAGATCTTATGTATTGCCACTCTGAGACTTTTTGAAAATGCAATACAAATAATTGCACTTCAGCAGAACATTGTGTTCCCTATGAACATCATCATCTATTGCTGAATTAATTCCTACTTTCTGGGGCCAGCCTGAGTGATAGCCGAATCTAATTTAGCCAAATTCTCCACCGAAAGCCGCTTAATGTTATTTTTTTTCATTCCTGCTTTATTCCCCCAAGTGGTTTTCATTCTTTCCCATGCATTTTACTTCCCACGCTCAATAAATTATTAATATGACCGTGCCACTGGTCTAGCTCTCAATTTCGTAACTTATCAGTCAGGGAAAGATGCAACATCTGTTTAAAGTGACATTATGAAGAATGATTTTGAATGATACAAAAGGGATACTGGTCATACCTGTCATATTGAAACCAGCTTCCAATATAAGCCAGGGTACAGCTACCTACAGTGATGGAGGACTGCCTTTGCAGGCTCCAATTCTCCAGAGAGGTACTTACGAGGGTATCATATCCCTCAGTCTTCAAGTATGTTTCCCATCAAGACGTATTATGACTTCCCTTTGGAAACAGCAGTTTAGAGTTACCCCTAAGAAAGAAAAATGACTTGCACTTATATAGCACCTTTCATGACCTCGGGATATGCCAAAAAAAATTTAAAGGCAATTAAGTGTTTTATTTTCCAAGCGTAATTGCTGCTGTGAAGTTGGGAGGATAGCAGGCAATCTGAAAAAAGTAGTCTCACAAGTAGCAATTAAATATACATGTCCAGATAATCTATATTAGGAATTTATCTGGAATCTCCATTTAAATAGTGAGATACTTTATTCATAAAGGGAGTGAGACAGGAATCAGGAAACTATAGGGCAGTTAGCCTAGCAGCATCTATCATAGAGAAAATGTTAGAAGCCAACATTAAAGATGTTATAACAGTGCACTTGGAAAAATTCAAGGCAATCAGGCAGGGTCAACATTTTTTTGTGAAAGGGAAATCATGTTTAACCAATTTATTGGATTTCTGAAGGAGTCACATGTGCTGTGGATAAAGTAAAATGGGTGGATGTACTGTACTTAAGATTTCCAGAAGGTATTTGACAAGGTGCCACATCAAAGGCTATTGCATGAAATAAAAGCTCATGGTGTAGGGGGTCACATATTGGCATGAATTGAAGATTGGCTGGCTAACAGAAAACAGAGAGTTGGCATAATGGGTCTTTTTCTAGTTGGCAGGCTGTAAAGAACAATGTGCCAGGGTACAGCTACCTACAGTGATGGAGGACTGGGGCCTCAACTTTTTACAATTTATATACACGACTTGGAAGAAGGGACCGAAAGTATGATTACTAAATTTGCTGACAAAACAAAAAGATAGGAAAGTGAATTGTGAACGGGAATTAAGGAGACAACAAAAGAACATTGATAGGTTAAGTGAGTGGGCATAAATTTAACAAATGGAGTATAAATGTGGGAAAAAGTGAAATTGTCCATTTTGACTGGAAGAATAAAAAAGCTTATTATTTAAATAGTGAGAGATTGCAGAGCTCTGAGGTGCAGAGGGATCTGGGTGTCCTATTGCATGAATCACAAAAGGCTAATATACAGGTATAGCAACTAATTAGGAAAGCTAATAGAATGTTATTGTTTATGCTGAGGGGAATTGAATACAAAAGTAGGAAGGTTATGCTTCAGTTGTACAGAGCATTGGTGCGACTACATCTGGATTATTGTTCACAGCTTTGACCTCCTTATTTCAGGAAAAGTGTAAATGCATTAGAAGTTCAGAGAAGGTTTACTAGACTAATATCAGGAATAGACAGGTTGTCTTCTGAGGAAAGTTTGGACAGGTTAGGTTTGTATCCATTAGTGTTTTACAACTTGATCAAAACATATAGCTCCCAAAGGGTATTGACAGAGTGGATGCAGAGAGGATGTCTCATCTTGCCAGCAAATCTAGAATTAGGGGTCACTGTTTAAAAATAAGGGGCGCCCATTTAAGACAGAGGTGAGGAGTTTTTTTTTTCTCACAGGACCATGAATCTCTGGAACTCTCTTCCTCAAACGGCAGTGGAAACAATATCTTTGAATATTTTTAAGGCAGAGCTAGATAGATTCTTGATTAACAAGGGGGTGAAAGATTATCAGGGTTAGGCAGGAATGTGGGGTTGAGGTTACAATCAGATGATCCATGATCTTATTGAATGGTGGATCAGGCTTGAGATGCCAAGTGGCCTACTCCTGCTCCTAATTTGTATATTTGATTGTTTGTATGAGCGCGACCACAATGATCATCGATTGCTGTAAAAACCAATCTGGTTCATTAATGTCTTTTAGGGGAGGAAATCTGCCGTCCTTACCTGGTCTGGCCTCCATGTGTCTTCAGGTACCCAACAATGTGGTCTTAGGTGTCCTGGAAAATGTACTCGCAAGCACTCAGTTCAAGAGCAATGAGGGATGGGCAACAAATGTTGGTCTTTGGGCTGACACATCCAATTGAAGAAAAAGATGAATGCTAAGTTGTGGCCCACTGCGGGTTATTTTAGTCTGCACACCCACCCATTTATGCCTAAAAAGTAAAAACTGGCAATAGCGGGGCCGAAGCCATAGAGACGATGAACTCACTGTCTGCCTACATGTTTCTACTTTCGGAAGGATCCAGACTTAGATGTCTAAATCTCCTGCTGGAAACAGGGATTAATACATGCAAACCAGGGGAAAACCTTTTAACTCTAATTATGCTGCCACTGGGCTACAGTGGCTACAGGGATGGTGCAGGAGGGAGGGATTCAGATACCTGGGTAATTGGGGCTCATTCTGGGGTAGGTGGGACCTCTACAAACGGGATGGTCTACACCTGAACCAGAGGGGTACCAATATCCTGTGGGGGGAATTTGCTAATGCTCTTCGGGAGGGTTTAAACTAATTCAGCAGGGGGATGGAAACCTGAATTGTAGCTCCAGTGTACAGGGGGTTGAGAGTAGTGAGGTCATGAATAAGGTTTCAAGGTCGCAGGAGTGTACCGGCAGGCAGGAAGGTGGTTTGAAGTGTGTCTACTTCAACACCAGGAGCATCCGGAATAAGGTGGGTGAACTTGCAGCGTGGGTTGGTACCTGGGACTTCGATGTTGTGGCCATTTCGGAGACATGGATAGAGCAGGGGCAGGAATGGTTGTTGCAGGTTCCGGGGTTTAGATGTTTCAGTAAGATCAGGGAAGGTGGTAAAAGAGGGGGAGGTGTGGCATTGTTAGTCAAGGACAGTATTACGGTGGCAGAAAGGACGTTTGATGAGGACTCGTCTACTGAGGTAGTATAGGCTGAGGAAAGGAGAGATCACCCTGCTGGGAGTTTTCTATAGGCCTCCGAAAAGTTCCAGAGATGTAGAGGAAAGGATTGTAAAGATGATTCTGGATAGGAGCGAAAGTAACAGGGTAGTTGTTATGGGGGACTTTAACTTTACAAATATTGACTGGAAACGCTACAGAACATAGAACATAGAAACATAGAAAAACTACAGCACAAACAGGCCCTTCGGCCCACAAGTTGCACCGGTCATGTCCCTACCTACCTAGGCTTACATATAGGCTTAACTATATCCCTCAATCCTATTAAGTTCCATGTACTCATCCAGAAGTCTCTTAAAAGACCCAATCGAGTTTGCCTCCACCACCACTGACGGCAGCCGATTCCACTTACCCACCACCCTCTGAGTGAAAAACTTACCCTTGACATCTCCTCTGTACCTACCCCCCAGCACCTTAAACCTGTGTCCTCTCGTCGCAGCCATTTCAGCCCTGGAAAAAGCCTCTGAGAATCCAACCAACCTATACCTCTCAACATCTTGTACACCTCTATCAGGTCACCTCTCATCCTTCGTCTCTCCAAGGAGAAAAGACCGAGCTCCCTCAACCTATCTTCATAAGGCATGCCAACCAATCCAGGCAACATCCTTGTAAATCTTCTCTGCACCCTTTCAATAATTTCCACATCCCTCCTATAATGAGGCGACCAGAACTGAGCACAGTACTCTAAGTGTGGTCTGACGAGGGTCTTATAAAGCTGCATCATTATCTCCCGACTCCTAAACTCAATCCCTCGATTGATGAAGGTCAGCACACCATACGCCTTCTTAACCACCTCCTCTACCTGCGAGGCCGATTTAAGAGTCCTATGGACCCGGACCCAAGGTCCTTCTGATCTTCTACACTGCTGAGAGTCTTACCCTTGATATTATACTCCTTCATCCCATTTGACCTGCCAAAATGGACCACTACACATTTATCCGAGTTGAAGTCCATCTGCCACTTCTCCGTCCAGTCTTGCATCCTATCTATGTCACGCAGCAGCTTCTGACATCCCTCCAAACTATCCACAACACCACCACCTTCGTGTCGTCGGCAAACTTACCAACCCATCCCTCCACTTCCTCATCCAGGTCATTTATGAAAATGACAAACAGCAAGGGTCCCAGAACAGATCCCTGGGGCACTCCACTGGTGACCGACCTCCATTCAGAAAAAGACCCATCTACAACCACTCTCTGCCTTCTGCAGGCAAGCCAGTTCTGGATCCACAAGGCAACAGCCCCTTGGATCCCATGCCCTCTCACTTCCTCGAGAAGTCTTGCATGGGGTCCTTATCGAACGCTTTGCTGAAGTCCATGTAAACTACATCTACCGCTTTTCCTTCGTCAATGTGTTTAGTCACATTTTCAAAGAACTCCACCAGGCTCGTAAGGCACGATTTGCCTTTGACAAAGCCGTGCTGACTACTTTTGAGCATACTAAACTTCTCTAAATGTTCATAAATCCTGTCCCTCACAATCTTCTCCATCAACTTACCAACCACTGAGGTTAGACTCACCGGTCGGTAATTTCCTGGGCTATCCCTATTCCCTTTCTTGAATATAGGAAACACATCCGCAATCCTCCAATCCTCCGGAACCTCTCCCGTCTCCATCGACGACGCAAAGATCATCGCCAGAGGCTCTGCAATCTCTTCCCTCGCCTCCCACAGTAACCTGGGGTACATCCCATCCGGTCCCGGCGACTTATCTATCTTGATGCTATTCAAAATTTCCAACTCATCCTCTTTCTTAATGTCCACATACTCAATCTTTTCAGTCCGCCTCAATCCTGCAGTACAACCACCCAGGTCTTTTTCCACCGTGAATACCGAGGTAAAATATTCATTAATCACCTCTGCTATTTCTTCCGGTTCTGTACAGACTTTCTCGCCTTCACATTTTATAGGTCCTATTCCTTCACATCTCATCCTTTTACTCTTCACATATTTATAGAACGCCTTAGGGTTCTCCTTAATCTTACCTGCCAAGGCCTTCTCGTGACCCCTTCTGGCTCTTCTAATTTCTTTCTTCAGTCCCTTCCTACAAGCCGTATACTCATCTAGATCTCTATCATCGCCTAGCTCTCTGAACCTTTTGTACGCTTTCCTTTTGTTTTTGACTAGGTTCAGCGCAGCTTTCGTGCACCACGGTTCCCATAACCTACCAAAACCTCCCTGTCTCATCGGAACCTTGTCATGCAGAACTCCAGACAAACATTCCTTGAAAATCTGCCACCTTACTTCGGTACTTTTCCTTGAGAATACCTCCTTCCAATTTACACCTCTAATCTCCTGCCTGATGGCTTCATATTTCCCCTTACTCCAGATAAACACTTTCCTAGCTTGCCTGATCCTATCTCTTTCCAATGCTAGCGTAAAGGAGATAGAGTTATGATCACTATCCCCAAGATGCTCCCCCACTGAGAGATCCGACACATGTCCAGGCTCATTAGCCAGTACCAGATCGAGTACAGCCTCTCCTCTTATAGGCTTATCCACATGCTGTGTCAGGAAACCCTCCTAAACACACCTAACAAACTCCTCTCCATCCAAACCCCTTACCCTAGGGATATTCCAATCGATGTTTGGGAAATTAAAGTCTCCCATCACAACAACCCTGTTATTACTACATCTCTCCAGGATCTGTTCCCCGATCTGCTCCTCAACATCCCTGTTACTATTGGGCAGCCTGTGGAAAACACCCAGCAAAACTATCAACCCCTTCCAGCTCTGAATTTCCACCCACAGAGACTCCGTAGACAATCCCTCCACGGCTTCCACCTTCTCTTCAGCTGTGACATTATCCCTGATCAGCAGTGCCACTCCCCCCCCCCCCTCCCCCCCCTCTTTTGCCTCCCTCTCTGTCCTTTCTGAAACATCTGAAACCCGGCACCTGAAGTATCCAGTCCTGTCCCTGTCCCCAAGTCTCCGTAATGGCCACCACATCACACTTCCAAGCATCGATCCACACTCTAAGCTCATCCACTTTATTCACTACACTCCTGGCGTTAAAATAGACACATCTCAAACCTTTGGTCTGAGCTCTCCGCTTCTCCATCACCCGTCTATTCTCCCTCTTACCCTGTCTACAATCCTTCTCTATTTGCGGGCTAACCTCCTTGTTCTCAGTCACCTCATCACGATTCCCTCTCCCCAACCTTTCTAGTTTAAAGTCTCCCCAGTAGCTTTAGCCAACCTTCCTGCCAGGATATTGGTCCCCCTGGGATTCAAGTGCCACCCGTCTTTTTTGTACAGGTCACGCCTGCCCCTAAAGAGGTCCCAATGATTCAGGAACCTGAATCCCTGCCCCCTGCTCCAGTCCCTCAGCTACGCATTCATCCTCCACCTCACTCAATTCCTGCTCTCACTTTCCCGTGGCACAGGCAGCAATCCTGAGATTACTAACTTTGCGTTCCTCCTTCCCAACTGTCTACCTAACTCCCTATATTCTCTTTTCATGACCCCTTCCCTCTTCCTACCTATGTCAGCGGTACCAATATGCACCACGATCTCTGGCTCCTCTCCCTCCCACCTCAGGATATCTGGGACGCGATCAGAGACATCCCGTATCCCGGCACCAGGGAGTCAGACCACCATCCGAGACTCCCATCTGCCTCTGCAAAAACGCCTGTCCGACCCCCTTACTGTTGAGTCCCCGACTAATACTGCCTTCCTCCTCCTTCCCTTAGCCCTCTGAGTTACAGGGCCGGACTCTGCTCCAGAGACACCGCCACTGCTGCTTCCCCCAGGTGGGCTAACCCGCCCAGCAGTACTCAGACAGGAGTACTTATTGCGAAGGAGCACATCCACCGGGGTGTTCTCTATCACCCGAGCTTTCCCCTTCCTGGATGTTACCCACTTGTCTGCCTCCCGTGGCCCTGGTGTGACCACCTGCTGATAACTCCTGTCTATCACCTCCTCATTTTCCCTAACCAGGCGAAGATCCTCGAGCTGCAGTTTCAGTTCTCTAACATGGTCCCTTAGGAACCGCAGTTCGACACACTCATCACAGATATGGACGTCCGGGAGGCCAGGAGCCTCCAGGATCTCCCACATCCTACATTGGGAACAACAGACTGGCCTCACACTCATAATTTCCCTTCTTATTTCAAGGAAGACAGAGAAACGTACTTAAGAATTAAACTTCCCCGCCTCGCCCTTTCCGCCTAAACCCTTAGAGCCAAAGCCCTTCAGCTCTCACTCTGCTCCCTTCTCACTCCGCTGCCCGCTCTCAACGCTGCCCGCTGGATACTGCGGCCTCCCCTTTAAACCTCCCGCGCGCTAAAAGAAAATTCAAAAACCCTTCCCACAACACCCCGCGCGTGGCCTACTTCCGGTCTAGACTTTAAAGGTTTAAAAATAAATAAATAAACCAAGCCCGCGAAAAGTGATTTAAAAGTCGATCTCTTACCCCAGCACTCCTGTAACAAATCACTCCTCCTCGCCTCTCTTAAGATGAACAATGAGGATGATGCCCCAGGTAAGTAGCTTTTATATTAAAAGAAAATTCAAAAACCCTTCCCACAACACCCCACGTGCGGCCTACTATAGTTCGAGTACTTTAGATGGTTCAGTTTTTGTCCAATGTGTGCAGGATGATTTCCTGACACAGTATGTAGATAGGCCAACAAGAGGCGAGGCCACATTGGATTTGGTACTGGGTAATGAACCAGGCCAGGTGTTAGATTTGGAGGTAGGTGAGAACTTTGGTGATAGTGACCGCAACCGAGCACAACACTCGTGAGAGGTCGAAGACAGGGGGTGGTGAGCCAGACCTCCAGCTCCTCACCCCGTTCGAGGAGCGGGCGCTGGAGCTCCCCAGAGAAGGGGAGACGCGGGCTGTCAGCAACAGCATGTTCGGTCTGCCATCCAGACGTGAGCACCTGTCATTCCTACACTCACTTTGAGGCAACTTCTTGGGGGCACAGGTTTCGGGTGCAAGGGGTAAGGTGTAAAGGAGATATATGAGGCATTTTATTTGCATTGAGAGGATAGTGGGTGCCTGGAACTCACTGCCCGGGGAGGTTGTGGAAGCGGAAACTATGGGGACATTTAAGGAGCATGTCTACAGCTATCTGAATGGGATGGGAACAGAGGCATACGGGGGCAAACAAATCAGATGGGCAGCCTGGTCGCTACAGGGTTGGATGTCCGAAGGGCCTGTCCCTGTGATGTAATTGTCTGGGTTCAGTGTTCTATGTTCAAGGGAGACATGTGATTCATGTGTTTGGCATCCCGGATTCCTCTCCCTCCCTTGCACTTAACCTTGTGTCCTGTGTTTCAGGGACAAATCCTGACACCCCAGGGCCTTCTGGACCGCAGGCCCCGGCTACAGCTCCCATCCATCATGAGAACGATAGCTCAGACCAGTCCCTGGAGGATATGGGTGAAGGGACCTCCGAGGGTGGCACCGTTTATCCGTCAGCTTCTACCTCACAAATCACCATCACAGAAACAGACACGTCAGTGGGTCCAGTTAGTGTTGAGACTTCTGGGTCACTCTCTGGTGAGCACGACACATCTGCTAATGTACATCGGGTGGAGGAGGAAATGTCCGAGGCCTCTGGCATGCGGGGGCCTGCTGGAGGCGAGGACTCATCTGGCCCCAGGCTACATGCTGGGCCTCTGAGATCACTTCTCCCTCAGCTGCTGAAGATGCAGCAACAGAGCCAGCGAATGCAGGGCTGACAACCACTCTGGACCAACTGCGAGGCTGTTGGGAGGAGTCCCAAAGCTTTCAGGCGGACCAACTATCGCCTGTCATGCGTGCTTCCAATGGCAACACTGCAAGGGTGGCGTCTGCAGTGGAAAACCTGGGGCAGGGGATCCTCACCACGGGTGGCAGGTTCCAAGCAATGGCCGAGTCACAGCAGGCCACAGCGGAGGGACTGAGCAGGCTTCTTGAGATTCTGCGGCCCATGGCTGAGAGGCTCGAGAGCTTGCAGGAGACCCAGAGGGACAGCACTGAGACACAGCGGGCAATGGCAGCAACCCTTGAGAAGGTGGCCCAGTCTCAGAGGGCCATGGCCAAGGGCTTGCAGAGCCTGGCCCAGTCTCAGAGGGCACTTGCTGTGGCCATTGAGAGATGGCTCACGACTCAAGTGGCCATCACAGAGGGGTCGACCACCATGAGTAGGATGCAGGTGGTCCTCCAGGACTGGCGGTGCCAGGTGACGCCGGAGCTTCTGGAGCTCACTGCAGAAGCACCAGTGTCCCATGGAGTGACCCAGGGGCCAAAAGGGACCCCAAGGGAGGAGGAAGGGCGCAAGCCCACGCCATGGGATGAAGAGGGTGTCATGGAAACATCCCAGACACCTGGAAGCCGGCCAGGGCCCTCAAGGTCCAGGGCCTCCAGAGGACGCCCGCCATGCGCATCACAGGCCACGGGGCGAGGTCGGCAGCTGGCCCCCTCTACCTCCAATGTACATTCTGGGGAGTCACTGAGGCGCAGTGAGAGGCAGCGTAAGGTGAGGAAGTTGTAGTTGCTCTGAGATGGCACGGGGGTGACGGGCTGCACTAGTTAGAAAGGACTGTCAGCACCTTAATGTTTTCTTGTCACAAGTATTTGAGTTTCACCAGCTTATCTGAATGCCTTTATTGTAAATAAATGTTTTTTCTCCACAACCACCTGCGAATAGGTTATTTCGAATAGGATTCCTGCCCCATTGACGATCACCCGATGGGTGCCTCATGGTGATATCAGTTGGGGCGGCCCCTCAATGCAGTGTCACTGAGAAAAGGAAGCCATTGGTCTCTCATACCCCACGAGCAATGACCTCCCGTCCCCCAACCCACCCGCCCCAGGGCCCTGTATGGGGGTTTCAGATCCCTTACCCACTAGACAGGCGTGGGCCCAGGTGCCAGCGTGCATGTGGGTCTCAGGCAGGAGTCAGACTGGTTTGCACCAGGGCATCATCAGAATGGTGCTTAGCGAATCGTCATCACCCTCCTGCCTGGAAAAAATATCGCGAGCACAGAGTACCCAGGCCCACCGCTCTGGTGTGACAATGTGCAGGATAAATGGAAGGCATTTTTCGGGGGTGGCGGGGAGGGGATGGAACCCACAATCACCATCCCCTAGCAACTGAACCACCTGGTTATCAGGGCCTGTCTAGCCACCCTCGCATGCCTCAGCTGAGATGCCAGCCCTCCACCGCCTGGCAGGTGTTCTAAGGTGCTCTCATCCTCCTCTTCCTCCTCCTCCCCTTTCTCCTCCTCCTGCTGGTCATCCTCTCCAGTGACGGCCGGCTGGTCATTCTCCACGTCCTCTTCCTCCTCCAAGAGTTGACCTCGCTGCAGAGCCAGATTGTGCAAGGCACAGCACACCACCACTGTGCGGGAGGAGATCAGGGGGCTGTATGGAGGGCCCCTCCGGATCGGTCCAGCCACCGGAATCACATCTTGAGGAGCCCAATGCACCTCTCTACTGTCGCGCATGTGGCTACATGGGCCTCATTATAGCAGGTCTCCGCCTCAGTCACAGGCCTCTGCACAGGCGTCATCAGCCATGTCCGAAGCAGGTAACCCATATCACCCAGGAGCCACCCCCGCAGCCTGGGCTCCTCCTCAAATGCTTGCAGGATGTCCGAGCTCCTTACAATGAAGCTGTCATGCATGCTGCCTGGATGTCTGGTGCAGACGTGCATGATGGTCATATTGTGGTCACACACCATTTGTACATTCAGGGAGTGGAACCCCTTCCTATTAACAAATCGTCGTGGATTCTGTAGGGGGGCCCTGAGGGCGACATGGGTGCAGTCGACCGCCCCCTGCACATTCGGCATCCCCGCAATTGCAGCGAACCCCGCAGCCCGGGCTTCCTGATGGGCCTGGTCCAGGTTGAATTTGATAAACTGCCCAGCCCGGGCATGCAGGGCTTCAGTGACCTGCTTGACACAGGTGCGGACTGAAGACTGAGAGATGCCACAGACATCTCCGCTCGGGCTCTGGGAGGCGCCAGTCACATAGAAGTTCAGAGCAGCCGTCAATCTGACAGCCACTCAGAGTGGGTGCCCCCCCCCCCCCCCCCCCCGCCCCGAGGCACCAGGTCCTGCAACAGGTGGCACAGGTGTCGCACGGTATCCTTTCGGAGTCGGAGACGTCAGCGGCATACGGTGTCCGACATCTCCTCGAAGGATACTCGTGCACGGAATTGCCGGGGTCTCTGCCCCCTCCTTCTCCGAAGCCCCCGCTCTGGGTGAATGGCGGCCACCTCCTGCCTCTGATGGTCGTCTCCCTCCGGTCCTGCAAGTGGTACAGCCCGGGCCTCCTGGGCCCGCAGTTCTTCCTCCATGTCCTCCTCCTCAGCTCCAGCAGCAACCAGAAGAACAGCAAGATCGATTGGTTGCATTGCAAAAGCCATCTCGTCACTCTGAAAGGCGGCGGGTGGAGGTGGATTGCGGGGAGGTGGAGATGAACAAATGTTGGAGTCATGCAACGCTTGCCCCTAGCACACCAACAATCACAGCTCCCCCAGGCCCCCCAATCCCCCCAGCCACATGCTCCACACAGTCACAGCCCCTGGTAACGTTGAGAGGCTGCAGCAGTGCTATCTGCAAGGGCTTTGTGCACATCCTTCAGCCTGAAGTGAGCTGCAGTGCTAGGACCCAGCAGCACTGCAGGACCCAAGGTCCGTGCTGCCAAACATCGGAGATCGTGCACAGCAACAGCCTCCCCCCTCCCCCCCACACACTCGCAGAGCCACCACCGACCCGAGACAGTGAAATGGCCGCGACAACAGGACACCCGTGAGTAGCGGAGAGCTTTCAGATGCCATGCACCTACCTCCTCGCCAACCCTCACAGAGGAAGCGCCTGATTCAGACTTTTATTCAGCAGGTCCCTAAAAGCGCGGTTCCAGATTGGTAAACACGGTGGTAAAGGGGGAAATGCTGATAGAGTTGGGCGGGCAGTTCATTAATTCAATTTAAATGCATGCAAATGCATTTAAATCGTTGTTGCGCCCGATTTGGGTGCGGAACAGATCCCCGCCATTCGCGGGTCTAGGTAAAGTGGCGATCTGCGCGGACGCGGGTGCAGATCGTGATAAAGGTCTCACACCCGACTTTACCACGATTTCGCTCCCGAAAACGGGTGCAAATTGTTGGTAAAATCGGACCCACAGAGTATTGGGCTAATGGTAAGATACTTGGTAGTGTGGATGAACAGAGCGATCTCGATCTCCATGTACATAGATCCCTGAAAGTTGGCACCCAGGTTGATAGGGTTGTTAAGAAGGCGTACGGTGTGTTAGCTTTTATTGGTAGAGGGATTGAGTTTCGGAACCATGAGGTCATGTTGCAGCTGTACAAAACTCTGGTGCGGCCGCACTTGGAGTATTGCGTATAGTTCTGGTCGCCGCATTATAGGAAGGATGTGGAAGCATTGGAAAGGGTGCAGAGGAGATTTACCAGGATGTTGCCTGGTACGGTGGGAAGGTCTTATGAGGAAAGGCTGAGGGACTTGAGGCTGTTTTTGTTAGAGAGAAGAAGGTTAAGAGGTGACTTAATAGAGGCATACAAGATGATCAGAGGATTAGATAGGGTGGACAGTGAGAACCTTTTTCCTCGGATGGTGATGGCTAGCACGAGGGGACATAGCTTTAAATTGAGGGGTGATAGATATAGGCCAGATGTCAGAGGTAGGTTCTTTAATCAGAGAGTAGTAAGGGTGTGGAATGCCCTGCCTGCAACAGTAGTGGACTCGCCAACATTAAGGGCATTTAAATGGTCATTGGATAAACATATGGATGATATTGGAATAGTGTAGGTTAGATGGGCTTTAGATTGGTTTCACAGGTTGGCGCAACATCGAGGGCCGAAGGGCCTGTACTGCGTTGTATGTTCTACTGCGAATTCCTCAACCCCCTACAAACTATAGATGACACAATTTATAAATTGTTTACTTCCAGTAAGGAATCCTGACCTCTCAACCAGATTGCTGGAAAGCTTTTGGGAGGCAGCTTGCTTGCATGGGGTTTATTTTTGCACAGTTTGTTGCAAAGTATGTGTTGCGTCTGTAAAACATTCTGAACTCTTAAGAGGCTTAGGGCAATTCCACTATGGCTGAACACGCTAAGCAGGAGTAAAAGTCAGAGAGAAGGATCAAACAGAGCTAGTTACAGAGAGAGGCATGCTGACAAGAACATTTACCCTAGAGTGTAAGTCAATGTTTATGTTTCCATTATGCAGGTGACTGATGCTATGTTTGCCTAACTAAGCACTTCCAGGGCTTTCCCCATGGGCAACTGAAAGTAAAAAAAAAAGCTCCTAGAAATGGAAGATGCATGGAAATAAAACGCGGAAAAAATATAAAACAGCTGCCAATTCACGCAGATAGTGCACAGAGCCAGCATTTCTCCAGTGTGCTTTAAAAAGTGCTGAAGTTAGTACTCTACATTTTAACCCTCCCTTCGCATTGCTCCCAAACAATGGTACTGTTTGAAGGGGTGGTAAAAATTCAAATATGCTGTCACCCATTCCCATTGCACCATTGTCCTTGTTATTAGACTGCAAATCCACTCATCCATAGACACAGGACATCCAAGGTCCAAACACGACCTCCTGATCTGTCCAAAGCTGAGGAGCCCAGAATTTACATGACCCCAGGATGAACTGCCCCTCAGAGATACTGGTGCCAATAGCCTCCTGCAAAGATACCAAGCTGCAAATTCCATTAGGGTGATCACCAACTTTGTTCCTGACTGCCGATGGCATGTGCAAAATCCCATTTAAGTTGATAGCGAAATCCTTCATGTGCTCCATATGTTCCCCGGCAGGCTGTTTAATACAAATCTTGCAAAGAAAGTGTTAAAATCTAGACTCTTGAAGTCTGCATCTCTGACTTCTTCAGCAAGCTTGCCCTCTGACGAGCCGTTTCTTTGGCTGCTCTGCTCCTGCAATAATGCTTGGTCAATCATCCAGTGCTGATTCTTGCAACCTACACAAGATGCCATTTCTGTGCTGGAGTTTGGAAGAGTGGGGAGTGGGAGGATGGAGGGTGGTGGGGGGGGGGGGCGGTGGAGAGGGGGGAGGAGACACTTGGGGGGTGGGGGGAATGGGAGGTTAGGTTAGGTAGTAATGTGAATACAAAATTGGCTGAATAATAGGAAGCAAAGAGTAATGGTCAATGGATATTTTTTGGGCTGGAGAAAAGTTTGTACTGGCCTTTCTCTCTTGCTGCTGACTAACTTAATGAGACAGGAGGGAAGAGGATCTTTCTCCCTATCGTTTACTTAAAGGGGGTGCATTTTTTCTTTCAGCCATGTATTAGATGCCTGATCAGGAGGGGTTCAGTCATTCCCTCCATTTGCTTGATGCAGTCAGTGGGAGGTCTCGTGAATGTTGATCTTTCAGAAAATTTCACAGAATTTTCCTTGCATAGATCTCACTTAGTTCACATTTTGTCGTTGCTGATAGCACCCAGAAATGCTTTGGTTTTCGTACTTGTACTTTCTCCCCCATCCCCTTCCCCCCTCCCCACCCCCAAATAACTCAGTAAATAATTCAGCCAGGCATTTGTGTGATTGGAGTTCTAAGAGGGATGTCTCTGACGGAATTCATCTGTCGTAACTCAATCCAGTAACATTAAGAAAGGCTAACTGACTATATAATGGCAGCTTTTTAATTCCCATACAGTATTGATGCTTCAGTTAAATAGATTTCTGTTAAATCAGCCCACTTGGTTTCACACACAAACCAGTTTTGATTCAGCCTGTGGCACAAGGATTATCACATTAAACAAATAATTGACTTGTCAGGCAGTGTAAGTGACAACTGAGTGAAGGAAATGTAATGGACATATAATAAGAACAGACCATTAGCATCTGAAACATTAAATAACAAGTGACTCCTTACATCAACTCCCCTTTGAAAACATGGCAATAAACAATTCATGTTTGAAACAATTGCTTACTTTAAATGTTCCACATGACAACCTTTTATTCTTTAAATGGAAATTGAGAAGGGATCAATTACTTGTGAGCCTCTGCTTTATAATTTCATGAATTACAAAATGAAAGCACATTCGCCCCTGTACAAAGGCCTTTTCACTCCTAATTGACTCCTCCTGATGCACAGCAGCCAGCACACACACAATGGGTTGTTACTAAAGCTCTGGTATGTGGGAGGTTGTAGATTTTTTAAATTCAAGGCATCTGCCCATCCCTAATTGCCCTTGAGAAAGTGGTGGTGAGCTGCCTTCTTGAGCCCTCTTGGAATCCATGTGGTGTAGGTACACCCACAGTTCTGTTTGGGACTGAGTTCTAAGATTTTGACCCAGCGACAGTAAAGGAATGGGATGTATCTCCAAGTCAGGGTGGTGAGTGATTTGGAGAGGAACTTCCAGGTATTGGTGTTCCCAGGTATCTGCTGCCTTTGTCCTTCTAGATGGCAATGGTTGAGGGCTCAAAGGTGCTGCCTTAGGAGCCTTGGTGAGTTCCTGCAGTGCATTTTGCAGATGGTACACATTTCTGGCACTGTTCGTCAGTAGTGGAGGGAGTCAAGGTTTGTGAAATGTTGTGCCAATCAGGCAGTTTGCTTTGTCCAGGATGGTGTCGAACTTCTTGAGTGTTGTTGGAGCTGCACTCATCCAGGGAAGTGGAAAGTATTCTATTACACTCTTGACTAATGCCTTGTAGATTGTGTGGCGATTAACTCGCCTCCTTCTCTAACTTGCTCGCATAGCTACAGTATTTTTATGGCTCGTCCCATTCAGTTTCTGGTCAGTGGTAACCCCCAGTATATTGCTTTTGTTCAGGCATAGAAATTGTTTTAATGAGCTGAGATGTATGGGAGCTACGGGAATTAATGTACACCCAGAGAAGATATTTCTGTAAGAATCATAAAACCCCTACAGTGCAGAAAAGGCCATGCAGCCCATCGGGTCTGCACTGACTCTCCGACAGAGTATCTTACCTAGGCCCTCTCTCCCTGCCCTATCCCTGTAACCCCACACATTTTCCATGGCCAATCCACCTAACCTGCACATCTTTGGATTGTGGAAGGAATCCGGAGCACCTGGAGGAAACCTGCACAGATATAGGGAGAATGTGCAAACCCCAAACAGACAGTCACCCAAGGCCAGAATTGAACCCAGGTCCCTGGCACTGTGAGGTAGCAGTGCTAACCACTGTGCCACCATGCCATCCTAAAGCCAGACAGTCACACAAGGTCGTTATCAAATGTGGGTCCTTGGTGCTGTGAGGTAGCAGTGCTAACCACTGTGCCACCATGCTACCCTGAAGGGACAAGACATTTTAGAACTTTGAATGTAATGGTCATGGGTGATAGTCCACAGAAGGCCACATGTGCCAGAAAATGTCTTTGTTTCTCTTTCGGGCTGCTACTCTTCTTGCTGATGTTGTTCCCCTGTGAGGCGCCTTGACTGAAAGGGCAAGCAAGGCAGGCAGTCATAATTCTTAAGACCATTGGAAGGCTATACTGCGTAATAGTTCTAGATTACTCCAAACATCAGACTGTGCTTTCAATATGCCTACACAATATGCAATGATGATTTTGGTGGATGAATGAACCTTTAGAAGTGCTACTTATCTGAAACCCTGGGAAAATACACCTCCAATCAGAAATTGTTGGCATTGCTTTTAGATTTGAGATACCACCAAACTTTGCATTACAATGTTGGTATTGCAAAGCCCCATAAAATAGAAGTACCAGTGCTTCTACTTTATGGGGTATTCACTTGTATAATGATAACCTGCTGGCCATGAGTAAACTGATCATCCTTCTCTGTGATACATCTCCAACATTGATGAAGGAGGACATACGATCAAATGGGAGTCATCTATTGTTAATTGGACCTTGGGAAATCCTATCACACAGTACAATGTCAATGTTCCATCATATCGGTCCTTATTGTTCTTAGAAAGCTGATGAAATGATTTCTCCTGGAGATGAATCCATTCGGAGCCTGCGTCAGTGTTAGTGAATAGCTATTCAACAATGTTACCAATGCTCTCATTGGCAATTTGGAATGACCCAGAGGCATCAAATTGAAACATGGAGCTGACCTGAACTATGGTGCTCGTGGTAAGGATGGATTGCAGATCTGCTTGAAGCATGTGGAAAATCTCTGTGAGAGCTTCCTTCATAAAGCAAGGTCTCAAGGACCTATTCCCCAGTTAACTGCAGATGGGAGCATTTCTGCATTTATATTTAGTATGGAGGTACTGGAAGATCAATGTGATGTCTTTGACATATAATGTCATTCAAATGACCCCTTGCTGTTCCCTTTAAAGGCACAAACATAGAAGGGAGTCCAGAATGTTAAATTTATTGTGCTCTCTCCACAAAAGTTAGCTAGTGCAGTTGACAGCATAAGTGAAAGAAAAAAAAATCCAATATTAAGATTTTATTAATGAACACAACTGAATAAGCCTTCAGGGCAGCACATAGGCAACCTACTCTAATGTTGTGACAGAATTTATGGAGTCACATTGTTACTGGAAAAGATGGTGAAAGATCAGGTGGCGGCTAAGATGGCAAAGGATAGGGAATAATAGACTTTACTTAAATCCCTGCCCTCAGTTTACCCAACCACTGACTCAAAGTTGAGTAGAACGCAAAGAAATCTCATCTCCATGACAGTTCCACTCCCTTTTTTGAGCTGGGTGCGTTTGGCTGAATTCTAACTCGGAAGCTATTTTCAGATAATTGAGAGTGTGAAGCGTAAACATTAGCATTGTGAGCCCACAGGGGTGAGCTTTGAAGTGTAATGACAGCCATTAAACTAGAAGATTAGTGAATTTGGTGTCCAATTGCCAAGAGCAAGTTAACTCCCCCATGGAAAGATAAGCATTAAAAGAATTAGAACAGCAAACCAGATCACTTGTTCTAATTACTCCTTTCATGAAATGTAGATTGGCTACTTTGCTTTAAAAATATTGCACATTAAGGGAGCTAAAACACATCTCAGATAGCATTTGGAGAAATCAAAATATTTCCCTTTCTAATTCTAGTAATAAACAGGGGACAGAATTTCCCATGTCCCCACCAGTGGGATCAATGTGGGATGGGGGCTGAAGAATTCAGTGGGAGGCTCAAAAATTGGTTTCACATCAGGATGAATTTCCTGCGGGATCTCTTGGTGGCGCCCACCATGGCAGATCTGCAATTCCACTGGAGGCTGACATGAAACTGATTTGAATCCTGCTGATGGGATGCAGATGAAGGCCTGACTGGAATCTCCACCCACGCCAGATTCTCCGCAACAGCAACACGAAAACATGCCAGTCCAGAACACGTCTGGAACAACGTGATGCGGAGAAGTCAGGGCTTATCAGAAGAACGTCCGCTGTTGCCTCTGAAGATCAAGATGGAGGCCGCCAGTGACCTTGGACCTTAGAACACCACAGCAGTGGGTGAGGGGAGGATCTATCAGGTGGATCTTCGAGGAGGTCCAACTTCCAGCCTCAGTGTGTTTCTGGAGATCCACCTTCCTTCTTCACAAGATCAATCCTCTTGCTTCAATGGTGGATCAGTGATGTCAGCACCTTTTGAATATGGCACCCAGATACGAAGGTGGGATTTAGTCCCGGATGGGAGAATTCTGCCCAAGTTTTCAGAGAAGAAGGGAAACTGAGGTGACTTTGGGTTAATCTCCTTGTAGTTTAGTACAGGGCACACATACTTACACGTATTAAATATGAGAGGAAATCAACATGGTATTTCAAAACTGTTATTCCAGGGAAGAATATAAATAGCAGAGGATAATGTGCTGTTTCTTTATCAGGAACATATTATAGTGGAATAGGAGTTATCTTCTATAAATCCCCAGCATAGTTAAGCTCAATTGTCACATTGTCATTATTTATTTAGATGACATAGCCTCTCTGAAGGTCAATCAGAGAGTGATGATTTGAAATGAATTATTTCAAATAACCACACAAATGTATTTGCATTTTTCATTGTAAGAACTTCTCACAACATGCTGAAATTCTTTCATGATTCCGTCCATTGAAGTGTGTGAATACAGCTTTCTTCTCTCTCTCAGCTTCAATGAGCTACTGAATTTATGCAGCTGCTGGAATGAGGTAGGGAAGAGGGGTATCAGTATTTTCAAAACTCCAAAACAGACGGGGAGGTGATGGCTTGGTGGTATTATTGCTCGACTATTAATCCAGCAACTCAGCTAACGTTCTGGGGACCCGGGTTCGAATCCTGCCATGGCAGATGGTGAAATTTGAATTCAATAAAACATAGCTGGAATTAAGAATCTACTGATGACCATGAAACCATTGTCAATTGTTCGAAAAACCCATCTGGTTCACTAATGTCCTGTAGGGAAGGAAATCTGCCGTCCTTACCTGGTCTGGCTTACATGTGACTCCAGAGCCACATAAATGTGGCTGATCCTCAACTGCTATTGGGCAACTAGGAATGGGCAATAAATGTTGACCAGCCAGCAACTCCCATATCCCATGAATGAATAAAAAAAACTTCAAAAGTTCTTCCATGCCTTGGAAGTACTTTGGAGCAATCTGAGGGTTGTGGATGGTTCTAAATAAACAGAGGCCTCAAGATTTAACTTCTCCACCTGTGTAACAAGCATAAAATAGGTTTGACACATCCAATATGAAAAGTGGTGCATATGCACATTCTGAGCCAGAACAGTTCCACTCCTCCCTGTTAGTTCAGAAGAGGTATCCAGAACTAACGCCTCAAATGGTTGAACCATCTGGTGGATACAAGTAAAGGCTTTAATGTTTGTTTGCCACCTTCTTATCAATGTGGCCAATGCTGGGCCAGCTGTGTTTAGTCCTTTCAGTCTTGTCTGATCTTCTTGTTCACCTCCATTGCACAAGACATACTGTTATACTGTTGTCTGGGAAGGCACTTTGACCAGTGTATTATAAACTCTTTTATCAAGATGCCCTTACTTGTGTAATGAACAGAGGACAGAGAGTCAACTCGTGATTATATGCAAATAGACTTTACAACACTTTTGATGCAAAACTTTAACAAAACACGTTCATTCAATGCAAATCTCCGATTCTTAAATGAAACTTCTTTAACTTTAAACAAAACTACTCTAGCTTAATTATCTGAGACCTGAATACTACCCGTAAGGTTGAACTGGCCAGGCTCTCTCCACCAGGTACAGGCCTTGGTCTTTGGCCTTTGATGAGTTCCAATGATCTTGGGTCTTCACTGGGTCCTGAATTCAGGGTCTTCCACATTACAAAAGTTGGTCTTGGGTCTTTGCCAATTCTTCATTGGATCCTTGCTGAGTCTCCACTGCCGACAATGAGTCTTTTCTGACAGAGTCTCTAGGATTTCTTTCTTATCCTCCTTTTGGTGGCTTTCCAGAAAATTCCCTGGCAGCTAGCCAATGGAATTCCAGAGTCCAAATGTGGAAGATGCCAGGAGTACCTGTGGATGTGTATTCCCGGGTTCACAGAGTGCACATGGCCCCTCCATGTATGGAATGCGGTGCTGGTGTGTCTGGTAAGCATCCATAACATTGTCCTTATTTGGTCAGACATAGGAGCTTCAGACCATAGCTTATAGAACATGTCAGGGCTTGCCCTGCTTGCCTTGACCTGTGTCGGTTCAACTTGGCTTGACCTAATTCCCATCAGGCCAGGTTGCTCTGGCTGTTGGTCTCCTGGTGAATTGTCTGGAGATGTTCTGATGTAAATAAGGCATGGGGCTCAATATTAGGTGGGCATTGGGCCTGCCCATTTCAGTGCAGGGATCAATCCCAGCAGCCAGTTTCCCTGTCAGAGCTGGTGAGTACCAATTTCTGAAACCAAGCTCTCTTGATACTCAACAAGTCCTATTCAGTTCTGGCAGTCGGGCAGAATTGGGCCTTATAGTCAAGTGAACATTGTGTCTGCTCCTGCAATGGTCTTGCTCTCAGTTTGTTTCTTTTATTTCATATTCATGCAATGAGATACAACTCTTCTTGGATAAATATCCAATTCTAATGACTAGATCGGGCCTAGTGACATGTATGTTTGATCATCAATGAATAGTGCAAGTAAAGAAATGCAGTGTTGCAGGTTCAATTTCAACAATGCAGAGAGATGCTGAAGAGGGCCCATGCATCCCTTTAGCTAAGATGTTGTGTTGGAATTTGCAGTCTTGGATGCTGTTGCATACCACTGATAGCTTGATATCAATCTGATAGTTTGGTACCACTGATTGTGGGTGGCATGGTGGGACAGTGGTGAGCGCTGCTGCCTCATAATGCTAGGGACCGGGGTTTAATTCCTGGCTTGGGTCACTGTCAGTGTGGAGCTTTCACGTTCTTCCCATGTCTGCATGGGTTTCCTCCAGGTGCTCCAGTTTCCTCCCACAATCCGAAAGACATGCTGGTTAGGTGCAATGGTCATGCTAAATTCTCTCTCAGTGTACCCGGAGTGTGGGGACTAGTGGATTTTCACAGTAACTTCATTGCAGTGTTAATATAAGCCTACTTGTGACACTAATAAATAAATAGTTAGCCAGCTCAGAAATGTATTGGTTTTAACCCAGTGCTGAGCTTCATGCCCAAGCTTGTTCTCTGAGAAATAAAAGAACAAAGAACAAACAAAGAACAAAGAACAGTACAGCACAGGAAACAGGCCCTTCAGCCCTCTAAGCCTGTGCCGCTCCTTGGTCCAACTAGACCAATCGTTTGTATCCCTCCATTCCCAGGCTGCTCATGTGACTATCCAGGTAAGTCTTAAATGATGTCAACGTGTCTGCCTCCACCACCCTACTTGGCAGCGCATTCCAGGCCCCCACCACCCGCTGTGTAAAAAACATCCCTCTAATATCTGAGTTACACTTCGCCCCTCTCACCTTGAGCCCGTGACCTCTCGTGATCATCACTTCTGATCTGGGAAAAAGCTTCCCACCATTCACCCTATCTATCCCCTTCATAATCTTGTACACCTCTATTAGATCTCCCCTCATTCTCCGTCTTTCCAGGGAGAACAACCCCAGTTTACCCAATCTCTCCTCATAGCTAAGACCCTCCATACCAGGCAACATCCTGGTAAACCTTCTCTGCACTCTCTCTAAAGCCTCCACGTCCTTCTGGTAGTGCGGCGACCAGAACTGGACGCAGTACTCCAAATGTGGCCTAACCAGTGTTCTATACAGCTGCATCATCAGACTCCAGCTTTTATACTCTATACCCCGTCCTATAAAGGCAAGCATACCATATGCCTTCTTCACCACCTTCTCCACCTGTGTTGCCACCTTCAAGGATTTGTTGACTTGCACACCTAGGTCCCTCTGTGTTTCTATACTCTTGATGGCTCTGCCATTTATTGTATAACTCCTCCCTACATTATTTCTTCCAAAATGCATCACTTCACATTTATCTGGATTAAATTCCATCTGCCACCTCTCCGCCCAATTTTCCAGCCTATCTATATCTTGCTGCATTGCCCGACAATGCTCATCGCTATCCGCAAGTCCAGCTATCTTCGTGTCATCCGCAAACTTGCTGATAACACCAGTTACACCTTCTTCCAAATCATTTATATATATATCACAAATAGCAGAGGTCCCAGTACAGAGCCCTGCGGAACACCACTGGTAACAGACCTCCAGCCGGAAAAAGACCCTTCGACCGCTACCCTCTGTCTCCTGTGGCCAAGCCAGTTCTCCACCCATCTAGCCACTTCTCCTTGTATCCCATGAGCCTTAACCTTTTTAACCAACCTGCCATGTGGGACTTTGTCAAATGCCTTACTGAAATCCATATAGGGTGTGAAGAGAGTGTGCAAGGGGCCTGGAAAGAAAATAGACCGATTGAATTATGCATTCACACAGCAGAGTTCCCTCCAAGCAATTTGCTGCATGCAGTTTCCTTTTGGTGCTCTAGTTTGGAAAATGTTGGGCAGAATTTTCGGGCCATTCACACCAGTGAGATTTTCTGGTCCCGCTGCAGTGAACGGAGATTTGGCTGAGTACCAAATACTCCGTCCTTGTTTGCAACAGCGGCGGGCGTGAACAGCTGGAAAACTTCAGCTGTTGTTTGTGGAAGCTGCAGAACACGTGACGTGATTAGAATTAAACAAAGTCAGTGTGAGGTACTGCAGGGATCTCCATCTTTCTGCATTGATCACTTTCGCTTGTTCTGTTGGTACATCACTGAAACCCATTCAGCAAAGTCTGACCAAATCCACACTTAATACAGTCAAAAATAACTCAGCGCATGCAAACGCAAGCAGTCCCATTTTGTTTGTTTTTTTGGTTGATTTTCCCAATTCATCCATTTGAACCTAAAAGAGAATCATCTGCATGAAAAGAATGCCAAATCTTTGGACGTGAGAGCAGCATTTCTCTGAGACTAACAACAATTTAAAAGAAATGCAATGATTCAATCTAAGGCAACGTGCCGTACGTTTTCTCAAAAATACATCTGTTCAGCTCGATGGGTGAGAAAGCAAACAATAGAGGCTTTCTGGACACAGGGTCAGAGGTTCAGTTTAGCAGAGGAAAATCTGTTTTTCATATTGATTGAAGAATTGGAGTAAAATTCTGCCTTTTCCCACCCTCCCACATTCATAAAAGGATATGCAAATTCAAGAAATGGTGAAAAATGTCAGAGAAGCAGGTCACTTCCACCACCTTTTAGTATTTTGTTTGTTCACAATGCTGCAATCATGGGCCCAGGGATGAATTGTTTACAATCTCTGCTGTTGGCAATTTAAAATGGTGCTGCTCCAGGCAGTATTAACAGAAAGAAGTTCCATATCCTCAATCGAAATAAAACACTTGGGATAGGTTTTCCGTCTGGGTTCATTACTTACCAATTTTTATCCCTTTCTCTTTTGTCAAAACACAAGGTGAAGCAGAGCAGGAAGCAGACTGTGACCAATGGCACAGATCTCTACTCATACTGCATTTGGCATGGACTGTGGCTGGCATTGTGACAGGGCCAGCAATCCAGAAGCCCAGGCTAATGGTCTGGGGAGATCCCACTGCGGCAGTTGGTGGAATTTAGAATTCAATTGATTTTAAAAAACTGTAATTGAAAGCTGGTCTTATTAATTGTGACCATAAACTATCCTCAATTGTTGTAAAATAAATTATCTGGTTCACTATTGTCCTTTAGGGAAGGAAATCTGCCTCGTCTGACCTACATTTTTTATTTATTCATGGGATGCGGGCTTCGCTGGCTAGGCCAATATTTATTACCATCTCTAATTGCCCTTGAGAAGGAGGTGGTGAGCTGCCTTCTTGAGCCACTTCTTGAGCCACTTCCATCCTTGTGGTGTGGGTACTCCCACAGTGTTGTTAGGGAGGGCTTGTGACTTCGGATCCATGGTAATGTGGTTAACTCTTAACTGCCCTCTGAAATGGCTAGCAAGCCATTCAGTTCAAGGGCAATTAGGGATGGGCAACAAATGCTGACCTTACCAGTGATGCCCACATCCCATGAAAGAAGTAGCAATATTGAAACCATTTCAATACCAATCTCAATTTTTGAAGTTTATTCTTCAAAGGTGGCTAAATTGGACAGCTCCCCAAAAAGCACAGGGGATGCAATAATCCTATTCAATGTAATCCAGGCACCATGGCATCATCATGCTGCTCACTGTTTTGGTCACTGGGGCTTAATTGTCTGAGTGCATTTAACAATGAGGCTATAGCCGCAAAAGGGAAAACAATGTAGGAGTGGGACCTGGAACAGGCATGCACCCTTGTGACCCAGGTTTGAATCTCACCATGGCAAATGGTGAAATTTGAATTAAATAAAAATTTAGGATCAAAAGTCTAACGACGATCATGAAACCATTGTCAATTGTTGTAAACACCCATCTGGTTCATTAATATCCTTTAGGGAAGGAAATCTGTCAACCTTACTTGGACTGGCCTACATGTGACTCCAGATCCACAGCAATGTGGTTGACTCTTAAATGTCCTCAGGAATGGACAATAAATGCTTGCCCAGCCAGTGACACCCACATCTCATGAACAAATAAATCATAAATAAAGGCCTCGTGCCTGTTGCAAATAATATAACAAAAGCTGAAAGCAAATTACCTCGGATGCTGGAATCTGAAACAAAAACAGAAAATGTGGAAAATCTCAGCAGGTCTGACAGTATGTATGGCGAGAAACAGAGCTAACATTTCAAGTCTGGATGACTCATTGTCACAACTAAAGAAAACTGGAAATCAGATGAGAATTATATTGTTGTCGAGGACACGCTGAAGTAATAGGGGCTGAATAGGGGGCCAGCGATCGGTGGAGGCCAGGGAAAGACTGACAAAGATGTCATGGATAAAAAGACAAAGGGAATGTAAATGGTAGTGATCATGACTAAGGGCACTGAAAGTGGCATAATAAGAGATCAGAATGTGCTAATGGCAAAGGTTAGCAGTGTGTCAAAGGGCAACTTGGGACAAGTAACAAATGGCCCTGTTAAGGGAAAAAAGAGTCAATGGAAGAAATGAAAATTAATGGGCAGGAATAAATAATAGGATGGCTGGCAAACTTCCCATTTTGAAACCTTAGTAGACCATGCATATAAAATGAACACTATTTATATAGCCCACTTGTAGGCCACAGAGTTTTCCAGAGGGAAGATGTTCAGCCCACCCTTTCGATATTTGTTCTCCAAAATCCTATCCACTTAGTTCCGTCTTCCTGTCCTCTCACTTTTTAAAACTTTTTCATTCAGTTATCCATTTCCCATTTAAGAACTATTATGGAAATTGATTCCGGCATTAAAGTCATTCCATGTCCAAAAAAAAACATTTGTACAAAGAAACTAATTTTTAAAAAATTTGGCTTTCACTGTCTTAGTGGTGATTTTATGTTTATACAAGATTTCGCCAGTGGGGATCGAATTGACTTAAATTTATCTTTTAACGGTTTCAACGTTTAATGTAGGGAGCAAATATTATCAAGTGAAAGTGTTCACAACCAGGGCAAACAGGACCAATGATGAGCCTGAATTGTATGTGATTCCATTCAGCTCACTAAGCTCGCTGATGTACAAATATATTGTGCAGGAGAATGTTTTAATAAGCAATTTCCCAGATAATGGAGTTACTGCACCACTAAATCATGCATCATTCAACCTCATTTCACACACTATTTGCCATACGTGTTATGTAAAATATGTCCATCGCATCCTGTAATTATACCAGATCAGTTTCAATCCATCAGTATAATGCGGGTACAATGGTCAGAAAATTGGTGTGCAATCAATTATGCATTTTCATTGTTCTCCTAAGAACAAGTGAATGGCACAGTGATGCATGGACAGAATGGCAAGTGGTGCTGTGTGCTAATCAGCTGTAAGCAGTCACAACCTGAACATGCAATGTCAATGAGCTGGTACTGCACAAAGTTACAGCTGCACAACAGTGCTTTTTGTCACTGGTTTACAAAAGATATAACGTTTCTTCAATTTTGTGGGATATGATAAAAACGTATACTCTAGTGCTTTGATTTGTGTACATGAACAGATCTGTGTAAATATGCACATAACTGTAACCGAAACCAAACCAGCTGGATGAATTTAAAAACTGCAGCCAAACATTGCCTGTTTTTAGCTAAATTATATGTGTGGACAAACTCTTACGTTTGTTGAGTAGGCAGAGGCTTGTTTTGTTTATACCAGTTCTTTCCCCCGCTCACCCATAGGAACATGGAATTTAGCAATTCTAAACTACACTTCAGTGCTGGACTTCAGGTCGCTTTGATAAGCTCTAGCCTACTGTTAACAGCCTTAGTATCTTACTGCATTGGTTAATGATATTGTTGATATTGCAGCCTTCTGCAGGTTTGGTGACTGACACAAGGGTAAGCCTATTCTAGTCAGGTGTAAATCATGAGGCTGCGTTTTCAAAGTGGAGTGTGAGAACCCGGATAATTTCTGGCTGCTGACCCTGCACTGCAATTGTGTCACTCATGTGACATTATTTTACAGTGTAAATAGCCTAAATGTGCCAGATGCAAGCTCAATGCCCAATTAAAGGCATTACGCACCTCCAAAAAGTGACAGTTGCCTGCAGAGCGTGAGCAGTATAGGCAGACTGCAGACATTATGCAACCTGCTGCTGTCTTGCAGAAGACAGCAGGCTGCAACGCAAAGATTCCCCAGCAAGAAATATATTCACATGGCCAAATGAGTGGTAATGAGCACAATTTGGTGCAAGATCACGCAGGTCCTGACACTTACTACTGCATTAAAAAAGAACTATCACTTCTCCCCACTTTAAATCCAACAGCTGTGCACCAACAGGCACCAGACTACTCATTTTCACCAAATTTGCATTTGAAAATTGCATTCATGCCTTCCCCAATCCATTAATTATCTCCTCAAGGATCATAATGGGTATTAATTGGAGATGAGCAGGTTCCCCATTCCCACTTCTCTCATCCTCCCAGAGTACGTCCCAGAGGTGTTGGAGCCCAGAGACACCCTCCAGGAATGCAATACTTTAATTGTGCCCCATACCTGTTCCCAAATCCACTGGCAATTGAAAGCTCAGCCCATTGACTGCAATTATTTTATATGACTTGTACCAATAAAATGCTATTATATCCGAATAATTTTTTTAGCAAAGAAGCTCCATAAAATCAATTAAGAGACACATGTAAAAGATAAATCAAGCAAAGATAAAGTATGGTAGGGGAGCTTGACCCTGGGGAATGTTCGTCCTGTGGTACGTGGAAAGTCATGGATGCTTCTCGTGGCCTAGGCAACCACCGCTGCAGGAAGTGAAGAAACTTGCACTCCAGATTTCGGAACTCGATTGATGACTGGAGTCACTGTGATGTACCTGCGAGGCTGAGAACTCTGTGGGTAGCACTCTTAGGGAGGTGTTCATCCTGCAGGTTAAGTAAGTATTGGCCGAAATAGAAGGGTGACCTTTAGAGAGTTTAGGAGGACCAGGCAAGCAGTGTAGGAATCGCCTGAGTTCATCTCACCCACTAACTGATTTTTCGTTTTTGGATTTGAGTAAGGATGATGGCTTCTCAGAGGAGTCCATGGCACCACAGGTGTTTCAGCTACACAAGAATGGAGGAAGAAAAGTGGAAGCGCAAAAGCAATAGAGGTTTTTTATTTGATTTGATTTATTATTGTCACATGTATTAGTATACAGTGAAAAGTATCATTTCTTGCACACTATAGAGATAAAGCATACCATTCATAGGGAAGGAAAGAATCATAGAAACCCTACAGTGCAGAAAGAGGCCATTTGGCCCATCGAGTCTGCATCGACCACAATCCCACCCAGGCCCTACCGCCATATATTTACCCACTAATCCCTCTAACCTACGCATCTCAGGACACTAAGGGGCAATTTTAGCGTGGCCAATCAACCTAACCCGCACATCTTTGGACTGTGGGAGGAAACTGGAGCACCCGGAGGAAACCTATGCAGACACGAGGAGAATGTGCAAACTCCACACAGACAGTGACCCAAGCCAGGAATCGAACCCAGGTCCCTGGAGCTGCGAAGCAGCAATGCTAACCACTGTGCTACCGTGCTGCCCTGTAAGGAGAGGGTGCAGAATGTAATACTAAAGCCATAGCTAGGGTGTAGAGAAAGATCAACTTAATATAAGGTAGGTCCATTCAAAAGTCTGATGGCAGCAGGAAGAATCTGTCCTTGGGTCATTTGGTACATGACCTCAGACTTTTGTATATTTTTCCTGATGGAAGAAGGTGGAAGAGAGTATGTCCGGGGTGCATGGGGTCCTGATTATGCTGGCTGCTTTTCCAAGGGAGCAGGAAGTGTGGACAGAGTTAATGGACAGAGTCAATAGGGTATTCAATAATCGGGGGTGCAATAACAGACAAGCGTTTCTGCACCGAATGTATGACTTCAGGATGACATGATGGTATGTTGCCTTCCTGGTGCCAGGGCCAAGAATCACTGAATGACTGCAAGATATTCCTGCAGGTCAGGTGAAGAACCAGAGGTCGTGGTCCACAACAGTACAAATGACATGAATAGAAAGAGTGATGGTGTTTTGAGCGCAGATTTTAGGAAGGCAGGAAAGAAATTCAAAGCAGGGCTCCAAAGACAGTAATCTCAGGATTACTTCCAATGTTAGGTGCTTGTGAGTATAAAAATAGGAGGTTAGAATAAAGGAATGCATGGCTGGAGAGATAATGCAGGAAGGAGGGCTTTCAATTTCTGAGGCATTGGGACTGGTTCAGGGGCAGACGGGATCTGTACAAGGAAGATAAGTTACCTTCGCAGGTCTGGGACCAATATCCTCACAGGGAGATCTGCCAGCGCTGTCAGGAAGGATTTAAAGTAGCTTGGCAGGAGGATGGGAATGGAACCAGAGAGGAAATTCAGATACAAGGGAATCAAAGCTGGTAAGAGTAGGAAGAAAAGTAGTACGCAAAATTGGAAAACAGCAGAAACAAAGGCCAGCATTAAATAGGGTCAAAACACAGAAAAATATTGAAAAGGCAAAATTAAAGGCACTCTATCTGAATGCCTGCATTATTCTCAACAAGGGAGATCAACTGACAGCACAAATAAAAGTAAACAGATATAATCTAATTGCCATTATATAGACGTGGCTGCAAGGTGACCAAAGCTGGGAATTGAATATTCAAGGAATTTCACATTTACAAAGAATATGGGTCACTGTTTGTGTGGAGTTTGCACATTCTCCCCGTGTCTGCGTGGGTTTCCTCCCGCACTCCAAAGATGTGCAGGTTAGGTGCATTGGTCATGCTAAATTGCCCCTTAGTGTCCTGGGATGCGTAGATTAGAGGGATTAGTGGGGTAAATATGTGGGGTTACGGAGATAAGGCCTAGGTGGGGTTGTTTACGGTGCAGATTCAATGGGCCGAATGGCCTCCTTCTGCACTGTAGGGTTTCTATGATTTCTATGAATAAGGAGCTGGGAGCTGTGATGAGATCTGTAAATTACTGAGAGAGAAACTTAGATCGGAAAATCAAGATGTAGATTGTTGGAGCTAAAAACAATAGCCAGGGGCAGCAGATATTGGTGGGAGCTGTTATCATCCACCAAACAGTAATGCCAATGTAAGGCATGGTATAAATCAGAAAATTAGAGAGTAACAAGGGTAATACAGAATTCATCTCCATGAAGAATAAATCATCTGCAAGAAGAATAAAAATGTATCTAAATGGTGAGAGATTGCGGCGCTCTGAGATTTAAGAGGGATCTGTGTACTAGTGCATGAATGGCAAAAGGCACCTATGCAGGTTTTTGATTTGATTTATTATTGTCACATGTATTAGTATATAGTGAAAAGTATTGTTTCTTGCACGCTATACACAGCATACCGTACTTAGAGAAGGAGAGAGTTCAGAATGTAGTGTTACAATCATAGCTAGGGTGTAGAGAAAGATCAACTTAATACATGGTAGGCCCATTCAAAAGATGGCAGCAGGGAAGAAACTGTTCTTGAGTCGGTTGGTATGTGTCCTCAGACTTTTGTATTCTTTTCCCGACGGAAGAAGGTGAAAGAGAGTACGCCCGGGGTGCGTGGAGTCCTTGATTATGCTGGCTGCTTTTCTGAGGCAGCGGAAAGTGTAGACAGAGTCAATGGATGGGAGGTTGGTTTGCGTGATTGACTGAGTTTCGTTCATGACCCTTTGTAGTTTTTGCGGTCTTGGACAGAGCAGAAGTTATACCAAGCTGTGATACAACTAGAAAGAATGCTTTCCATGGCGCATCTGTAAGAGTTCGTGAGAGTCATCACAGACATGCCAAATTTCCTTAATGTCCTGAGAGAGTAGAGGCATTGGTGGGCTTTCTTAACTAAAGCGTCCGCATGGAGGGACCAGGACAGGTTGTTGGTGATCTGGACACCCAGAAAATTGAAGCTCTTGGCCATTTCCACTTCATCTCTGTTGTTGTAGGGGTATGTACTCCACTATGCTTCCTGAAGTCGATGAAGTAATTAATTAAGCTAAGTAAGCTAATAGAATATTATTGCTATTGAGAGAGGAATTATAAACAAAAATAGAAAGATTATGCTTCAGTTATGCACTGCATAGATGAGAGCATATCTGGAATACTGTGCAGAGTATTGTTTACCTTATTTAAGATGTGGGGAAACATTCAGGGAAGATTTACTAGACTAATACCTGGCATGGGTGGTATAATAAATTTGGAGCTGACTCTATTTGGCTCCAGCAAGAAAAGGTTTATCAATTAATATTAAATATACAAGATAAAGGTTTGACAGAACAGGTTGACTCTTTTCTCCTCCCTGGCTCCAACTGAAAAGTCCTCCTTATCCCAGAATGTGTGGCCTCGCTCCCGATTGGCCCGCGCAGCCACTCCGAAGGGTCTGGCCCTTAAAGGATTGCCCCTTAAAGAGGCCATGTTACCACAGGTGTGTTGTTTTATGAGGAAAGGTTGGACAGGGTAGACTTGTATCCACTGAAGTTTAGAAGGGTAAGAGGCGACTTCACTTCGAAATATAAGATCCTGAGGGATCTTGACATGGTGGATGTGGAAAGGATGTTTACTCTTGTGGAAGGATCTGGAACTAAGGGTCACTGTTTAAAAATAAGGGATCATCTATTTATGACAGATGAGGAGAAGTTTTTCTCTCTGAGGGTTGTGAGTCTTTGGAACTCTTTTCCTTAAAAGATGGTGAAAGCAGAGTCTTTGAATATTTTTAGATTCTTGATAAGCAACTTGAAAGGGTATCAGGAGTAACTGAGAATGTAGAGTTGATGTTACAATAAGATCAGCCATGACATTATTGAGTGGCAGAGTGGCCCAAAGGACCGAGTGGCCTCCTCCTCTTCCTAGTTCATATGTTCTTATGTACATATAGACTAGGTAAACAAAAGTAGCACTAATGTCATCGAGCGCAAATTCCTGAATGCATATCAGATGATTTCCTAGAGCAGTACGATCAGGAACCAACCACAGTGCTACCATGACAGTGCACATCATCAAAAAGAACAAAGATAAAGTAAAGGTTAGTGGCCAAAGGCTTCTCCTCTAAGCATATTGGGGCGGCACGGTGGTTAGCACTGCTGCCTCACAGCAACAGGGACCCGGGTTCAATTCCAGCCTCGGGTCACTGTCTGTGTGGAGTTTGCATGTTCTCCCCGTGCCTGCATTGGTTTCCTCTGGGTGCTCCAGTTTCCTCCCACAGTCCAAAGATGTTAGGTTGATTGGCCATGCTCAATTGTCCCTTAATGTCAGGGGGATTAGCAGGGTAAATATGTGGGGTTACAGGAAAAGGGCCGAGGTGGGACTGTGGTCGGTGCAGACTCAATCTGCTGAATGGCCTCCTTCTGCACTGTAGGGATTCTATGAACGTGCTGACTATTCAAGAAAAAGCAATGTGCTTACTTAACGAGGAACTGATGCAGTCTGAGCAGGAGTGAGCTCTAATCAGGGGAAGATGAAGGGGAGGAAGCATCACAAAGCAGACTGAAAACATTGCAACACTCATCGGACGCTTTCAAGCTCATTGAAGGAGCACTGACAATTTTCACAAGTTAAAAGGATCCTCAGCTGTTATAGGGAATTTTACCAAGAAAAGCAAAAGCACAAGTTGCAATGATCTATTTGGGTATTTTTCAAACCTGAATTCACCAAGTTGTTCATGTTTTACAGATACCAAAAGGTGAGACAGAGGAAAATCACGATGGTACGTTTTAATTGTTTTTCTAAATTGTGCATTGTGTGAATTACGTTATGTTCATTTTTAGTTTAGAAATCAGGTGTATTTTACAAGGTGTATTGGGGAAATCTTAGATTGGGAATGTATCTTCTGAAATTGTTTTTAATTCGTTCATGAGATGTGGGCCTTGCTGGCCAAGCCAGCATTTATTGCCAATCCCTCATTGCCCTTGGCAAGGTGGTGGTGAACTGCCTTCTTAAAGCATTGCAGTCTATGTGGTGTAGGTACACCTATGGTGCTATTAGGAAGGGAATTCCAGGATGTTTGAGGCGCGTCTGATAAATAGACAAGGCTGATGTTGCCAGGAACAGAAGGCTTTTATTCGCTAAAAAGGAACGATGTGGAACAGACAATAAACAGAACAATACTGGGCATGAGGATCTCCCGACTGAGGCCGGAGGGGGAGGGCTGCAGCCTTTATACCCTGAGGGCGGAGCCTCCAGTTAAAGGTGCAGCCGAATTAAAGGTGTCAGGGAGTGTCTCATATATGAACAGTAGTGGCAACAATATATACAGCTCAACCGTGCCGAAGGCACGACAGTGGTTTACCACATTCACCCCCTGTTTAAAAAAGTTCATCAGGGCGAGGTGGTACAGTAGTGGTTCATACTTTCATAAGTTCAGACGGTCCGGTGGGCAGGTAGTCCGCTGCGACCGCCGTAGTGTGGGTTGGGGTGCTGTTTCGGGGGGCTGTGGTGACGATCCCGAGTCTGGTCTGATGACGTCCGCAGTCTCCGCAGTTCCTTCTCGCCGTTGGGTACGAGGAGGGTGCTCCTGGGTCTCAGGCATGCCGTACACAGGGGCTGGACTAGCACAGTGCCGCACAGGAGTGTCAGGATGGAATGGTGTGTCAGGGTGGGCATCGGGCGTGAGGGGCGAGGGGCCGTAGGGTGCGGTACCAGCAGGGGTCAAATCCCGAATGAAAACCGTATCCTCCCACCCATCAGGGAATGCCACATAGGCGTACTGGGGATTTGCGTGGAGGAGATGGACCGGCTCGACCAGTGGATCCGCTTTATGGGTACGCACGTGCTTCCGGAGCAGGACAGGCCTGGGGGTCGTCAGCCATGACGGTAGCGAGGTTCCCAAGGAGGACTTCCTGGGGAAGACAAACATGCGTTCGTGAGGGGTAGCATTCGTGGCAGTACACAGCAAGGAACGAATGGAGTGCAGGGCATTGGGAAGGACTTCTTGCCAACGGGAGACTGGGAGGCCCTTAGACCGTAAAGCTAGCAAAACGGCCTTCCAGACGGTGGCGTTCTCTCGTTCCACTTGCCCGTTTCCCCTGGGGTTATAGCTGGTAGTCCTACTCGAGGCTATGCCCTTGGAAAGTAGGTACTGCCGCAGCTCGTCACTCATGAAAGAGGACCCCCGGTCGCTATGAATATAGCTGGGGAACCCGAACAAGGTGAAGAGGCTATGCAGGGCGTTAATGACAGTGGCGGAGGTCATGTCTGGGCAGGGAATAGCAAAAGGGAACCGCGAATACTCATCTATGATGTTGAGAAAATAAATATTGCGGTTGTTGGAGGGAAGTGGCCCCTTGAAATCGACACTGAGGCGTTCAAAGGGGTGGGTTGCTTTGATGAGCTGTGCTCTGTCCGGCCGATAGAAGTGTGGTTTGCACTCCGCGCACACCTGACAATGCCTGGTGATGGGCCTGACTTCGTCAATGGAGAACGGCAGATTCCAGGCCTTGACGAAGTGCAAGAACCTAGTGACACCGGGATGGCAGAGATCGTTATGGAGCGTCTGCAGCCAGTCCAGGTTCGCGCTGGCACAGGTCCCTCAAGACAGAGCATCTGGGGGTTCATTGAGTTTCCCCGGGCGGCATAAGATATCGTAGTTGTAGGTGGAGAGTTCGATCCTCCACCTCAATATCTTATCATTCTTAATCTTGCCTCGTTGCTCATTGCTGAACATGAAGGCAACGGACCGTTGGTCCGTAAGAAGGGTGAACCGTTTGCCCGCTAGATAGTGGCGCCAATGTCGCACGGCCTCTATGATGGCCTGTGCCTCCTTTTCGACTGAGGAGTGTCGAAGTTGAGGGCCCTGGAGGGTACGCGAGAAGAAGGCCACGGGTCTGCCCGCCTGATTAAGAGTGGCGGCTGGGGCAAAATCAGACGCATCGCTCTCCACTTGGAAGGGGATGGATTCATCCACTGCGTGCATGGTGGCCTTCATAATATCAGCTTTGATGCGGTCAAAAGCCTGTTGGGCTTCCGCCGCGAGAGGGAAGGATGTCGATTTCATAAGCGGACGGGCCTTGTCCGCGTACTGAGGGACCCACTGGGCGTAGTAGGAAAAGAAGCCCAGGCATCTCCTCAGCGCTTTAAGGGTGGTGGGGAGGGGAAGTTCTAAAAGGGGGCGCATGCGGTCAGGGTCGGGGCCAATGACCCCATTCTCCACGACACAACCAAGGATGGCGAGCCTGCGTGTGCTGAATACGCACTTCTCCTTGTTGTAGGTCAGATTGAGAAGTGCCGCCGTGCGGAGGAATTTTTGGAGATTAGCGTCGTGGTCCTGCTGATCGTGGCCGCAGATGGTGACGTTATCCAAGTACGGGAAGGTAGCCCGTAGCCCGTTCTGGTCCACCATTCGGTCCATCTCACGCTGGAAGACCGAGACCCCGTTAGTGACGCCGAAAGGGACCCGTAGGAAGTGATAGAGCCGGCCAGCGGCCTCGAAGGTGGTATATTGGCGGTCTGATGGGCGGATAGGGACCTGGTGGTATGCCGACTTCAGATCGATGGTGGAGAACACCCGATATTGCGCAATCTGATTGACCATATCAGATATATGCGGGAGAGGGTACGCGTCCAGCTGCGTGTACCTATTGATGGTCTGAATGTAGTCAATAACCATGCGCATCTTCTCCCCAGTCTTCACAACCACCACTTGGGCCCTCCAGGGACTGGTACTGGCCTCAATGATCCCTTCCCCCAGAAGACGCCGCACTTCTGACCGGATAAATGCCCGGTCCCCAGCGCTGTACCTCGGGCTCTTGGTGGCAATAGGCTTACAATCGGGGGTAAGGTGCTCGAAGAGCGAGGGAGGGGTAACCTTGAGGGTCGAGAGACCGCAGGTATTACGTGGCCGCTGAGCATTCAGCTGCGGGTTTCGGACCGAGATGGAGGGGAATGGCCCATCATAGACCATCGTGACGCTTCCTAAGTGGCACATGAAGTCCAGCCCTAGTAATACAGCAGCGCAGAGCTGAGGCAGCATGAGGAGCTTGCACCCCTCGTACACTGTGCCACGTACAGTGAGGCTTGCTACACAGACCGGGAAGTTGATGGCATGGAAATGGACTGCTGCATCGGCAGCACTGACAGCCCGAAGCGCTTCACCACAGCCGGGTGGATGAAGCTCTCGGTACTGCCCGTGTCAAACAGGCAGTCAGTTACGTGGCCATTTACCTCAATGCCCATAGTTGACCAGGCGAGTGGGTGAGGTCTGGAGTGGTCCAGCACGACTGAAGCCACTGTCGGAGCAGGCGAGGCGTCCGGAGTAGCAGGCACCGTGGATGTGGTGGACGGAATCCAAAATGGCGGCCCCTGGGAGTCGATTGATGGCACCCAAGATGGCGGCCCCCACAGGTCGCACGTGGCCGATGATGCCCAAGATGGCGGCCCCCGCGATCCGCACGTGGTCGATGGCGGCGGGGAGGGTGACTCCCGAGGGTCGCACGTGGCGCTGCTGGGCTTTGAGGCCGACTTTCCCGGCATACCTTAGCGTAATGCCCCTTCTTCCCGCAGGCAGAACAGGTAGCGTCCTTCGCAGGGCAGTGGCGTCGTGGGTGTTTGCCCAGACCGCAGAAATAGCACTTTGGGCCTCCGGGGACGGCAGCTGTGGTCCGCTCCACTTCGGGATGTGGCATGGCGTACGCTTGGGACCCACCCGGGTACAGCGGCGCTGGCGATCGCGGTGCCCACGGTGTGCTCACATGGTCGGGGGTATATGCGTCGAGGTTTCTAAAAACCACCTCCAATGAGCCTGCAAGTTCCACCGACTTCGTATGGTCGAGCCCACCTTGCTCCAGAAGTCGCTGCTGGACGTACGATGACCGGATACCCGCGACGGAAGCATTCCTAATGAGATCGTCCGTATTCTGAGCGGCTGAGACGGCTTTGCGGCCGCAAGCCCTGCCGAGTGCCCGCAGCTCCCTCAGGAATTGCTCTGTAGATTCCCCGGGCTGTTGCCTGCGTGTGGCTCGCAGGTGTCTTGCGTATACCTGGTTCAGCCGCTGGTTGTACCGGCCCTTCAGTATCTCGATTGCCTCGTCATACGTAGTGGCGTCGCAAATCATTGCGAAGACGTGTGCGCTTACACGGGCGTGGAGCACATGGAGTTTGTCGCTGTCCGTCACGACGACCGAGGTGGATGAAGCGATAAATGCTTCAAAACAATGAAGTCAGTGGTTAAAGATTTTGGAGGCACCAGCAGACTGAGGATCGAGATCTAACTTGTCTGGCTTTAACAACTGCTCCATCGCCTTAAAAACTTTTTAGCGAATAAAATTGAGGCGCGTCTGATAAATAGACAAGGCTGATGTTGCCAGGAACAGAAGGCTTTTATTCGCTAAAAAGGAACGATGTGGAACAGACAATAAACAGAACAATACTGGGCATGAGGATCTCCCGACTGAGGCTGGAGGGGGAGGGCTGCAGCCTTAAACCCTGAGGGCGGAGCCTCTAGTTAAAGGTGCAGCCGAATTAAAGGTGTCAGGGAGTGTCTCATATACGAACAGTAGTGGCAACAATATATACAGCTCAACCGTGCCGAAGGCACAACAGTGGTTTACCACAATGTTGACCCAGCGAAAGTGAAGGAACAGAAAATCAGGATAATGAGTGGTTTGGAGGGGAACTTGCAGATAATATTGTTCTCGTAGATCTGCTACCCTTGTCCTTCTGATGGAGGTCAATTGTTGGGAAGGTTACTTTTGAAGGATTCTTTGAGTAAAAAGTTAAATCACAGAATCCCTACAGTGCAGAAGGAGGCCATTCAGCCCATTGAGTCTGCACTGATCACAATCCTACCCAGGCCCTATTCTTATAAACCCTCATATTTAGCCTGCTAATCCCCTGACACTAGGGTTAATTTAGCATGGCCAATCAACCTAATCTGCACATCTTTGGACTATGGGAGGAAACTGGAGCACGCAGACACGGGGAGAATATACTAACTCCACACAGACAGTGAACCGAGGCTGGAATTGAACCCGGGTCCCTGGCGCTGTGAGGCAGCAGTGCTAACCACTGTGCCGCCCCAGACAATCAGACAAAAATACTGAAAAATCAAATAGTGATTTGGCTGGGACATATTTGCTACCATACATTACATGAGAGTGCACTAGTGTTACTCAAGGGGTATTTTACACTCAAGAGGGAAAAGATAATGGCAATTATTTTTTATGCAGAATAGACATTTCGATGTGAAGCGACTTTCCCAAATGATCCAAAAATCTACAAATTATTCTCGTGAAAAATAACCTTTGTCATTGTACTGTAATTCATTGAAATCATTAAATGGCAATTTAATGCAAACATAGTAAACACTAAAAGGCACACTTCATAAAAAAAGCACTTACATTCTTATTGTGATGGATGAAACTCAATGGAACACTGACTGAGTTTAGTATTTTGAAACTACCAGTTAGAATTCTAGGCTTGGTTCAGGATTTCTATCCAATATAAGATGGTTCGTTTAGAGCAGAATTTGCTTTCTGATCAGGTATGCAATTATCTCAGGCAACCATATTGTATTTGGATTCTCTGTAAGGATTGCCACCTTGAACATGCTTGAGACCTTCAGTACATAATGCAATCCTTCGACAGTTAAGATGTAGTTAGAAAAGCAGGGAAGGGTTAGCAGTGCAGTGATCTCTGTCATGGCAGAACTTGATGAGAGACAGACAATGCGGTCAGATTGAGATCACATATACACTGCAGGAAAATTGATATATTAATATGAAATATATGTCAAAGAGATTTGATTTTCTCACTGCATAAAATTGATTTCTTGGTGTTGGGGGGAGGAGGAGGGTAATTATTTGTAAAGTAGGAGCAAACAAAATGGATCAACCAAGCATATTTCTCCCTCCTGCCCCCAACTCCAAAATGTATCTGATTTAGTTGGGTTGAAACAGGTATGGAGGCATCAGGGCTGAACCTCGAGGTTTGCACGATGAGAGGAAGATGGAGCAGAGGCTGTAAAAACAGTAGGATCTGCACCATGTCCTCAGCCAATGTGGAACTGAACTCTTCTATGTTCCTCAACTGTAACAGGCGGCTCTCTGACAAACCAGCCAATGGGCCAGCATCTTGGTGTACAAGTCAATCTGTCTTCACCTCTATTCTGCCTCATCCAATTCCTTATTGAAAAGCCATCTCCGACCTCACCCTCCAATGAGCTGGCAACTGAGCCACTCTTTATCTCTGGACTGGCTGCAAGCTTCCTGTGCCCAAATTACTCAACACATACTGATCCCAACTCTTCACTAGCCAGCAGTGCCAGTATCTGAACTGGTGGTTGTGAGTGTCAGATCAACTGACGGGCCCTCTACATGAAAGCTTTGACATTTCCCCCTGTCCTCCTCTCTCGGCAACTATCTGGGCAGAAGGCAGTTCTTGACTATTTGAAAGCAGGAACTCAGAAGGGGAAGGTTAGTGTAGTAGGGCAAACCCAGAGAGTGTGGGCTGCAGCAGGAGAGGAATGAATGGAAAGGGTTAAACAGAAAGCTTGACTATAGTATTCACACTCACTGTGGGCAGACACAACAAACTACCATATCCCAGACAGCACTAACACAATCACAAAATAAGTGAGATCTTTCCGAGGCTACAGCAACAATAAGAGAATCAATATCTTATCAAGGCTCCACAATGTCTAGAGGAGACATTGTGCCTCTGGAAAACTAATCAAGAATCAGGGACAATTGACACACCATCACAATCGGTTTGACAAAAACAATGCTTTGATATTGTAAACAGGCAGACAGGATATGCCCAGAAAATGATTAAAGCTAAAGCACGCATGACAATGGATCTGTATAATGTGATCAAAAACAGAACTGTAACCAATTCAAAGTAACAATCTGATGACCTAATCGAAATGTAGCACTTTGTAACATGAAAATGTGTAAGAATATGTAAGAACTGATGATTAGCAGAGTAGCTTGGAAGCAAGCTGGAATTACAGCCACGGGTTCTGCTCGCCCTCATGCATGTTGATAAAGCCATTTTTGTTGAAGCTCTACATGGTCTCTGAAGACTCCGTTCGTTCATTCCCTCTAACAGTTGGTGTTAGGGCACGGGGTCAACTGGGGAGCATGGGGTCCATTGTCGCACCATGTGACCCAAAGTTTGTTCATCCTGCAACATAGCAGGATTAGATTGAGTTGGGAGGTCAAACCAGGCACAATGTAGGGGCATACTTCATCCTCAGTGGTCTGAGTTGCATCACATACTCTGTCACAACCACTTCCATGATGTAAAGAACCACCTCCATTGTGAATATCAGGAGAGGTATTCTTGTCCCCTCCGGTTTCCCTTTGCTTTCTTCTATTACATGTCCCACAAAAATATCATTGGCTGTTTGCTGTGGTTATGGTGCTGTGCCTGCCAATGATGAATAACCGGAGGTATACGAAGCAAGGGAGAGGATGGTGGGTGAGAGTGAGTTTTAGTATCTGGATGTTAGATGTAAGTTCTGAGTGGCAGCGAGTGCTGCTGGATGAGTAATGTGACGCATTGAGCAGCATGAGAGCTGGTGATGTGCTAAGTAGGGATGCCGGGTGAAGTTGCATTCACTGCTGTTAACAACCAATGTGAGGCCATTAGACATTTTATGGTATTGTTGCCCGATCCTCAGAATCAGACTCTGGGAGTTGACCTCCATGGCCACCTTCTCTCACACCCTTTCAAAAGTGGTCCTTGTGGGCCTTCTAGCCCCTTGCAGGCCCATGGTATTTCCCCGCTTGCTCACAAGCACCATTCTTGCCTCCAGCACTGCAGCCATTAATTTAGAGCCTCCTCTCTGCCCTGGTTTTTGCTTTGTAATAATTTACATTGCAGCAATATTTTATCACAACTTCTTTTTAAGGTGCAACCTGACTTTACCACTTGATCAGCAAACAAAGTTGTTGCCACTGCCTCTGTACCATCCTCAATCAGTGCAGAGGCACAGATAACATGATGTTGATCAGGTGGGTACACGAAAACTGCAAGCATTTTAAACAATGAACCCAGAGCAGCATCCAAAGGTATGAAAGACTAAAAGCATCTGAAGCCTAACTAAAGAGATCTACATCTAAGAAGAAACATTGAAAAAACAATTGAAGAATTTGCAATACGAACTTGGAAGTTGAGGAATCCACCAGAATTAGTGGAAGTTCATTGCAAGACCCCAGAGTGATGCAGAGTAGAAAACCTAGTCAGATCACAAAGATGAGTGAGCACAACTATAGAAACCTGCAAGAACCCTGAGTAATGCAGAGCAAAGTTCACAAGACAAGTGAGCAACACCACAAAACTATTGCAAGATTGCATGACGCTGGTTAGATCACAAGAAGGTGAGCAACACTACAAAAATTGCAAGCTACCGAGTGATACAGAGTTAAGGAACCTGGTCAGATACAGGTGAGCAAAAATATAGAAAGAAGCTGTACTTACATTATAGAATAGGTGGTGGCCCCAGAGGCCCCGCGGATGGCAGAAGGTGGAAGTAAAAAAAAGTTTAAAATAACAATCCCGCAAAAATAGAAAGGCTGGCAGAGTAAATCGACGAAAACCTGCAGACCACAATAAGGTTAGGTTAGAGGGATTTGCGGGTAAAATATGTGGGGGTAGGGCCTGGGTGGGATTGTGGTCGGTGCAGACTCGATGGGCTGAATGGCCTCCTTCTGCACTGTAGGGTTTCTATGATTTCTATGAAGAACAAGAGTTTAAAAAAAAACAAAGATTTATTCTGACAATTAAAAACAGCAATCAGAACAAAAACAAGTGTCCTTTTAAGTTTAGAAAGAAAGCCTGATGGGACTTCAAGCCCACTGAAACTCCAAAAGCATTCAAAAAAAAGAAAACCTGCAAATTTTAAAAGCAATATGTGCGAGTTTGTAAATGTAAAAAAAAGAGCAACACTTGCCAGCGAGCCCGACAAGATTCTGAAAAGCATTGGAAATGTGAAAGCAAAGAAAGTCAACAGCTGCAGATGACCTGGGTGTAAAAAAAAGTTACTGCACTTATTCATAAAGACATCAATTTTTACAGATGCACCATAGAAAGCATCCTTCCTGGATGTATCACAGCTTAGTATGGCTCCTGCTCTGACCAAGGCTGCAAGACACTACAAAGGGTTGTGAACATAGCCCAGTCCATTACACAAACCAGCCTCCCATCCATTGATTCCATCTACACTTCCCACTATATCGAGAAAGCAGCATAATCAAGGACCCCATGCACCCTGGACATATTCTATTCTACCTTCTTCCATCGGGAAAAAGATACAGAAGTCTGAGGTCACCTACCAACCAACTCAAGAACAGCTTCTTCCCTGCTTTCATGAGACTTTTGAATGGACCTACCTTATATTAAGCTGATCTTTCTCCTCACTCCATTAGTAACTGCAACACTATATTCTGCACCCTCTCCTTTCCTTCTCCCCTACGTACTCTATGAACGGTATGTTTTGGTGTATAGCACGCAAGAAACAATACTTTTCATTGTATCTCAATACATGTGACAATAATAAATCAATTCAATACGTAGGAAATCACAGAGTAAACCTAACTCCGCAATGAACCAAGTTGTTTTTATTTTTTCCATCATAGTTGTAGCGGGATCTTTCTTTTTACTCCACTTGCGGGCCGGTATTGGGGGGGGTCTGCCGATAGCTGTGAGTGCCTCTCTCCTACAAATTTCAAAGTGATCAGGGAATACCGCACTGGGGCAACTCCACAGGAGAGAGCGCTGAACCAGGCTCACCGTTTATACCTGACCGGTAGCCTGATACTTATATCACACAGCCATCCCAAAACCACCACCTGGGGGTCTGCCAATAGCCGTGAGTGTCTCTCTCCTACAACTTCCAAACGGTCAGGGAATGCCACACTGGGGCAGCTCCGCAGGAGAGAGCGCTGAACCAGACTCACCGTTTATACCTGACCGGTAGCCCGATACTTATATCACACAGCTATACCAGAACCACCACCAAGGCCCGAGTGATTCTCTCCCTTGTCGGTGGGACAATAGCCACCCTGCACCCACACCACTCGAGTGGGTTCCCAAGAGAGAGAAACAGAGAGACTCTGATCCTTTATCTCCTGACCAGCAGTCTCCCTGGAGTGAACGGGTTCGAATCGCTCAGATCACCCTCGGATCTGGACTCCGGATTTATGGTCAGGGATATTGAAACTGTGACCTCGCCAGAGTGCGTCGATGAGAGAACAAGAGGCAAGACGAACTCCAAAACGAGTTTCAAACTTACAGTGATTTATTTAACAATAGAATCAACCTCTCAAATGCCACACCACACATGAATAAAACTTATGCTTTATGCTATCACGATGGGAGAAATGCTAACGGACACAAGTAAAATCTTACTTTACACAGTTCAAACAAGATTACTGAACTTTAAAATTACAATACACCACCCCTCCCCTTTCCCTCAACCCCTATCCTATCTTCAGGAACTTCACAAGGTTGGCTGGGATACTCACAGTTCTAAAAGGGGTTCCTTTGTGGTCGGCTCGAATGTCTTAGTGCAGGGTCGAAACTGAAGAGAGCTCGGTCCTGCTTGTCTGCTTCTCAGCTTGCGATTCTGGAAGAGGGCTCCTTCTTGCTTGTCTACTTCTCTTGCTCTTGACTTCTGCCTTGAACCTGTATCTTTTAAGTCTTGATTTTTCAAAAGGGTCCGATCGACTCCGCTCCCGTAGATGTTTTCACGGACAATGGGGCTTTCGATCACCCGCAGTTTCAGTTTAATTTAGTCAAGTCCAAACACAAAAGGCTGAAACTGCCTTGATTGATATTTTAATGTCCTTTTGATGTCCCTCTGTAGCTTCCTGAATGGTATCCCATTAATGGGATGGGTCTTTCTTGTCTTCTGGGGATGGGCCGATTTCCATGGCCATTGCTGATTTGTTTACTTATTCGTCTGCTGGTCTCCATCTGCCTTTGTTCCAATGATTAGATCACAGGTGTGTCTGCCTTTCTACTTCCACTGGCCGCTTGCATATTCAAGGCTGGCTCACACCTTTCCTGATCCCAGTCTGAGGCCGGCTATGCTTGTCCTGCCGAGCCTTCTGGGAAGCTTTCCATCAGGCAGCAGCCAGAGTTGGTCACTTTTAAACTGTCAAGATTTCTTCTGAGTCCTTTAACGTATGGAGGATTGCCCTGAAACTTACATAGTTCAAGTCCATTTTTAGCAAATAAATACGTGTTGACATCCAGGCATCTTCTCTGAGAACTCTCTGGAGGCCTATTGGCCTGTTCAATGGGTTATCAACAACAGCTTGATGCTCAAGAATTGTGACTATTAGTCTTTCAGAAGAGTTATATACAAATGTTTCCATGGGGTTCCTGTCACAATCACTCAGCCTCCATTTTTCAGTCAACGGGAAGTAAATGTCACAAGCTCTTTGAAGAGTGGCAGCACGCAGTGGCACAGCTTGTTGGTGCTCCAAACAGGCTACAGATTGGGGAATAAAATTGAAGGTGTGATTCTCCATTCTGTAACATTTTCACTGTGCAGTTTTTCCATCAGGGAGCTCTCACTTCTTCTGGCAAGGTCACCTGTCAATAAACGCTTCTCTTGCGCACAGTCGTAAAACGACCATGACCTGTTTTCTTCAGAGATGAACCTAACTGTGTTAAAACAACATACAGAAGAATTTTCACATGGAACATGTTAACCAGCTAGCTAGTTAATCCTCAATCAAAAAGGAAAGGAAGAAAAATATTTATATTGAGATCATGCCTTTCACAACCTCAGAATTTTACAAATGTTTTTACAGCCAATAATCAGTGTTGTAATCTCGGAAGGCAGCGATCAATTTGCATGCAGCAAGGTCCCACAAACAGGAATGTGGCAATGGTCAAAACGTCTGAAAGGGTTTCATCGAAATCATAGAATCCTTACAGTGCAGAAGGAGCTGTTCAGCCCATCGAGTCTGCACCAATCACAATCCTCCCCCCACGCCGCGCCCCCCCCACCCCCCCACACCCCCCCCCCCCCATGTCCTATCCCCTTAACCCCAACTATTTACCCCGCTCATCCCCCTGACACTAAGGGACAACTTAGCATGGCCAATCAACCTAATCTGCACATCTTTGGACTGTGGGAGGAAACAAGAGTGATGCGCTATCAATAAGGCGAAAGACTACCGGTGTGCCAATACAAGTGTAGGCTTTTATTCACAACAGAATCAGGAGCAGATCCCAACAAATAACCGACCTGGACTGAACAAGGGGGAGGAGACAGCCACCTTTATACTAGGTGCCGAGGGGAGGAACCAAACCGGAAGGGGATGTGTCCAGGTATGACAAACACACACAACGGTGGTCCAAATAGGACAAAAGAACAACTGAGGTCCACCACATTCACCCCTTCCTTTAAAAAGAACAACACGGGGGGGTGAAGCGGAAACAATATCACAAGTCCAGACGAACCGGTGGCTTGATCCGCCGTCGCGATCGTCGTAGTGCAGGTCGCAGAGTCATCTGAGCAGGGAGCGATGTCGGCCCAGGCTCCGTACAGTGAGCGTCGAGAGAAGGCGCCAGATGGTGTGAAGCGGACCGATCCGTCGTCCCGTCCAGTCGTCGGGTACTGCGTGGCGACGGCTCCGGCGACTTAAGCGAGCTGTACACAGGGGCGAGAGGAGTGAGCAGTGGCCCTGGTGGCGTATGGAGAACAATGGGAACTGGAGCTGGGGGCTGGGGGGCCACAACAGGCTCTGGGCACACTACATTGGAGACAGGGACTGAAGGGGAAAAAGGCGTAGCAGTCTCCGAGTGGACAACATCGGGAACCGTGGGGCGGAAGGACGTGGTGGCCTCAGGGGCACCCGCGGGTGCCAGGTCACGGACAGAAACCGTGTCCTCCCGCCCATCAGGGTACGCTACATAAGCGTATTGAGGATTAGCGTGGAGCAATTGGACCTCCTCGACCAAGGGATCTGCCTTATGGATCCGGACATGCTTCCGAAGCAGGACGGGCCCCGGGGACATCAGCCAACCCGGAAGCGAAGTACCCGATGGGAACTTCCTGGGAAACTAAAACATCCGCTCGTGAGGGGTCATATTGGCCGCTGTGCACAAGAGTGACCTAATTGAATGTAATGCGTCTAGAAGGACGTCTTGCCAACGGCTGACTGGAAGGCCCCTAGACCGTAACGCTAATAGAACAGCCTTCCAGACGGTTGCGTTCTCCCGCTCTACTTGACCATTTCCCCTGGGGTTATAGCTCGTGGTGCGGCTGGAGGCAACGCCTTTGGCGAGCAGGTACTGCCTCAGCTCGTCACTCATGAAAGAGGACCCACGGTCGCTATGAACATAGGCTGGGAAGCCGAACAGGGTGAAGAGCGTGGTCAGGGTCCAATCACTGTAGCCGTGGTCATGTCCGCGCAGGGGAAGGCAAAAGGGAAACGTGAGTATTCATCAATGATATTCAGGAAATAAACATTGCGGTTAGAGGAGGGGAGGGGGCCTTTAAAATCAATGCTAAGGCGCTCAAACACGCGAGTGGCCTTCACCAGGTGCACCCTACCTGGCCGGTAGAACTGCGGTTTGCACTCAGCGCAGACCCTGCATTGCCTGGTAATCGTCTGGACTTCCTCGAGGGAGAAGGGCAGGTTACGGGACTTGACAAAGTGGAAAAATCTGGTGACACCCGGGTGACAGAGGTCGTTATGGAGGGACTGTAGCTGGTCTAGTTGGGCGCTGGCACATGATCCACGGGACAGGGCATCTGGGGGCTCATTGAGCTTCCCAGGCCGGTACATTATGTCATATCTGTAGGTGGAGAGCTCAATCCTCCACCGCAAGATCTTGTCATTCTTAATCTTGCCCTTTTGCCTGGTGTTAAACAGGAAGGCAACGGACCACTGGTCCATAGTTAAGGTGAATCGTTGGCCCGCGAGATAATGGCACCAGTGCCGGACGGCTTCCACGATGGCCTGGGCCTCCTTCTCGACCGAGGAGTGTCGAATCTCAGGGCCTTGTAAGGTCCGGGAAAAGAAGGCCACCGGACGGCGCCTCTGGTTAAGGGTGGCGGCTAGGGCAAAGTCAGACGCATCACTTTCCACTTGGAATGGGATGGATTCGTCCACAGCATGCATCGCGGCCTTCGTGATGTCCGCTTTGATGTCGTCGAAGGCCCGACGGGCCTCCTCCGCCAGGGGAAAAGAGGTCGATTTTAGGAGCGGACGGGCTTTATCTGCATAACGGGGAACCCACTGGGCATAGTAGGAGAAGAAGCCCAGGCATCTCCTCAGTGCTTTGAGGGTAGTAGGGAGGGGAAGCTGCATAAGGGGACGCATACGTGCTGGGTCGGGACCAAGGACACCATTTTCTATCATGTACCCAAGGATGGCGAGGCAGCGTGTCTGAAAAACACACTTTGCCTCATTATATGTCAGGTTCAGGAGAGTGGCCGTACGAAGGAATTTTTGTAGATTGACATCATGGTCCTGCAGGTCATGGCCGCAGATGGTGACGTTATCCAGATACGGGAAAGTGACCCGTAGTCCGTGCTGGTCCACCATTTGATCCATGGCCCGCTGGAAGACTGAGACCCCATTGGTGACACCAAAGGGGACTCGGAGGAACTGGTAGAGGCGACCGTCCGCCTCGAAGGCCGTATATGGGCGGTCCTCCGAGCGGAGAGGGAGCTGGTGGTAAGCCGATTTCAAATCGATCGTCGAGAAAACCCTATAGTGCGCTATGCAGTTGACTATGTCCGCGATGCGGGGAAGAGGGTACGCATCTAGTTGGGTATACCTGTTTATGGTCTGGCTGTAGTCAATCGCCATGCAGTGTTTCTCCACCGATTTAACTACGACCACTTGCGCCCTCCAGGGGCTGGTGCTGGCCTGGATAATCCCTTCCCTGAGCAAACGTTGTACTTCGGACTGAATGAAGGCCCGGTCATCCGCACTATAGCGCCTACTTTTGGTGGCTATAGGCCTACAATCCAGGGTGAGATTATCAAATAACGGGGGGGGGGTGGGTGATCTTGAGGGTCGAGAGACTGCAGGTGGTGCGCGAGGGGCACTGCAGTGACGGCGCCTTGCAGACGGAGAGCTGGGGATAAGGGCCATCATACTGCAGGGTGACGCTCCTATGATGGCTGAGGAAATCTAACCCCAGCAGTACAGCTGCGCAGAGTCGCGGCAGCACGAGGAGCCGAAAACGCTCGTAGACTGTGCCCTGTACCATCAGCGTCGCCAAGCAGCACCCGAGGACCTCCACTGAGTGGGAATTCGAGGCCATGGAGATGGTCTGGCTCCAGGGTCGCATGGGAAGGGCGTATTGACGCACTGTGTGAGGGTGTATAAAACTTTCTGTGCTCCCGCAATCGAACAGGCAGTTTTCTGCATGGCCATTGACCTTGATCTCCATTATTGACTTGGAGAGTTGATGAGGCTGCGACTGGTCCAGGCAAATCGATGCCACCGTCGAATCCAGGAAGAATCCATCTTCATCCCCGTCTGATGACGTCACGGATAACGCTTCCTGTTCGGCGCGTCTTGATGCCAGTCTCAAAGATGGCGATTCGCGCGCAGCTGCTGCCTGCCTTAAAGATGGCTGCGCCCGCGGAACACATGTGGCGCCACGAGGCTTTGGAAGCGGCTTCGCCTGGCAGACTTTAACGAAGTGGCCTCGCTTACCGCATCCGGAGCAAATCGCATCCTTCGCCGGGCAGCGACGCCAAGGGTGCTTGGATAGGCAAGTAACATTTGGGCCCTGCCGGAACAGCCGTCGCGGTGGAGCCATCGATAGAACGGGATGCAGGGTAAGACCCAAGGTTGTGAGAGGCCGCTTCTAGCGTTTCAGCCATCGTGGCTGTTCTTTGGAGATCCAGGCTATCTTGTTCAAGCAGGCACTGCCGGATGTATGTAGACTCAATGCCCGCAACGTAGGCATCGCGGATCAGGTCCTCCATGTTCTGAGCTGCTGTAACAGCCTTACAGTCGCAAGCTCGAGCTAGGACCCGCAGGGCGCGCAGAAATTGGGCGCACGATTCTCCTGGCTGCTGCTTGCGGGTAGTTAGGAGATGTCTGGCGTAGACCACGTTAGGGCTCTTTCGGAACTGCCCTTTTAGGAGTTCGATTGCGTCCACATATGTAGCAGCGTCCCGGAAGATACCGTAGACAGCTTCGCTTACCCGGGCGCGGAGCACGTGGAGTTTAGCGTCGTCGGTGTCGATGGCTGTAGCGGTGTCGACGAATGCTTCGAAGCAGTCCAGCCAATGATCAAATTTATCAGAGGCTCCGACCTCTTGAGGGTCTAATGTTAACTTGTCGGGTTTTAGAAACTGCTCCATGTTGGTCAACTGTTGTGAATAAAATTAATGCGCTATCAATAAGGCGAAAGACTACCTGTGTGCCAATTATTCAAAACAGAATCAGGAGCAGATCCCAACAAATAACCGACCTGGACTGAACAAGGGGGAGGAGACAGCCACCTTTACACTAGGTGCCGAGGGGAGGAACCAAACCGGAAGGGGATGTGTCCAGGTATGACAAACACACACAACGGTGGTCCAAATAGGACAAAGGCACAACTGAGGTCCACCACAAAGAGCACCCACAGGAAACCTACGCAGACATGAGGAAAATGTGCAAACTCCACACAGACAGTGATCTGAGGCCAGAATTGAACCCGGGTCCCTGATGCTGTGAGGCAGCCATACTAACTACTGTGCCACTGTGCCTGATGCGCGATATAACTCACGAGGCTAGAGATGCTCGAGGAAATAAAGGTTTTTATTGACTATTACAATAGAGCTACCATATATAATACACGATCCCAGACTAAAGGGTCCCAGACAGAGCAGTGACCTTTATACCTCTCCCAGGAGGCGGAGCCCGACTGGGATGTACCATAATAACTATATTACAGGTAGAACAGCCCAACCCTAACCCCAACAGTAACATGTAGAACAGCCCAACCCTAACCCCAACAGTAACATATATACAGACTCATAGTACTGGCCAGACCCTGGCTCAGTACTACCTGGTGGGAACCAACGATGGTTCACCACATTCACCCCTCCTTTGAAGACAAAGGCCGGCGGGGTACAAAAAAAACACAGAACAATTGGTCATCAATCTATAAGTTCAGACGGTCTGGGGGACCGCACCGTCGTTGTGACCTCCTCAACACCGGCGATGACACCGGTGTAGGCACTCGCGGTGGCGTTCTCCCCAAGGAGGTGTCCAACGGCTCCTCCAATGTCTCACGGGCCGGTAGACCCCGAGGTGTTGACAATCCGCTGAACTCGGACACGCCTTGAAGTGGCGACCATCTCCTGGACTCAGGCAAGCTGTACACGGGAGTAAAAGGGTTAAGTGATGGTCCCGATGCTGCCCGCGCCGTGTCAGGAGGGGAAACAATAGTTGGGGGGTCTCTAACAGGAGGTATGGGAGCGACAGGGGTTTCCAAGCCCCCTGCAGGCGCCAGGTCTCGAATCGAGACCGTGTCCTCTCGCCCGTCAGGGTATGCCACATAGGCATACTGAGGGTTGGCGTGGAGGAGATGGACCTGTTCAACCAAAGGGTCGGACTTGCGGGCCCTAACATGTCGCCGCAGGAGGACAGGTCCTGAGTACGTCAACCAAGATGGTAATGAGGTCCCAGAGGAAGACTTCCGAGGGAATGAAAACAGTCTCTCATGGGGAGTAGCGTTGGTTGCCGTACACAGGAGTGAGCGTATGGAGTGGAGCGCATCAGGGAGTACCTCTTGCCAACGGGAGACTGGAAGGCCTTTAGACTTCAACGCCAGTAAGACAGCCTTCCAGACTGTAGCATTCTCACGTTCAACCTGTCCGTTACCCCTAGGGTTGTAGCTCGTGGTTCTACTAGAGGCAATCCCGTATGAGAGCAGGTATTGCCTCAAGTCATCGCTCATGAACGATGAGCCCCTATCGCTGTGGATGTAACAGGGGTAACCAAACAGGGTGAAAAGATCACGAAATGCCTTGATAACCGTGGCAGCGGTCATATCAGAACAGGGAATGACAAAAGGGAATCGTGAGTACTCATCAACCACATTGAGGAAGTACACATTCCGATCTGTCGAGGGAAGGGGGCCCTTAAAATCCACACTCAGTCTTTCGAAGGGACGAGTGGCCTTAACGAGTTGTGCCCGGTCAGGTCGGTAAAAGTGCGGTTTGCATTCCGCGCGTACCCGGCAGCTTCTGGTTATGGACCTGACATCCTCCACCGAGTAGGGTAGATTCCGGGCTTTTATGAAGTGATAGAGCCGAGTGACCCCTGGATGGCAGAGATCATTGTGAAGAGCCTGCAATCGATTCTCCTGCATACTGGCGCATGTTCCACGCGACAGGGCATCCGAGGGCTCGTTGAGTTTCCCTGGACGATACATGATGTCGTAATTATAGGTGGAGAGTTTGATTCTCCACCTCAAGATCTTATCGTTCTTGATCTTGCCCCGTAACGTGTTATTGAACATGAACGCTACGGACCGCTGGTCCGTGAGCAGGGAGAACCGTTTTCCCGCCAAGTAATGGCGCCAATGCCGGACGGCCTCCACAATGGCCTGGGCCTCCTTTTCCACCGCCGAATTTCGAATTTCGGGGCCTTGGAGGGTGCGAGAGAAAAAGGCGACGGGCCTGCCCGCCTGGTTAAGTGTGGCGACCAGGGCGAAATCAGATGCATCGCTCTCCACCTGGAAGGGGATGTCGGCTTTTAGTTTTTCAAAGGCCAAACGAGCCTCTGGTGCTAGGGGAAAAGAGGTAGACTTGATGAGCGGACGGGCTTTGTCCGCGTAATTGGGAACCCACTGTGCGTAGTAAGAGAAGAAGCCTAAGCATCTTCTCAGTGCTTTTACGCTAGTGGGCAGGGGAAGTACGAGGAGGGGACGCATACGGTCTGGACCAGGGCCAATGACCCCGTTTTCCACCACGTATCCGAGGATAGCTAGGCGGTGCGTGCGAAATACACACTTCTCCCTGTTGTAGGTCAGATTCAGGCGAGATGCAGTGCGTAGGAATCTAAGAAGGTTGGTATCGCGGTCCTGCTGGTCATGGCCGCAGATGGTGACGTTATCCAGGTACGGGAAGGTAGCCCGCAGTCCGTTATGGTCCACCATTCGGTCCATAGCACGCTGGAAGACCGAGACCCCATTCGTGACACCAAAAGGAACCCTTAGAAAATGGTACAAACGACCATCCGCCTCAAAAGCCGTGTATTGTCGGTCCTCTGGGCGAATGGGGAGCTGGTGGTAAGCAGACTTTAGGTCGATGGTGGAGAACACCCGGTACTGCGCAATCTGATTGACCATGTCAGATATGCGCGGGAGGGGATACGCATCCAGCTGCGTGTATCTGTTAATGGTCTGACTATAGTCTCTGACCATCCGGGGTTTGTTCCCACTCTTAACCACCACGACCTGCGCTCTCCAAGGACTAGCGCTAGGTTGTATGATCCCTTCCTTGAGGAGCCGCTGAACCTCAGATCGAATGAAGATCCGATCCTCAGCGCTGTAACGCCTACTCTTAGTCGCGATGGGCTTGCAGCCTGGCACAAGATTCTGGAATAGGGAGGGTGTGGCAATCTTAAGCGTCGAGAGGCTACAGGTGGAGCGCGTTGGGCAACTTAGAGGCTGCCAGTCTCCCACTGAAAGCGGAGGGAGTGGCCCACTGTACTGTAGGGTTACACTCTTCAAGTGGACCATGAAATTTAGTCAGAGGAGTATTGGCGCACAAAGGTGCGGTAACACCAGGAGCTTGAAGCTCTCGTAAACCGTGCCCTGCACCGTTAGATTTACCACGCAACTCCCTAGCACGGTGACAGACCGGGACCTTGACGCCATCGAAATTGTCTGCTTGACAGGCTGGATCTGAAGGCCACACCGCTTCACGGCGTCTGGGTGAATAAAGCTCTCCGTGCTCCCGCTGTCAAACAGACAATAAATCGTGCGTTTGTTTACCTGTATGTCCATCATGGACTTGTCGAGTCTGTGAGGCTTTGCCTGGTCCAGGATGATCGACGCCACCATTGGTTCGTGGGCGCCACTGCAGGCAGCTGAGATGGATGATGACGACCCCTGCTGGTCATTCGCGGTCGGTGCCGACCAAAATGGCTGCTCCCATAGGTCGCACGTGGGCGATGGCGCCAAAATCAGCGACCCCTGGTGGTCGCGCGTCTCTTGCGATTCCGTTGTCTGGAATGGCGACGTCCTGGCCTCGCACGTGGAAGAAACCCTTGACGATGCTGACGACGAGGAAACCGGCTCCGGGGAGTCACACGCCGCACTGCTGTTCCTGGATGGAAGTTTGGATCGACATACCTTCGAATAATGCCCCTTCTTGCCGCAGGCGGAGCACAACACCGCTTTAGCGGGACTTCACTCCCCCACAGAAGTAACACCGCGGGCCGCCTGGAGCTGCTGCCGTCGTCAGGCCCGAGGGTAGGGATGCAATCATGCAGCTTTTCGGTCCCGCTGGATGAAGTGGGGTCTGTGAATGCCCCTGCCACGCTGTCTCCACGTGGTCGTCGGGATACATCACCAGGCTTTTGGAGGCCGTTTCTAGCGTATCCGCTAGCTCTATAGACTTAGTGAGATCGAGATTACCTTGCTCCAACAGCCGAAGTCGGATATAAGACGATCCGATTCCCGCCACAAACGCATCTCGAGCGAGGTCATTCATGTTCTGGTCTGCCGACACTGCTTTGCAGTTACAGCCCCTGGCTAGCTGTAGGAGCTTGCACGCGTACTGTTCCGTCGTTTCGCCGGGCTGCCGTCGTCGAGTGGCTAAGAGATATCGAGCATGCATCTCGTTTGGCGGTTTAATGTAGCGCTTCTTAAGAAGCTCGAGGGCCCCTTTGTAGGTCGGTGGCCCCACGGATCGCTAAATATACAGCGTCGCTTACCCTCGCGTGGAGGACCCGAAGTCTGTCATCGTCTGTGGTGACCGCTGCGGAGGCTTCGAGGTAATCCTGAAAACATTTCAACCAGTGGTCGAAGGTGTTCGAGGCGCCCGCCGCACGTGGGTCCAGCATAAGCCGTTCGGGTTTAAGCATTTGCTCCATGCTCTCTGTGTCGTTTTCTTTTTTTTTCTCAACGACGAGAGTTCAATTAGTAGTCAATAAAATTGATGCGCGATATAACTCACAAGGCTAGAGGTGCTCGAGGAAATAAAGGCTTTTATTGACTACTACAATAGAGCTACCATATATAATACACAATCCCAGACTAAAGGGTCCCAGACAGAGCAGTGACCTTTATACCTCTCCCAGGAGGCGGAGCCCGACTGGGATGTACCATAATAACTATATTACAGGTAGAACAGCCCAACCCTAACCCCAACAGTAACATGTAGAACAGCCCAACCCTAACCCCAACAGTAACATATATACAGACTCATAGTACTGGCCAGACCCTGGCTCAGTACTACCTGGTGGGAACCAACGATGGTTCACCACAGTGCCATATTAAGTATTGGTTGAGGATAAATATTGAACAGGCTGCCAGGAAGAAATCTTCTCCAAAATAGTGTCGGGGGATCTTTAATATCTCCCTGAGAATGTGGTTGGGTCCTCAACCAAACATCTCATGAAAAAGCCAGCACCTCCAACAGTGCAGCACTCCCTCAGTACTGCAGTGAAGTAACAATCTCGATTTTGTGCTTAAGTCAGTAGGGCTGAAATTTTTAGCTACCGCCAGCAACAGGGTTCATAGCAGGTTGGGGCAGAGGTATGATGGGATGAATAAAATCAGGTTCCCGATGGCGGGAAACGACAACAGGAACTTACGGTCCTGAACATCATGGTGATAAGTGCAGATCACTATGCCAGCCAAAGGCCATCGGGAACCTGCTTAGCATATTATTAGTGGGATTTAAATGAACACCCAGCTGGAACTTGCCCCCCATCCCCAGCTACCAGTATATTATCCAACCCGCCAGGGGGAATATATGCCAGTCCAAAACATCATGGCATCTGGGTAGTGGCAGGCTGGAATACAGGGGGCATGGGGTAGATAAGATGTGGAGATGTTGGAACATAAGCAGGGTGTGTGGGGGGCTGTGATGGGAAGACTGATAGAAGCCTTGCAGGGGATGGAGTGGAGGGGTTGGGCTGGGGAAGGATTATGAGGGAGCGGTCTCTGGTGATGATGGAGGAATCTTTGGGAGGGTAAATTGAGGACACAGGTGATGAGAGGGCACAGTAACTGTTAGAGATGGACGCAGGAGAGTGAGAGGGTGAGGGTCCATCTGTGGCAAGTGAAGCGTCCGTTTGGGTCGTTCCAGGAGACACGGAGGTGAACATGGATCCTTGGGATGGACGGGGTTAGGGTGTGTATGATGACCAGGATGTGGAGATGCCAGCGTTGAACTGGGGTAAGCACAGTTAGTGAGATTTTGCAAGCCCAGGCAAGTCGTGGGGGTTACAGATATTGTGTCCTGGCTGAAGACGATACACATCTCTTTAACCTGTGCTTAACCCTCTCTCCACTCACATTGTCTGTACCTTTAAGACTTGATTACCTGTAAAGACTCGCATTCCAACCATTATTTTGTAAATTGAGTTTGTGTCTTTATATGCCCTGTTTGTGAACAGAACTCCCACTCACCTGATGAAGGAGCAGTGCTCCGAAAGCTTGTGGCTTGTGCTACCAAATAAACCTGTTGGACTTTAACCTGGTGTTGTGAGACTTCTTACTATGATGACCAGGATAGGTTTGAGCTCACAGGGGTAGGAAGGCATGTGAAGGGTTACAGTGATGGGCTGAAGGGTGATGGGTTTGTGGGGGGGGGGGGTTGTTCAAGGGCAAACATATGGCGTGCAATAATGATGGAGGGAAGGTGTGGTTTACAGGAGGAGATTGAAAAGTGTTTGAAACTGCCTGATAGCTTATTTGCACCATCCTGAAGCTAAGGCACAGCACTGAATGCAGAGCAGGCCAGTCGGGAGGAGGGTCATCAGGTGGGCGGAGCTGAAGGTCAGCTCAACTGGATAACTGAAGGGGAATCTAATATACTGTCCTGGCAAAGGAAAGGTCTTTCAGTGCACTCAGAAAGACAGCGGAGTGTAAAAGGACAGTGATTTGGAGGCTCCCTGCACATGACTCACAAGAAGCGATGCCTCCATATACAGGCGTGATTCAAAGGGATGGCCCCAGCCTAGCTCAGCCCCTTGAAAGAGGGAGGGGGGTTCACACAGGAATTATACAAAGCAAGAAAAACCCAGCCGGCCTCCATAAAATGCAATGAATCATATTTACAAAAGTGCAACAACTATTTACAATACTTGTACACCAAAAATCCCAGAGCAAATTTCAAAATCTTTAATTTTCCATGTCCTACCATTACATCTAGGTGCTTCCCTGACAACTGCAGCAGAGGTGGAGACATCCTGATGATCACTCTGGTCGCTTGTCTCCTCAGGCCTTCCTTTGGTCTCCTAATCTGGGGCAGGTGCTCCCTCAGCGGTCCCAGAAGCTGGAGTTAATGGGGCCACAGGCAGTGGGGACTTGGGATGTCTGGTCATCACCTGGGTGAAGACCCCAAGGATGTTTGCCTGATGGTCACTGGATGCCAGAGGGCCCTTCCCTGACTCCTGAGGAAAGGTCGGTCAGTCAAATGTGCATTGACCTCTGGTGGGACTGGAAAATCCTGCCCGTGATCACTTCTATTGTTTATAATGGTGTGGCATGAGGGATAAATATTAACCAGAACAACTTGCCTGCTCTTCTTCAAATGACACCAAGAGATCTTTAACATTTACCTGAGAGGGTAGTCAGGACCTGGTTTCACATCTCATCCAAAAGTGGCAGCTCCAACAGTGCAGCGCTCCCTCAGCAATGCACTGGAGTGTCAGTTAAGATTAGGGGCACAATGTAATGCCTCCCTGGCAGGTGGGTTTGGAAGAGGAGTGCAGTCCCTTTTACCGGCTCAATTAAGTCCAGGATGGGAAGGCTCACGGACAGCCTTCCCTCAATTAATTCTCACTTAAGGGCTGCATCAGAGCCCCCACTGGTATTCAACCAGTGGTGGGCATGGAGGTACCACAAGAGAGCTGCAAATGCAAACCCTACTGGGTTTGCTAGCGGGCTCCCAGATTTACGTGTGTGGATCGGGAGGGGTTCCTTCATACAAAGGCACTGATTATCTTATTTAAGAACCCGCCATTCAGAAAGGCTATGTGGCAGCTTAATGCCACATGCCAACCTTGCCTTCAACACCCTTCCTGCACTCCCATGATCCACGCCCAAATTCTGCCATCAGTCTTCTTTTGGCATGGGGGCCCCTCATTAATCCTGGACCTCTGGTAGCTGCATTGCTGGTGGCTGCCGCCACCCCCTGACCTGACAGCTATGAGCAATGGAGTGCAACCAACTCTGATTGGCCTGAAGCACTCAGGATGGGAGTGGGGGAGGGCTTGTGTGGGTGGGGATAGTATAGTTGAGTGATTTGTCTTTGACCGGCTCAGATGCAATGAGCCAAAGAGCCTTTTTCTGTGCTTATAGACCTCCTATAACTCTATGACATGGAATTTTAGAACCTCTAATGGAACAGTTTTGCAATGAATACTTCAAATATTTCATGGTATCATATGGCTTTGTCCATACTACCAGCTCATCAAAATACCGTCAAGCCAACTGTGAGACAGGAGTGTGTACAGTGAAAGCATCACTGAAGAAGAGCAATGACATCCATCTTGCACTTATGAGCCTATTGTTCAACTCCACTCAAAAATGGTTCAAAACCATGTGAATTCCTCCTGGGAACTCAACTCCCTACTCTCCCACACACATATGCCTTGTTCACAAGCTGATGACTTGGAAATAGTGAGGATGAAAGAGGATGAGTATCATTCCAGCCAGATGTGGCACTTTAACAAATGTCATAGAGCACGCAACCAATCAGACTTCCAACCAGGGCAGCCAATTTGGATCCAAGACAAAGCTTATTATTGACCAGTGGTAATAATAAGCAATAATAACGGAGATATGGGAAGATGCTGACTCCTTATCTGTTGTAAAATGCTGAAGGTTTTGTTTAGCTGGTGTAAAGAACACAGCTGATGTTAAACGCTAGGATTCCAAATCCCAGAAGGGAAACTTGGGATGCCTGCTCACAACTGTATTTTGCAATTTGGTGAGAAGAAATATGAAGACCATTACACGATGTCCCAGATGTTTTAGTGATGATTTTAAACAAACTAAATGGCCACAATTTTCTGGTTGCATCGTGCCCGGCGCAGAACACATTAGAGTGGAGGGAGGCCAGAAAATCATGGGTGAGTGGTTTAGTGCATTCTGCACCAGCACCAAACCTCATTGATATCTTCCCACCCACCACTCCCGGACGTAATCTGATTCCCTCACAGTAAGCCTGGGAACCAGATTAGCATATTTAGATGAGCGTTTAAGTACGCAGAGACCGTTCAAAGCCGGATCTTCCCTGCTCGCGGGATTTTCCGATCCTCAGGCACAGCAAGAACCCAGTGGGAAACAACTGGCGCAATGGCCAGGCCAGGGAGGAGAGGGGAGGCGGGGGGGGGGGGGGGGGGGGGGGGGGCGGGGGGGGATGGCTCGGGAGATATTTTAAGCCGCTGGTGGCCAGGGACATGCCCTGTTAGTGCCCATCTGGCAGTGCCTGGATGCTACCTGGCACTGCCAGGTGAGCACTGACAGGGTGCTGGTGGTAGTGCCAAGGGGGCTGAGCAGGAGGGAGCTGAGGCAGGAGAGGGCAGTCATGAAAGGGGCATGAAGGAGGAGGTTGTAAAAGGGGAAGCTCATGAGGGGGGCATGAGGTGAGGATATCATGAAGAGGGTCATGAAGAGGAATCCATAGGAGGGTCCCAATACCCCAATGCTAGCGATCTTTGAGCAGAGGTGGATGGATAAACATCCCTTCAATGAGGGGAGGGCGGGGGGGGGGGTTCTCAATTCAATTTGAGATTGGGGTGCCCTTTATAAATGGTGCCTAATCTCTGTGAAGCCGGTCTTACTGGCATCTTTAGGCCCCTCCACTCTCAGAACCAGTGCAAAACTCACCACTCTTCTCAAAAATGACCAAGTGTGGGACAATTGTGAGCTGATGTGCGCCGGCATGTCCAGAATGAATCATACTGGGTTTCTCACCCAAAATGACATATTTTGGGAAAACTCCCCCCAATATTTATTCAGGAAAAAGACACAAGAAAGTCAACAAAAATATATTTAACTTTGTTAACGGCTATACACAGTGGCTGGAATTCTCTGGCCATTCGCGCCACTGGGATTCTCTGGTCCCCCTGCGGTGAATGGAGATTTGGCTGAGCGACGATGTTTTCCATCCTCGTTGGCGGCAGCGGTGGGGCTTGAATGGTTGGAGAATTTGGCCAGTGTCGCTAAGTTTACCCAGTTCCAAACCCTTCTGTTTTCCTAACCTCAGAGTGAAACATTTTCAATATTTGATGATTACTTAGCTTTCTTGAAAAAATACCCCACAGGATGTGCAATACCTACATCATCCTCCTGCAATAGCACAGAACCAATGCCAATATCACTTGCCTCAACGGCCAGTTTAAACTACTTGTCATAATTCGGTGTGGCTAAAACTGGTGCTGTTGTCAACACAGTTCTTACCACCAGGGTTAAACCAAAAATATTACAATAATTAAAAGCTCTTCTAACATCTGCGCAACTATTGTAAACATCCAGGCTGATTGCTGAGCTCCCCTTGGGACTCCCCCTGAGACCCCTGACTACCCAAGGGCTGTCAGCAACATCCCTGACTAATACCCACCCCCCAAGGACTTCCCCCCCAGGCCTGACACACAAATCTAAACCAGCTCCCCCCCCCCCGCCACAACCCCACAACCTCTGGTCCCCCTTACCTTTAACCCCCTGAATCTCCAACGCCCCCATCCACATGAACTGCAGACCCAACCCAACCACCCACCTTGACCTGCAAACCCCATCACCCGACCTTTGACCCGACCCCCACACCACACCCTTACCCCGCCTCTTGGTTTTAATTTTGTCGAGCTACACCCGAAGTAAGCCATAACACTCACTAAGGCATCGCAAAGCGGTAAAGTTTTTGAATGAAGCTCTGCGATGACTTGATGCTAGATGCAATTTGGTTCCTTTGTCAGACCTTCTGGTCAAGTGATTTTTAATTACTGTGTGGCTGATTGGTGAAATTAGTTAGCTGGCCTTATGATAGTATACAGACTGACTGTCTGATATCACATTGGCTAACCACCCAAAAGAACATTGGATGACCACCACTCAATAGCTCACTGGCTGACCACCCAAAAGTAGACGACTGACAACCCAAATGAATATCAGATGATCACCCAACACACTGGCTGACAGCTCAGCAGTATGTTGACTGACCACATGTTAGCACACACACAGTACAGTGGCACAGTGGTTAGCACTGCTGCCTCACAGCGCCAGGGAACCAGAAGAGGTACAAACTGTTAACTGCTTGAGGAATGTGACACTGCTTGAGGAATGTGACAGTTGCCCTGAAAGGTTGGGGGGGGAAATGGAAGTGACAATAAAGGATGTCCTTCATGTACCTCTGTTCTGCCATTCACATATTCTGATCACTTAATGGACACTTACACCTCCCACCTTCATAGTATAAATCTCTTCTGATTTTCTTTGCTCTTAGCTCTGACAAAGGGTCATCCAGACGCAAAACGTTAGCTCTATTCTCTCTCCACAAATGTTTTCAGACCTGTTGAGATTTTCCAGCATTTTCTGTTTTTTTTCCGATTCCAGCATCCGCAGTATTTTGCTTTTGTAAAAGGAAAGAATTTAGTGGGAGCCAAAAAGTTGGCAACCTACCGGCATAAAAACAGTTCGCAATTTTCCCAATGGCGGGTTAGTTACCCTGCTGACTAGTGGCCTGAATGCAATTTGCATTCATTACCATCTCATGAATGCTCATTAGAGCAGTTGCTCGCCAGAATCTCGTGACGCCTTACAATCTTGCCAGTGGCAAACTAGGTCAACCTGAAACCTGTTTGAGGAGGAATGGCATGCAGACCTCGGTTGGCTTATGACCTCTCGGTAGGTGAAACATACACAGTCTACATGCCATTGTGATGCACCGGTATTGTTAAGGTGGATGCCACACTGCCGGGGCTGTAGGATTGGTCCACTCCTGCTCTTTGCCAACATTGTCTCAGAGGCCACTTATGCTGTGGTACTCACAGTAAGAAGTCTCACAACATCAGGTTAAAGTCCAACAGGTTTATTTGGTAGCACAAACTTTCGGAGTGTCGCTCCTTCTTCAGGTGAGTGAAGAGTTATGTTCACAAACAGGGCATATATAGACACATAGATACATAGACATGTGTCTATATATGCCCTGTTTTTGTGAACATAACTCTTCACTCACCTGAAGAAGGAGTGACATTCCGAAAGCTTGTGCTACCAAATAAACCTGTTGGACTTTAACCTGGTGTTGTGAGACTTCTTACTGTGCTTACCCCAGTCCAATACCAGCATCTCCACATCTGTGGTATTCAGGCAAGCCTCCACTTTCAGACCTTGACCAGCACTGTGGCTGGGTTTGGGGAGGTACAGGGATGTTCTGCTCCTGATGGCTGACACCGGTGTCCACAAGGATGTCACTGTGCAATGGTACTCAGACAGAACTTCATTTTCACAAACCAGCATTTCGACTGAGAGTGAGGTGGGAGGGGATGACAAACATAAAGGCGGCAATGGGGATGGAAGGCTGTACAAGGGCTGTGAGGGGGGAAAGGGGACAGAGGGGAGGCAAGGGGAGGCAAAGGGTGCACTGAGGCATGGGAAGCTGCAGCCCAACAAGGGCAGATGAAATGCTAACAAGCAGAAGGAGCTCAAAGCAATAATCCATGTTTTAATGGAAGAGGATGCACACAGTCTCAGGAATAGGAAAGGGGGAGGATTGTTAGTGTGGCATAGGAGGGATGGGGCACATCGAGACTCAGAAGCTGGTGGGGGGGGGGATGGTGTGGGGAGGACAGGGCCACTGTAGTCCTCAGTCATCAGGGCAATGGAAAACTCTGTGAAAGTCCAAGTCCTTGGTCTGGGGCTTGCAGTCACGAGTCACGGAGTGCAGACGCTCCTGTGGTGATGTGGAAAGTAATCACAGATTACAGAATCCAGGGACTATGTGAACCTCATAGTCAGAAGTCAGAGATAGGAAGTAATCCAGGGGTGCAGAGGACATGCTGCAGGAAGAATCATTGGGAGCATCATTGAACCCCAACTTCAGGGAGGGACAAGGAAAAAAGCCCATCTTGGTGTGCAGATCCGTCTCACAGTCACTGTCCCTGGACTTGGCTGTCCAGATACTGGGCTGCAGATGGAATGGTGATAGTAACAGAATGTTTCTGCAGCCTGTAGACAGAAACACATATCAAAGGGTTGGGTATGTGAAGCTGCCCTGAGCTGGGGGGGGGGGTGACGATAAATCACCTCAATAGATGACTATGCACACAGCCTGTAGATGGAATGGGTACAAGTTCACATGGGGCTTGGGCATACCTAATGGATGGGATATAAGGGCAGGAATGTCAGCCACAACAACTATGGGATCCAGTATTACTGGGGGAGCGACAGCAGGGTGCTGAAACTCCAGGTATATCTGGCACATTGACAGTGAGAGAGGGAGCATCGCATTGCATCTCAAAATAATAGTGAAGAACCACCAATTTGTTGTACCACAGTAATGGCACTGTATCAAAGTGAAAGTAAGAGCGAATCTCATCAGAAGTGGTCTGAGGTAGTGTGGGAGGAATGCATTGCTGGGCTAAGGAGACCTCTCTGGGAGCACCCTCCAACCTGATGGTGCCATAGGTGTAAACAGGAGTCTGTTTAGTGAGAAAGGAGGAAGACTTCCTTTGGAAGAAAGCTCCTGAAAGCAAATACCTTCATTGGCAAGACCTGCTGGACCAAGGTGCTCATGGTGGCCACCAACTGCGAGGTGTTTTTATGTCAGGGCCATCACTTTAAACAGAATGTGGATGGACTTCTCCTTCATTTACTCTCGCCTGCTGAGTGACTGTCGAATCTCCACCTGATGATCCATTGCCACCTGTAGTCGTATCGCCAGCACTGAGTTTGCAGCTACTTCCAGAAGCTCATCATCTGACTCGGACTGAATGAGTGGCTGTTCACCAGCAGCCCTCCAAATACTGGAGGCTTGGGCTGTTCCTGCCTCCAACTGCTGTGAGGACATGTCATTGTATTGTCCTCCAGAAAGTGACCCTCAGCCGAATCGAGAGCTGTGCCCCACTGTGCTGGTGGAGAGTGCTGGTGAGCGCTGTGATGGTTCTTCAAGAGCTTCCCCTTCGAATGTGGTCCATGGTTTGGACTTGCACTGGGCTGCCTTGTGAGTCTTGATCTGCTGCTGCCTGGAAAATAGAGAATAGAGTTTCAGTTGATGAGCCTTCTTCTTCAGGCCGATGGCCTTCTTCTTGTGACTGGAAAACATCTGTCACAAGGGTCTCCTGGAGACAGGTGGGCTGGAGAGAATGAGATGTATGCATTTGACTGGTGTTTAAATATGGTGCCCACTCCATCAGGTGATGTGGCCTGTGCATAATTAATAAACAAGAGCGGAATCGGGGGTGAGTTCCTGCCATTGCATGCAGCAAGGTGGGTGCCGTTACCACTACACCTAGTCTCATACATGGAAAATTCCGCCCAAAGTCTGTCGTACTATTCTGGTCTCCAGCTGTTGAATGAGTTAGAAGCAAATGATAAAGTCATCTCAAAGGAATTTAACTGTTCTGGTCTCATCTGAGCAGTGCCATCTGATTAAGATTCACAGTGCAGAACAGTACGGTTTGAAGACGTCTTTTAGGGAGGAAAGGTTGTTGCTACTTTAATTTGCTTAGTGGAAGAAAATTTATTGAATATCGAAGTTTGGTCTTGTTTAGTTTTAAGGGTTCAACCCATTGAATACAAGGCTGATTTGTTTTAATGTTATCTGTAAAAGCGCACTTGCTGAAAGAACAGGCATTTCATATTTAGTTCATTGACCCATTTAGCTTGTGGTATACTTAATTCTTTCAGTAAAGGGAAATGGAAAATACTCCCAGTCCTCCTTAGATACAGGTGTGGGGACAGAGGACTGGAGAATTTCAAATATTACACTGTTGCTCAAAAAAAGGTTTGAGGGTAAACCCAACAACTCCAGACCAGTCCAGAAACAGTTCGCCCTCCAGCACAGGCAGCCACACAGCATGTAAGGACTGCTAATACTGTTGAATAAACACTCTGTTTGTTAGTCCCTTGTCATTATTCCATACAAACCAGCAACCTCTACATGGTATCAGGAGTTGGCCGAGAATGCACAGGGACTTCGTAGAATTGGCCCGCTCATCTTTAACGAAAACATCACAGATAGCTGGACGAAGTTCAAAGAAGAATGGCACATCTACTGTGGTGCCAGCCTCTCCGATAAATCAGAAAGGTACAAGCGTACACACTGGTAAACTTGGCCAGCTCCAAGACGTTGAAAAGTTTGAATCCTTTGTCTTCCAACGGAAGGAAGAGAAAGAGAACCCAGAGATATTTTGTTAAAAGAATTCAAACACAAATGCAAGCCAGTGAAAAAATATCATATTGGACAGACATGGGTTTAACACTACTAACCAAAAACTCAAAGAGTTCATACAGTCTTATACCATGACTTTAAAAATCGTTGCCAAAAAGTGTGTTCGGTACCTTCACCAACGAACTTGAGAAATCACATTGTCTGTGGAACCCATAGCGATGTCGTGCATAAACAGTCGCTTCGAGAGCAAAATCTAACACTAGAATCTGCCATCTGCACCCTGCATGCTAAATGAGCATGATGTGGAGATGCCAGCGTTGGACTGGGGTGAACACGGTAAGAAGTCTCACAACACCAGGTTAAAGTCCAACAGGTTTATTTGGTAGCAAATACCATAAGCTTTCGGAGCACTGCTCCTTCATCAGATGGAGTGGAAATGTGCTCTCAAACAGTGCAAACAGACAGTCAGAAAGAAACGCCAAAGAGTTAAGGCAGGAAACAGAAGTTTTTGGGTTATAGAACACGCCCTGCTCAAACTGCAGCGGACATCACTCACAGAACAGAGAGCATGCTTTGCAACTAATAAACGTCGTAACAACTGTGGCAAGTGGACCCACTTTGCTCAGTGCTGCAGGTCCATGGCACAGCAACCTGTTTCTGCCACTGAGCCAGAGTGCAGCCGATTATTTCACCAGGATTCAGAACATGAACAGATTGAAAGAACCAGAACTCAGTTAAAGAAACAAGCCCCTCCAAACACTCTGTTGCGAGATCAGCGACTCCATTATGGGAAAGATGAAATCTTTGCTAGATTAAACATTGCCCGCAACAACACAAAATTCAAGTCAAGATCGACACTGGAACGAAGTGCAATGTCTTGCCCAAGCAGCTGCAGCAGAAATTCGCACCATATGCCACACCAAATTCCACCACCAAGGTAAATTACATGTCATATGGTGGACAAACCATCTGTACAGAAGGTGTGGCTACTCTCCATTGAGGATAACTTCCTGGGTTTCCAGGACAGTATCACACGAGGGCTAATCCACCTTGATCGAGGTGTATGCAGCACCAGGCCCCAGAGATGATAGAATACAAAGACCTGTTTAATTGCAACGTCATCAGGAATCTATTCATCATATATTGCATGAGGTTGAATAGAACATAGAACATAGAACATAGAAAAACTACAGCACAAACAGGCCCTTCAGCCCACAAGTTGTGCCGAACACATCCCTACCTTCTAGACCTACCTATAACCCTCCATCCTATTAAGCTCCATGTACTCATCCAGGAGTCTCTTAAAAGACCCTATTGAGTTCGCCTCCACCACCACTGAGGGCCGCCGATTCCACTCGCCCACCACCCTCTGTGTGAAAAACTTACCCCTAACATCTCCCCTGTACCTACCCCCCAGCACCCTAAACCTGTGTCCTCTCGTAGCAGCCATTTCCACCCTGGGAAAAAGCCTCTGAGAGTCCACCCGATCTATGCCTCTCAAAATCTTATACACCTCTATTAGGTCTCCTCTCATCCTTCGTCTCTCCAAGGAGAAAAGACTGAGCTCCCTCAGCCTATCCTCATAAGGCATGCCACTCAATCCAGGCAACTTCCTTGTAAATCCTTTAACCGGTTCCTTTAACCGACCAACACCTCCCTGTCTGCTCGGAATGTTGTCCTATAGAACTCTAGACAGACATTCCTTGAAAAATTGCCACCTCTCTTCAGTACATTTCCCCGAGAATACCTCCTTCCAATTTACTCCTCTAATTTGCTGTTTAATGTCTTCATATTTCCCCTTACTCCATATAAACACTTTCCTAGCTTGCCTGATCCTCTCTTTTTCCAATGCAAGCCTAAAAGAGATAGAGTTATGTTCGCTATCCCCAAGATGCTCTCCCACTGAGAGATGACACCTGTCCAGGTTCATTGGTCAGTATCAGATCAAGTACAGCCTCTCCTCTTGTAGGCTTGTCCACATGCTGTGTCAGGAAACCCTCCTGAACACACCTAACGAACTCTTCCCCATCCAATCCCCTTACCCTAGGGATATTCCAATCTATGTTTGGGAAATTAAAGTCTCCCATCACAACAACTCTGCTATTACTGCATCTCTCCAGGATCTGTTTCCCTATCTGCTCCTCCACCTCCCTGTTGCTATTGGGCGACCTATAGAAAACTCCCAGCAAAGTGACCGGCCCCTTCGCACTCTGAACTTCCACCCACAGAATGACTCAGTAACGCCCACTGTCTGTGCTCCAAGAACAGTGCCCCTTGCGATGACCCAGAAAAGAGTCAATGAGTGGATTGTATGACAAGATTGGGTGTCATAGCCCCCATTGACAAGAGCACAGAATGGGTTTTGGCACTGGCAGCTGCAGTAAAGAAAGATGGCATTGGCAGGATCTGCATCGACCCAGTACACCTAAAGAAGGCGCTGCTCAGGCTCCATCAATCCATGAAGACGATTGAACAGGTTGAACATGCCCAGTGCCAAGGTTTTCAGTATCTTGGTTGCTGGGTTCTGGCAAATCCTGCTGGATGAAGAATCCTCCAAACTTGCTCCATTCATTTCTCTGGTCGGCTGATACCGTTTCCTCTGCATACCCTAGGGGCTTTCCACTAGCAATGAGGTCTTCCAACAGTGTATGGAGCAAACCTTTGCAGGAAAACCCTGCAAAATCATCGCATATGACATCCTGGTTTGGGGTTGTACAATGCAAGATCATGATACACGTCTTCACGGAGTCCTCAAAAGAATCAGACCATCCAGTTAAAACTCAACCCTTCCATAAGCAGATTCAGGGTCAACCAAGTTCCTTCTGTAGGTCATTTGCTCAAAGCCAATGGTGTGAAGCTGGACCAGACAAAACAGTGACTATACAATAGATATCAATTGCCATGGAAAAGCATGTTTTGCAGTGTTTACTTGGCATGATGAATTATCTTTCCAACTTTATTCTTTGCTACAGTGAGGTCACTGGACCTCTTCATCTGCTCCTCCACCAAGATATCGAATGGTGTTGACAGGAAAACCATACTGCTGTCTTCAACAGATTCAAACAGGCACCATGAGCCCCATCGGTGCTATAATTCTTTGACATTAGAGCTGCTGTACTCCTGTCAGCAGATGCTTCCCAGCACGAACTTGGCACAATCTATCTCCAGAATGGGAGACCAGTAGTCTTCATATCAAGAGCCCTCAATGACACTGAGACTCGTGAGACAGGTTAGTTTTACCCTACTGATGATTACAAAGTGTTGTTGCAATAGTAATAGTCCGAGAGGAACCGCAGGTTCGGACATTTGGTGTATGTGCTTGGCTGAGGAACCAATGGTGCGAAGCTACCATCCGTGGGATTATGACTGAACGCCTCTAAGTCAAAATCCCGCCTAAACATTGGAGCAATTCTCCCACCCCGCCGCGCTAATTTTCTACCACAGTGTGGTGGGAGAATCTCGTGTCCGAGCACTCCTGAGTTCGCGCATGCGATCCCGTCACATGCGCATCTCCCAGCGCCAGATATCCGGTGCCGTCTGATTCGTGCTGGACAGCGGCGGAAGCACCACTGTGCATCTGATTTTAATATTACTTTAATGTGATTAGGAGGCCCAGGACTGAATTCTCCAGGCCTGCTAGCATTTTCCACCCCATCAGGAGTATTTCACTCCAGTGGGGTTCAGACTAGCTCCCCACTTTCAGGGAACTAGCAGGGCGACCCTGCTGGAGTGAAGGGGCGGCAATCGGGGATCGGGTGGCGGGGCGTGGTGCCCCCTGGGCTTGGCACCTGGCAGTGCTAACCTGTACCCCATAGCACTGCCCAAGGGATAAAGTGCCCCTGCCCAGGGGATGCCGTGGCACTGCCCATCAGGCATGGGGCAGTGCCAAGGGGGCAGGATCTATTGGGGAGGGGCCCGGAGGTCAATCGGTGGGAGTGGGGGGGGGGTCCCACTGCCACTCTGCATTGGGATCTGGTTGGGACTGGAGGGAGGCCAGTGATCGGGGCAGGCTGGGAGGGGGGGTAGTCAGCTGGGAGGGTCTGCTGTGGGGGGTCTGCCCTGTCAGGGGTATGCCTCCCGGGAGGAGGGGGGGTCTGCTGGGAGGGTGTGGTCTGCTGGGGGGAGGGGGGGTATCGTCAATGCTGGGAGGGGGCTGGAAATCAAGTGGTCCGGGGCAGGACGGGGGTTCAAGACTGGCCCACGAATGGATGGGGGGGTGCAATCAGGCCATGAGGGGGTTGGGGGGGGGGCATTACTGTGGGGGTCCCAGGCTGGCCAGCGATCGAGCAGAGGCCCTGAACTGTCAGCTTCCTGGGTGGGAATATGCCCCGTCCCCTAAAATGTAATGATAATCACAATGGTGGCCTCCGCATTGCTCAGAGTGTGAGAGATTCTCATGTGAACTCTCATTGAAAAAAAACAGCGTGATTTACTCCAGTTTTCCCACGCATTTGACACTTCGAACTTTTTGGGAGAATCCCGGCTGTTACATCCAGATTGAGAAGGAACTCCTTGCCCCAGTCTTCATTTGTCAGAAATTGCATGACTTCATCAATGGCCAGCCTGAAATTGATCACCAACTGTTTGTAACTATTCTCAAAAAGCTTCTTTACACTGTGCCAGCAGCACTGCAGCACATGATGCTCAAGCTACAAAACTACACCCTCAGTGGCTTCTACAAGTGCAGTCAGGAGCTATACCTGGCTGATGTCCTTTCCAGGGCTTACCTACCCACCATTGACCAGGCAGATCATGAGGAGGACATTGACATCATGACCATTCAAGTAGTGTTGTCCCAAATTGGGACTTGACGAATAGGAATTGACAAACTCAAAGCTCCTCTAAAGGCGGCGGATCTCCCAAGCAGGCAGCTCTGCGATGTCATGATGAAAGGTTGACCTGAGTTTTCAAAGGATTTCCCCAGGAGCTCTGCACTTTTTCTGCATGGCCAGCAATTTGTCACCCCCACCTCTCTGAAAACAACTCCACCAAGGGCACCCAGGGTACTATACCCAGCAACAAGATATAGGGCACTGGCCCTCCACGTATGCGGAAATAGAGAGGGAAGTGTCCAGATGTGCACTGTGCAATGCGGTCAAGCCTCATCAACCAAAGAACCACTGCACTTACATGAGGTCCCTGACCTTCCACGATTGCTCATGGCAGCAGACATATTCGAATGGATGGTAAACAGCAGTTGGTCCTGGTTGACTTGTACTCTGGTGGGTATGAAATCAACTATCTCTCTGATTGGAAAAGCAACACAGTCATCAGCAATCTGAAGAGACACTTCACCACATGTGACATCCCCATGGAAAGCACTCGCCAGTTCATCTCCAGGGAGTTCAAGGACTTTGTGCTAACAAGGCACTGGACACGTCGCAAGTAGCCCCCTCTACTCACAATTGAATACTCTGGCAGCATGGGCAGTACAGCAAAGCATCTGCTTGAGTAATGTGTCCAATATAACACGGACTTTTATGCTGAACTATTCAACCTGCAAAACATGCCGATATAGGGCCTGCCCTCGTCAGCACGGAGGATGTTCGCCAGGCCATGCTGGAACTACCAACATGTCACTTCCTATGTCTACATCATGCAGATGTAGATGTGACCACACAATCTACATCTTCCCCGTTTAAGTTGGGACAACTGGTACTACAGGTATATGACAATGTGCGACAGCAGTGACAGGTTATGAACTATTCACAATGTACACAGCACTGGCTTGGACTGCTACACCCGGTGCATGACCTATTGCATCTCTCCCCCCTTCTTTTTTTTTTAAAAGCACAGCCGATATGTGGACTAGATCAGTATCCCAATATCATGCCACACATTCTTGACATTCAGGTGAATTTAGCAAAATGAAAGGAATTCTCTGTCTCAAGATCTTTGCTTATTCTTCCTGCATAATCCAATGTCTTGGGTCCATTAAATTTAGTTATCTTAGGAAGTTCATTGGCAAAGATACAACCATTCCCAAAAGAACGTTTTTTTCAGTTTAATTTACACTTTTCACTAGAATTATTACCAGATTGGCATATTCCATTGGATTATATAAGGTAAATTATTCCATTTGCTCTTTGGGGGTGTAATTTTCATGTATCTGTCTTTTATTCCAAGTGCGTATTCCAAAGTTTACCATTTTATCTCATTCAGGAATCCTGGGAAATTTTACAATCCAATAAAATCTCATAATGCTTTTAAAACATTGCCAAGTATGTCCGAGCTCTAAACAATTATTTTGGTCATTGCTAGAAACATAGAGGGCAGAATTTTTTCCAAAAAGTTTGAACTGTTAAAACAGCAAGATAATGGGAGTCCTCCATGCTGCTCTTTTCGGCGATACAGATTGCAATCTTTTGGCACTCAGTCATTTTATTTGACAGCTGGGTGCTTTGCACCAGTACTGGGGGGAGGGTGGGGGAAGGGGGGCGCAGAATAGAAGGCCAAACATGCCAGTAAAACCGGATTCAGAGCGCTCGTGTGCCATACTGGTAAACTGGGGGGAACGTCCTCTCACTCCCCACAAACATTGGCGGTGTTGTGGGCTTTGATATTCAGCCTTTTAATTGATCACAACTTTGTTCCCTTCAAGTAACCAGACCACGTTATGGAGTTCTCTGAACAGCTCTTTTAAAGCAAGCTATAATGAGGATCCTGGAAAGTCACAGGTCAGAGTCTATAAGTAGCCAAAGTACTGAACTCAGGAATACATAGCAGATAAATTTATAAATTTGTTTATAAGTAATTAACATTTATCAATCAAGGTATAGGAGTTATTTCTACCCACTCTCAACTGTTGATTAAGGCTACATCATGCATAAGATACAAATATTAAAAACCAATCACTACCATCACGTACATGCTTAATTATAATATCCAATCAGCGTGAAGACTTAATCATGTTAGCTACCTAATTCATTATTGTTACAATTTATCATTGATGTCCCAGCTCTGCATTCTCCTCACAGCTCACCCTCCCAACCAGCTTTGTGTCATTTGCAAATTTGAAAATATTGGGGGGAATATTCCAGCTGTCCATGCCAGTGAGATTCTCTTGTCTTGCTGCAGTGAACAGAGATTTGGCTGAGCACCAAATTCTCCATCTTTGCTTGTAGTGGCAGCGGAGTGTGAATGGCCAGAAAATGCCAGCCATTACATTTAATTCCTTCATCTAAATCATTAATATATATTGTGAACAGCTGGGATCCTAACATTGATTCTTGCAGTACCCCATTTGTCACTGCCTGCCATTTGGAAAAGGATTTGTTTATTCCTACTCTTTGTTTCCTGCTGCCAACCCATGTGCTTTAATTTTACACGCTAATTTCTTATGTGGGACATTTTCAAAAGCCTTCTGAAAGTCCAAATAAACTACATCCACTCAACGCTACGAGTTACATCCTCAAAGAATTCTAGTAGATTTGTCAAGCATGATTTCCCTTTCATAAATCCATGCTGTCTCTGTCCGATTCTGTACTCTAGAATATTCCCCACTATCGATGTCTTTATTTAGAAGATGTTGTTTTCTCAAAACTAACCCAACTAAATTGAGTCTGACATTTTCTTTTTTTTGCATTACAAAATGATCCCATATTAGTTGGGCTGACAGGTTTTCTTAGTGTCAAGTTATTTCTTGCCAAATCAAACTTTCATTTGTTTTGAAACCCAGAAACCACCTAAACCTTTTCTCACATTACTTTAAAAAAAAATGATTATCCCCTTAAATTTCAGTTATGTTGGGGGTATACTACAGGCCCCCCAACAGCCCAAGGGAAGTGGAAGAACGGATATGTCAGGAGATACTGGATAGTTGCAGGAAAAATAGGGTTGTTGTAGTGGGAGACTTCAATTTCCCTGGTATAGACTGGAAATCGCTGAGAGCTGGGACTCTGAATGGGGAGGAATTTATAAAATGCGTACATGAGGGTTCTTTGGAACAATATGTAGATAGCCCGACTAGAGAGGGGGCTATACTGGACCTAGTACTGGGGAATGAGCCCGGTCAGGTCTTCAAAGTTTCGGTAGGGGAACATGTGGCAAATAGTGACCACAATTCTGTTAGCTTTAGGATAGTGATGGAAAAGGATGAGTGGTGTCCCAAGGGTAAGGTGTTGGATTGGGGGAAGGCTAACTTTAGTGGGATTAGGCAGAAATTGGCAGCTCTTGATTGGGAGAGGCTGTTTGAGGGTAAATCCACATCTGGCATGTGGGAGTCTTTTAAGGAACAGTTGTTAGGGCTGCAGGACAGGCATGTGCCTGTAAAAAAGAAGGATAGGAAGGGTAGGATTCAAGAACCGTAGATAACCAGGGAAATTGATGGACTGGTCAAAAAGAAAAGAGAGGCGTATGTTAGGTCCAGGCAGCTAAAAACGGAGGGAGCTCTGGAGGAGTACAAAGAAAGTAGGAAAGAACTCAAACGGGGAATTAGAAGGGCAAAAAGGGGTCACGAAATGTCCTTGGCAGACAGGATTAAGGAGAATCCCAAGGCACTTTATTCATACGTTAGGAACAAAAGGGTTGTCAGGGAAAAAATCGGACCTCTCAGGGACAAAAGTGGGGAATTATGCTTGGAGCCTAAAGAAGTAGGGGAGATCCTAAATGAATATTTTGCGTCGGTATTCACAAAGGAGAGGGATGTGTTGACTGGGAGTGTCTCGGAGGGGAGTGTTGAACCATTGGAGAAAATCTCCATTACAAGATGTTAGGTTTTTTAGAGAATATAAAGACTGACAAATCCCCAGGGCCTGATGGAATCTATCCAAGGCTGCTCAGGGAGACGAGAGATGAAATCGCTGGGCCTCTGACGCAAATCTTTGTCTCGTCACTGGACGCAGGGGAGGTCCCAGAGGATTGGAGGATAGCTAATGTGGTCCCGTTATTTAAGAAGGGTAGAAAGGATAACCCGGGTAATTATAGGCCGGTGAGCTTGACGTCTGTGGTCGGGAAGTTGTTGGAGAAGATTCTTAGAGATAGGATGTATGCGCATTTAGAAAGGAATAAACTAATTAACGATAGTCAGCATGGTTTTGTGAGAGGGAGGTCATGCCTCACTAACCTGGTGGAGTTTTTTGAAGAAGTGACCAGAACGGTTGACAAGGGAAGGGCCGTGGATGTCATCTATATGGACTTTAGTAAAGCGTTTGACAAAGTCCCTCATGGTAGGCTGGTGAAAAAGGTTGGATCTCATGGGATAAAGGGGGAGGTGGCTAGATGGGTGGAGAACTGGCTTGGTCACAGAAGACAGAGGATGGTAGTGGAAGGGTCTTTTTCCGGCTGGAGGCCTGTGACTAGTGGTGTGCGCGATCTTCTTGGAGATCCTCTCCACTTGGAGCCGGCAGTTTGCGATGTCGATGGTAGTCATGATGTGGAGATGCCAGCTGACGAAGGGGCAGCGCTCCGAAAGCTTATGGTATTTGCTACCAAATAAACCTGTTGGACTTTAACCTGGTGTTGTGAGAATTCTTACTGTGCTTGTGCTTACCCCAGTCCAACGCCGGCATCTCCACATCATGACTAGTGGTGTTCCGCAGGGCTCTGTATTAGGACCTCTGCTGTTTGTGATTTATTTAAACGATCTGGAAGAAGGTGTAACTGGGCTGATCAGTAAGTTTGCGGACGACACAAAATTGGCAGGACTTGCAGATAGTGAGGAGCATTGTCAGAAGCTACAGAAGGATATAGATAGGCTGGAAATTTGGGCAAAGAAATGGCAGATGGAGTTCAATCCTGATAAATGCTAAGTGATGCATTTTGGTAGAAATAATGTAGGGAGGAGCTATACGATAAATGGCAGAACCATAAAGGGTGTAGATTCGCAGAGGGACCTGGGTGTGCAAGTCCACAGATCCTTGAAGGTGACGTCACAGGTGGAGAAGGTGGTGAAGAAGGCATATGGCATGCTTGCCTTTATAGGACGGGGCATAGAGTATAAAAGTTGGGGTCTGATGTTGCAGATGTATAGAACGTTGGTTCGGCCGCATTTGGAATACTGCGTCCAGTTCTGGTCGCCACACTACCAGAAGGACGTGGAGGCTTTGGAGAGAGTACAGAGGAGGTTTACCAGGATGTTGCCTGGTATGGAGGGGCTTAGTTATGAGGAGAGATTGGGTAAACTGGGGTTGTTCTCCCTGGAAAGACGGAGGATGAGGGGAGACTTAATAGAGGTGTATAAAATTATGAAAGGCATAGATAGGGTGAACGGTGGGAAGTTTTTCCCCAGGTCGGTGGTGACGTTCACGAGGGGTCATAGGTTCAAGGTGAAGGGGGGTGAGGTTTAACACAGATATCAGAAAGACATATTTTACACAGAGGGTGGTGGGGGCCTGGAATGCGCTGCCAGGCAAGGTGGTGGAGGCGGACACACTGGGATCGTTTAAGACTTATCTAGACAGCCATATGAACGGAGTGGGAATGGAGGGATACAAAAGAATGGTCTAGTTGGACCAGGGAGCGGCACGGGCTTGGAGGGCCGAAGGACCTGTTCCTGTGCTGTATTGTTCTTTGTTTGTTAAATTCCCTTTAAAATTTCAACTCAGTTTATTTTGCGAATTCCAATTTCCAAAACAATTATGCCAGACTTGGTAATTTCAAGTCATGCTTTTAAGTTCAGAGACAGAATTGATTGCAATGTTGAAAGACAACTTTCACATTCCTGTTCTCACATATTTTGTCCTGCAGGATAAGGAAAGAGGCAGAGATAAAGGTGGACCTGTGGGAGAGTTACAGATAAATAGAGCCTGTGGAGTGAGGCCGAGAACACTTACCATCAAGAAAGAGGCAGAGAGAGGACCAAGAGTGCCCTGGTTCGAAAAAAAAGTCAGCTGTGATATCACAGAAAGGTTGCAAGGTATTTGTTTGGTAAGTATTGCTGCATAGGGACTGATTCCCGTGGCAGGTGGGACAGGAAAATTTCCGTTCTCAGTCTGCAAAACTGTGGATTTAAATTTTTTTTTCAAAGGATTAATTATTAAGTGCAAGTGACAAATGAGTAACTGCTGAGTCCTGCTTTATTCTTAAGTAAGGTTTATTACCACTAGTACGGTGTACTAACTATTAGTAGATTTATTAATATCAGTAAATTTATTAATAGTACATATGCATAAATGAAATAGGAGCAAAAGTACGCCATTCGGCCCCTTGAGCCTGCTTCACCATTTGATACGATCATGGTGGATCTGTTTGTGTTTCAATTTCTATATTTCCACCGACCCTCGATAACCTTTGATTCCCTTGCTCAACAAGAATATATCTATCTCTGTCTTAAAAATATTTAATGACCCCCATCTTCACTGCCTTCTAAAGTAAGTTTTGGTAAAGCTTTATTCATAATGGTAAAGTTTATTGCCAGTAGTGAGGTTTATTGACAATGAGAAGGTTATCAGTAAATAAATAGAGAAGCGGCAGGACTGCTCCAACCTTGAGAGTGCACGTCCTGTGCTATGTGAGCAACCCAGGATGATCCCCAGAACGGGTCTGGGCCAAATAAATTGGAGCAATGCTTATGAGAAAAAATGGTAGCTGATCAATGGGCTCCCTCAAACAGTAGATAATTCAGGCACAGTCAAGATATGTTCCCTCAAAAGGGAAAGGTAGGGCAAACAAATCCAGAGCTCCCTGGATGACAAAGGAGATAGAAAATAAGCTAAAGAAGAAAATATGTGTGTTTCTAACAAGTGTCAGATAAAAAAGTACAATTGGAAACCAAGCTGAACACAAAAGGTTCAATGGAGAGATGAAGAAGGTCACATTACAGTGCAGAAAGAAGCCATTCAGCCCATTGTATCCGCACTGTCACTCCTGATGAACAATTAGTTTAGTGCCATTCTCCTTCTCCACATAACCCTGCATATTATTCCTTTTCAGGTAACAGTCCAATTCCTTTCTGAATGTCTCAATTGAACCTGCCTGCACTGTACATTCAGGCCGTGCATTTCAGACCATAACCACTGACTGTTTGAAATGTTTTTCCTCATGTTGCCCTTGCTTCTTTTGACAATCCATGCTCTCTCATTCTTTTCACGAGTAGAATCATTTTCTCCCTCTGTCCATGCCCTTCATGTTATACTCAGAGCTCAGGAAAATGAAAGGTGATCTTATTTAAACAAAAGATTCTGAGGGGAATTTTCAGGGTAAACGTTGAGAGAATGTTTCCCTTGTAGGGATTGGGAGGGTGGGATCAAGAACTGGGGTCATCCATTAGGGGAGGTTATGGCCTAGTAGTATTATCTCGAGACTATTAATCCAGAAACTCAGCTAATGTTCTGGGGACCTAGATTTGAATGCCCTCATGGCAGATGGTGGAATTTGAATTTAATAAAAAATATCTGGAATTAAGAATCTACTGATGACCATGAAACCATTGTTGATTGTCAGAAAAACCCATCTGATTCATTAATGTCTTTTAGGAAAGGAAATTTGCCGTCCTTACCTGCTCTGGCCTATATGTGACTCCAGAGCCACAGCAATGTGGTTGACTCTCAACTGCCCTCCAAGGGCAACTAGAGATGGGCAATAAATGCTGGTCAGCGAGCAATGCCGACATCCCACAAATTAATTTTTTTTTAAACCAAGATGAGGAAGAATTTCTTCTCTGAGGGTTGTGAATCTTTAGAATTCATGGTAAATATTGCAGGAGGTACTCAGAATACTCCATTTGGGGAGAGACTGCAATGCCTCGCTCCACAACACTACCCGCTGGTCCGATCCTGAAACTACAGAGCTACAAGCAATATTTGAAAAGTTTTGAAAGTGTTTACATTACCAACTTGTGTGTTAAAATTTGATAGGGAAGCACAACCAAAAATAATGAGAACAAGAAGTTGACTGGAAAGTGTCATAGCCAATTGATTTATGTTTTCATATCTATAGATGTCAGTGATTTTTTTTAGTGGCGATTTCTGTGCTAGAAATTTTTATGATGGGCAATTTAAAGAGCAAATGAGAGAAACAAAGACAAAGTATGAAAGAGACTCGCAGCCAATGTAAAAGAGGAATCCCCAAGTTATCTATAGACATATAAATACTAAAAGGATGGTAAAAGGACGAGTAAGGCCAATTTAGGACCAAAACTAGATTTACACATGGAGGCAGAGGGCATAGCTGAGGGACTAAATTAATACTTTGCCCTTGATTTCAACGAAGGAAGAAGATGCTACCCAGCCATGGTAAGAGGAGGTTTAAAATTGGGTTTAAAACTGAAAAGGAGGAAACATTTGATAGGTCATCTGTACTTAAAGTTGACAAGGCATTGGAAGTGGATGAGGCTCACCTAAGGATACGAAGAGATGTGAGAGTGGAAATTGCAGAAGCACTGGCCATGATTTTTCAGTCTTCCTTAGATTCAAGGAGGGTGTTCTGGGAAGGGTTTTTTGGAGTGTTTTTTTTATATAAAAGCTAGTTACCTGGGGGGATCGTCCTCATTGTCCTTCTGCAGCAAGGCAAGGAGGAGCGATTTGTTGCAGGAGTGCTAGGGTGAGAAATTGATCTTTAAATTACATTTTCGCGGGCTTTATTTATTTTTAAAAATTTCAAACTGCAAACCGGAAGTAGGCCGCCGGGTGTTCTGGGAAGGGTTTTTTGGAGTGTTTTTTTTTAGCGCGCGCGAGGTTTAAAAGCAGGCTGCACTATTCAGCGGGCAGCGTTGTAGCGAGCAGCGGAGTGAGCAGGGAGCAGAGTGAGAGCTGAAGGGCTTTGGCTCAATGGGCTTAGGAGGAAACGGGCAGAGGCAGGGTAGGTTCTGTTCTTCGTTTTTCCAGTAATTTAAAGAAAGGGGTAATTATGAGTGGCAGGCCAGTTTGTTGCTGTCGGTGTCGGATGTGGGAGTTCATGGAGTCGCCTAGCCTCCCGGAAGTCCATATCTGCACCAGGCACGTCGAACTGCAGCTCCTGAGAGACCACATTAGGGAACTGGAGCTGCGGCGCGATGACCTTAGACCAGTCAGGGAAAATGAGAAGTTAATAGAGAGAAGTTACAGGCAGGTCGTCACACCAGGGCCACGAGAGGAAGACACGTGGGTCACGGTTAGGAAGGGTAAAGGTCACGTACCAGAGAGTACCCCGGTGGTTGTCCCCCTTAACAGTAAGGGATGGGTGTCAGACGGGAGAGAGGAGGGGACAGAGCAGTTAGTGATGGGATCCCCTGTGGTTGTCCCCCTCCAAAATAAGTATACCGTTTTGGATACTGTGGAGGGGGGATGACCCTCCAGGGGTAAGCCATGGTGACCAGGTCACTGGCACGGAATCGGGCACTGTGGCTCAGAAGGGAAAGAGGGGGACTAAGAGAGCAATAGTAGTGGGGGATGCAATAGTTAGAGGCACAGACAGGCGGTTCTGTGGGCGCGGACGAGACTCCAGGATGATAGTCTGCCTCCCTGGTGCCGGGGTCCTGGATGTCTCTGAGCGGGTAGGAAGCATCCTAAAAGGGGCGGGTAACCAGACAGACGTCATTGTCCACATTGGTGCAAATGACATGGGCAGAAAGAGCAGGTTGGTCCTGCGAGAGCAATTCAGAGAGTTGGGTAGTAGGCTAAAAAGCAGGACCTCTAGGGTAGCGATCTCTGGACTACTCCCAGTGCCATGTGCTAGTGAGGCTAGGAACAGGGAGATTGTACAGCTGAACGTGTGGCTAAAGGACTGGTGCAGGAGGGAGGGTTTCAAATTCGTGGATCACTGGGAAGTCTTCAAGAGAGGATGGCACCTGTACAAGAAGGACGGGTTACACCTAAACTGGAGGGGCACGAATATCCTAGCTGGGAGTTTTGCTAGTGTGGTTCGGGTGGGTTTAAACTAATGTGGCAGGGGGGTGGGGATCAGAACAATAGATCAATAAGCATAGAGGCTGGGGACAAGGTTGGGGCCAAGACAAGGCTATCTAAGAGGAAGAGCATTCTGGGGGAGGATGACCTCAGTGGGCCTAGAGGTCTGGAGTGCATCTGCTTCAATGCAAGGAGCATCACGGGCAAGACAGACGAGCTTAGAGCCTTAATGCTTGCGCAGAACTTGGATGTGGTTGCAGTGACGGAGACTTGGTTAAAAGAAAGACAGGACTGGCAGCTGAATATTCCGGGGTATAAGTGTTTTAGGCGAGACAGAGAAGGGGCTAGGAGAGGTGGGGGAGTAACAATGCTGGTTAGGGAGCATATTACAGCGGTACAGAGGGTGGACAATTTGGAAGGGTCAGGTAACGAGTCACTGTGGGTGGAGCTCAGAAACAGGAAGGGCGCAGTCACTATGCTGGGGGTATACTACAGGCCTCCCAACAGCCCACGGGAAGTTGAGGAACGGATATGTAAGGAGATTCTGGACAGGTGCAGAAAAAATAGGGTTGTAGTAGTGGGAGACTTTAATTTCCCTCACAGACTGGAAATCGCTTAGGTCTGGGGGCCTGGACGGGGAAGAATTTATAAAATGCGTACAGGAAGGTTCTTTGGAACAATATGTTGACAGTCCAACTAGAGAGGGGGCTATACTGGACCTAGTACTGGGGAATGAGCCCAGTCAGGTCATCAAAGATTCAGTAGGGGAACATGTGGCAAATAGTGACCACAATTCTGTAAACTTTAGGATAGTAATGGAAAAAGATGAGTGTTGTCCTATGGGTAAGGTGCTGAATTGGGGGAAGGCTAACTACAGCCGGATTAGGCAGGATTTGGTGGCTGTTGATTGGGAGAGGCTGTTCGAGGGTAAATCCACATCTGGCATGTGGGAGTCTTTTAAGGGGCAGTTGATAGGACTGCAGGACAGGCATGTGCCTGTAAAGAGGAAGGATAGGAAAGGTAGGATTCGGGAGCCGTGGATAACCAGTGAAATTGTGGATCTAATCAAAAAGAAAAAAGAGGCATACATGAGGTCCAGGCAGCTAAAAACAGGTGGAGCACTGGAGGAATACAGAGAAAGTAGAAAAGAACTCAAACAGGGAGTTAGAAGGGCAAAAAGGGGTCACGAAATGTCCTTGGCAGACAGGATTAAGGAGAATCCTAAGACATTTTATACATACATTAGGAACAAGAGGGTTGTTTGGGAAAGTATCGGACCTCTCAGGGACAAAGGAGGGGAATTATGCTTCGAACCAAAGGAAGTAGGAGAGATCCTAAACGAATACTTTGCATCAGTATTCACAAAGGAGAGGGACATGTTGACTGGTAGTGTCTCAGAGAGATGTGTTGACCCGTTAGAAAAAATCTCAATTACAAGGGAGGAAGTGTTAGGTTTTTTCGGAAGCATTAAGACAGACAAATCCCCAGGGCCAGATGGCATCTATCCTAGACTCCTCAGCGAGGCAAGAGACAAAATTGCTGGGCCTCTAACAGAAATCGTTGTCTCTTCACTGGACACAGGCGAGGTCCCAGAGGATTGGAGGATAGCAAATGTGGTCCCATTATTTAAGAAGGGTAGCTAGGATAACCCGGGTAATTATAGGCCGGTGAGTTTGACGTCCGTGGCAGGGAAATTGTTGGAGAAGATTCTTAGAGATAGGATATATGTGCATTTAGAACTGAATAATCTTATTAGCGATAGACAGCATGGTTTTGTACGAGGGAGGTCATGCCTCACAAATTTGGTTGAGTTTTTTGAGGAGGTGACAAAAACAATTGACGAGGGAAGGGCCGTGGATGTCGTCTATATGGATTTTAGTAAAGCGTTTGACAAGGTCCCTCATGGCAGGCTGGTGCAAAAGGTTAAATCTCACGGGATAAAAGGTGAGCTAGCTAGATGGGTGGAGAACCGGCTTAGCCATAGAAGACAGAGGGTAACTGTGGAGGGGTCTTTTTCCGATTGGAGGTCTGTGACTAGTGGTGTTCCGCAGGGCTCTGTACTGGGGCCTCTGCTGTTTGTGATATATATAAATGATTTGGAGGAAGATGTAGCTGGTGTGATCAGTAAGTTTGCGGACGACACAAAGATTGCTGGAGTTGCGGATAGTGATGAACATTGTCAGAGAATACAGCAGGATATAGATAGGCTAAAACATTGGGTGGAGAAATGGCAGATGGAATTTAATCCAGGTAAATGCGAAGTGATTCATTTCGATAGATCGAATGTAAGGGGCAGCTATACAATAAATGGCAGAACCATCAGGAGTATAGACACACAGAGGGACCTGGGTGTACAAGTCCACAGATCCTTAAAGGTGGCAGCACAGGTGGAGAGGGTGGTCAAGAAGGTATATGGCATGCTTGCCTTTATTGGACGGGGCATAGAATATAAATGTTGGCATATGATCTTGCAGCTGTATAGAGCGTTGGTAAGGCCACATTTGGAATACTGCGTCCAGTTCTGGTCGCCACATTACCAGAAGGACGTGGAGGCTTTGGAGAGAATACAGAAAAGGTTTACCAGGATGTTGCCTGGTATGGAGGGTCTTAGCTATGAGGAGAGATTGGGTAAACTGGGGTTGTTCTCCCTGGAAAGACGGAGGATGAGGGGCGACCTAATAGAGGTGTACAAAAGTATGAAGGGCATAGATAGGGTGAACAGTGGGAAGCTTTTTCCCAGGTCGGAGGTGACGAACACAAGGGGTCACGGGTTCAAGGTGAGGGGGGCAAGGTTCAACACAGATGTCAGGGGGACGTACTTTACACAGAGGGTGGTGGGGGCCTGGAATGCACTGCCAAGCAAGGTGATTGAGGCGGACACGCTGGGATCGTTTGAGACTTATCTAGATAGTCACATAAACAGACTGGGAATAGAGGGATTCAAACGAATAGTCTAGTTGGGCACATGAGCAGCGCAGGCTTGGACGGCCGAAGGGCCTGTTCCTGTGCTGTATTGTTCTTTGTTCAAGGGTGGTACCAGAGAACTGGAAAATCGCAGACATTACACCATTGTTCAAAAAAGTGTAAAGATAAGCCCAGTATCTATAGGCCAGTCAGTTTAACTTTGGTGGTGGGGAAATTTCAGAAACAATAATTCGGGACAATATTAATAGTTCCATCACCAAATATGGGTTAATTAAGGAAAGCAGGCGTGGATATTTTAGGGAAAATCATGTTTAACTTATTTGTTTTGAAGAGGTAACAGAAAGGGCTGATGGGAAAATGGTGCTGATGTAGTGTACACATATATTTCCAAAAGGTGTCTGACACAGTGCTACACTACAGAATTGTGAGTAAAGTTAAAGCTCAGGCAATAAAAAGGTCAGTAAGAACGTGGAAACAAAGAATTGTGGTTAATGGATGTTTTCTGTGCTGGAGGAAGGTTTGAGGTGTAGTCCCCCAAGGGTGAGTGTTGGGACCCTTGTTTTGCTTAATGTATAAAACTTTCCACTGCTTGGTGGGATGAGCAGACAGGGAGTAGATGAAGTTCAATTCAGAGAAATGTGAAGTGATTCATTTTGGTAGAAAGATCACAGAGAGCTGATACAAAACAAAGGGCCCGATTTTACCAATTGGAGCCTAAGGACGGGATCCGGGCATAATACAGATCCGAGCCCAGAATCCTCTTTGCGCGCCCATACGCGTTTTGCCGGCTCCAATCCGATTCGTGCTGTGGGCGGGGCTTATCGCTGCTGGAACGATCGGAGCTCTGAACTGCACATGCAGTTCGAAAAAAATCCGAAGCAGCGCGCCCGGGCGGGGAGAAAAAAAACAGAGAGAGCAGCTCTCTGACCCAGATCATCTGGGGGGGGGGGGAAGTGGGGGGTTGTGGGAGGAGAGGGAGTGTGATGTATCATCCCCTGGGGGGGGAGGTGGGGGGGGGTGTGGGAGGAGAGGGGGTGTGACGTATCATCCTCTGGGGGGGGTTCCGCTGCCACTCTGCAGCCGATCGGTGGGGAGGGAGGGGGCAGGGGGTTCCACTGAGGTGAATAACGACAGTCGTGGTGTTTGGATTATGTGGCCACTCCGGAGAGAAGGGACTCGTTCCTCCGGTGGGGAGGAGGGATCGGCCGCAGAGTGGCAGCGGAAACCCCTGCCCCTTCCCTCCCCACCGATCGGCCGCAGAGTGGCAACGGAAACCCCTGCCCCCTCCCTCCCCACCGATCGGCCGCAGAGTGGCAGCGGAAACCCCTGCCCCCTCCCTCCCCACCGATCGGCCGCAGAGTGGCAGCGGAAACCCCTGCCCCCTCCCTCCCCACCGATCGGCCGCAGAGTGGCAGCGGCCCCCTCCCCCAGAGGATGATACGTCACACCTCCTCTCCTCCCACCACCCCCACCCCCCCACCCACCCACCACGGGATGATCGGTCACACCCCCTCCCCTCCCACCCTCCCCCCCAGGGGATGATTGGTCAGACCCCCTCCTCTCCCCCCCCCCCCCCCCCAGAGGATGATACATCACACCCCCTATCCTCCTCCCACCCCCCTTCACCCCCCTAGAGGAGGAGTTGGGCCAGAGAGCCGTTGCAGTCTCTGACCCCGCTCTTCAGAGGCTGCAGCGGCGACTTCGGATTTTTATTCGGCAGGTCGATGAGAGCACGGATCCGGATCGGACCAGAAGATGGTAAAGTGGGATTTGGCGGTAGAGTTGGGAGCGCGGTTCATTAAGTCGATATAAATGCATGCAAATGCATTTCAATCGCGGGCCGCCCGATTCGGGCGCGGGTCCGATCATAGAACATAGAACATTACAGCGCAGTACAGGCCCTTCGGCCCTCGATGTTGCGCCGACCAGTGGTACCAATCTAAAGCCCCTCTAATCTACACTATTCCAATATCATCCATATGTTTATCCAATAACCACTTGAACGCTCTCAATGTTGACGAGTCCACCACTGCTGCAGGCAGGGCATTCCACGCCCTTACTACTCTCTGAGTAAAGAACCTACCTTTAACATCTGTCCTATATCTCTCACCCCTCAATTTAAAGCTATGTCCCCTCGTGCTAGCCAACACCATCCGAGGAAAAAGGCTCTCACTATCCACCCTATCTAATCCTCTGATCATCTTGTATGCCTCTATTAAGTCACCTCTTAACCTTTTTCTCTCTAACGAAAACAACCTCAAGCCCCTCAGCCTTTCCTCATACGATTTTCCCACCATACCAGGCAACATCCTGGTAAATCTCCTCTGCACCCTTTCCAACACTTCCACGTCTTTCCTATAATACGGCGACCAGAACTGTACGCAATACTCCAAATGCGGCCGCACCAGAGTGTTGTACTGTTGCAGTATGACCTCCTGGCTCCGAAACTCAATCCCTCTACCAATAAAAGCTAACACACCGTACGCCTTCTTAACAACCCTATCAACCTGGGTGCCAACTTTCAGGGATCTATGCACATGGACACCCAGATCCCTCTGTTCATCCACACTACCAAGTATCTTACCATTAGCCCAGTACTCTGTATTCCTGTTACTCCTTCCAAAGTGAATCACCTCACACTTTTCCACATTAAACTCCATTTGCCACCTCTCAGCCCAGCTCTGCAGCTTGTCTATGTCCCTCTGTAACCTGCCACTTCCCTCCGCACTGTCTACAACTCCACCGACTTTAGTGTCATCCGCAAATTTACTAATCCATCCTTCCACGCCCTCATCCAAGTCATTAATAAAAATGACAAACAGCAGTGGCCCCAAAACAGATCCTTGCGGTACACCACTAGTAACTGAACTCCAGGATGAATATTTCCCATCAACCACCACCCTTTGTTTTCTTACAGCTAGCCAATTCCTGACCCAAACCACTAAATTACCCTCAATCCCATGTGTCCGTATTTTCTGCAAAAGCTTACCATGGGGAATCTTATCAAACGCTTTGCTGAAATCCATATACACCACATCAACCGCTTTACCCTCATCCACCTCTTTGGTCACCTTCTCAAAGAACTCAATAAGGTTTGTGAGGCATGACCTACCCTTCACAAAACCGTGCTGACTATCCCTAATCAAATTATTCCTTTCTAGGTCATTATAAATCCTATCCCTTATAATCCTTTCCAATACTTTGCCCACAACAGAAGTAAGGCTCACCGGTCTATAATTACCAGGGTTGTCCCTACTCCCCTTCTTGCACAAGGGGACAACACTTGCTATCCTCCAGTCTTCTGGCACTGTTCCTGTAGACAATGACAACACAAAGATCAAAGCCAAAGGCTCTGCAATCTCCTCTCTAGCCTCCCAGAGAATCCTAGGATAAATCCCATCCGGCCCAGGGGACTTATCTATTTTTACCCTTTCCAGAATTGCTAACACCTCCTCCTTATGAACATCAATACCATCCAGTCCAACAGCCTGCATCTCAGTACTCCCCTCAACAACACTGTCCCTCTCCAGTGTGAATACCGACGAAAAATATTCATTTAGTGCCTCTCCTATCTCTTCTGACTCCACGCACAACTTCCCACTCCTGTCCTTGACTGGCCCTAATTTTACCCGAGTCATTCTTTTACTCCTGACATACCTATAGAAAGCGTTAAGGTTTTCCTTGATCCTACCTGCCAAAGACTTCTCATGTCCCCTCCTGGCTCTTCTTAACTCTTTCTTTAGATCCTTCCTGGCTAACTTGTAACTCTCAAGCTCCCTAACTGAGCCTTCACGTCTCATCTTAACATAAGTCTCCTTCTTCCTCTTCACAAGAGATTCAACCTCCTTAGTAAACCACGGTTCCCTCACACGTCTGCTTCCTCCCTGCCTGACAGGTACATATTTATCAAGGACGCGTAGTAGCTGTTCCTTGAACAAGTTCCACATTACAATTGTGCCCATCCCCTGCAGTTTCCTTCCCCAACCTATGCCAGCTAAATCTCGCCTAATCGCATCATAATTTCCTTTCCCCCAGCTATAACTCTTGCCCTTTGGTATATACCTATCCTTTTCCATTGCTAAAGTAAACGTAATCGAATTGTGGTCACTGTCACCAAAGTGCTCACCTACCTCCAAATCTAACACCTGGCCTGGTTCATTACCCAGTACCAAATCCAATGCGGCCTCGCCTCTTGTTGGTCTATCTACATACTGCGTCAGGAAGCCTTCCTGCACACACTGGACAAAAACCGACCCCTCTAAAGTACTCGAACTATAGCTTTTCCAGTCAATATTTGTAAAGTTAAAGTCCCCCAGTACAACTACCCTGTTACTTTCGCTCCTATCCAGAATCATCTTTGCAATCTTTTCCTCTACATCTCTGGAACTTTTCAGAGGTCTATAAAAAACTCCCAACAGGGTGACCTCTCCTTTCCTGTTTCTAACCTCAGCCCAAACTACCTCAGTAGGTGAGTCCTCATCAAATGTCCTTTCTGCCACCATAATACTGTCCTTGACTAACAATGCCACACCTCCCCCTCTTTTACCACCTCTCTCCACTTACTGAAACATCTAAACCCCGGAACCTGCAATAACCATTCCTGTCCCTGCTCTATCCATGTCTCCGAGATGGCCACAACATCGAAATCCCAGGTACCAACCCATGCTGCAAGCTCATCCACCTTATTCCGGATGCTCCTGGCGTTGAAGTATACACACTTCAAACCGCCTTCCTGCCTGCCAGTACACTCCTGCGACCCTGAAACCTCATCCATGACCTCACTACTCTCAACCTCCTGCACACCGGAGCTACAATTCAGGTACCCACCCACCTGCTGAATTAGTTTAAACCCTCCCGAAGAGCATTAGCAAATTTCCCCCCCAAGATATTGGTACCCCTCTGGTTCAAGTGCAGACCATCCTGTTTGTAGAGGTTCCACCTAATTGGGTGTCAGTAAAGTCGCGATTTGCTTGGATTTGGGTGCAGATCGCATTAAAGGCCCGACGCCCAACTTTACCGTGATTTCGTGCCCGAAAACGGGTGAGAAGTTTTGGTAAAATCGGGCCCAAAGTGTAAACTCTAAATGGGTTGCAGAAGCAGAGACCTGGGTACATATGTATATGTCATTGAAGGTGGCAGGACAGGTTGAGAGAGTGGTTAATTAAGCACAACATATCCTGGGCTTCATTAATAAGGGCATCGAGGACAAGTGCAAGGAGGTTATGTTGAAATTTGGCCTCGGATAGAGTATTCCATCCTGTTCTGGGCACCACATTTTAGGAAGGATGTGCAGATGCAGAAAAGATTCATGGGAATGGTTCCAGGGATGAGGAACTTCAGTTGTGAATCTCCATCAGCAAAGTTAGGATTGCTTTCTTGGAGCACAGAAGGCTGAGAGATTTGAAAGAGATATTCAAAATCACAAGGGAATTGGTCAAAGTTGATAGCAAGAAACTGTTCCCACTCATAAAAGGTTCAAAAATGAAAGATTTAAAGTAATTTGTGAAAGAAGCAAAAGTGATATGAGGAAAACCTTTACATGCAGCAAGATTCAGAATGCACTGCCCGGGATTCTGGTGCTAGTCGGTTCAATCTCAGCATTCATAGAATCCCTACAATGCAAAGGCGACTATCGAGTCTGCACTGCCTATCTGACTGAGTGTCTCACCTGAGCCCTCTCCCCTGACCTATCCCCATAACCCCATACATTTCCCATGGCTAATCCATCTTTGGACACTGAGAGGCAATTTACCATGGCTAATCCACCTAACCTGGACATCTTTGGACTATGGGAAGAAACCGGAGCACCCTGAAAAAACCCACGCAGACATGGGGAGAACATGTAAACTCCGCACAGACAGTGGCCCGAGGCCAGAATTGAACTCGGGTACCTGGCGCTGTGAGGCAGCAGTGCTAACCACTGTGCCACCATGCCGCAATAAGGGAATTAAACTGTTGTCTAAAAAGTATTATGGGGAGAAGGTGGGGAATGGCACGAGGTAAGTTGCTCATTTAGAGAGCCAGTGCAGACACGATGGGCCAAACAGCCTCCTTCTGCACCATAATAATTCTATGATTCTGGATGGTGGCAAATGGTAACAAATGCCTGGTTTAAAGCCAGGTCTTTGAAAGAAAAGCTTTTAGCCCAAATTTTAAGTCTGTAGCTAAGTTCTTGAATTCGCTAGACTCCTGGATCCCTTGCTCCAGTATCAGCACTGATGTTGCCTGGGAAACCTGTTAATAAAAACACAAAAACAAAATCCACTGTAGCTCTGGATAAGAGCCCATTTCGTTAATATGTCCAATCATTTCTGTAAATTTAGAAAACCAAAGTAACGTTCAAAGCGATACACTTAGCAATACGAAAGTAATGTAAAAAAGTAGCTGTCAGCAGAAAGGACTGTTTTTCCAAGAGAAAGCGAAACATTCTCAAATGCACAATTGCATCACTTTACATATTTTTTAAAAATGCTCTGCATTAAATTCCATTTTAAGCTGTTTTTAAAAATTTCTGTCTTAACTTTTCTTCGACTTTGCTTAAATTCCAACTGTTTCAAAACCTTTTGCGCATTTTGCAAGAGTTTCTTTTAGAATTTACTTTTCCTGGTACAGCCAAGATAATTAATTAACCAGAATTAATTCCAAATTTACACAATCAAACATCTGCAATTTTAACAAAGGCCAGGATTTTCCGGTTGCGCCCGTCCCAAGACTAGAAATTTCCACCCGAGGTCAACAGACCTTTCAATGGTCTGTCAAATGTTCCATTCTATCCGTGACAATTCCTATGGTGGATGAAACAGGAAAATTTACTCCAAGGTTACTATTTGTGTGTGCCCTTTTATGGGAACTAAATGCCAGAATTTTACCGCCTTGCCTGCCTGAGGCTCATAAGATCCTGCCCAAGGCCAACGGAGAATGCTTTGGAATCAGGGCTGGTGTGCCAGTAAAATTCTGACCAAAGATTCCCACTTAATCCTTGGTACTGTAACGAGAACTAATTTCACCCCATTGTCACTTAAAGAACACCAAATCTTTACAAGTTAATGAATAGTAAACCTCAATACATCCGAATTAATTCAAACAGCACTTATTAACTAAACACAACATAACAATACATACTCTACGAAAGGATCATTTACGTCGTTCTCTGTTATTTCTTAGGTACCTTTTCAAAATTACTGTAGATAGAAAAAAGCTAAAGGAAGCGTTAGCTTTCACAGTTAAGTAAAAGCCTCAACATTCTAAGTCAGAAAAGAATTACCAGCTACTTAAAAGAAATGGACCGGGATTCTCCAATCTTGCTCGCAGCTGGCATTCTCCCGTCCCGCAGCAGTGAACGGAGATTTGGTGGCTTACCTCTCTCAAAGAATATCTAACCTCTCCCAAGTGTGTCCTGGGGTCCATCCAAAGGGCTACCACATCTCTACAAAGAGACATCAAAATGCATTCACCAAGTTCAAGTCCTCTTCTTACTTGTCCTAAGCTGTACATTCCAGGGGTTTACATTCCCGGCCTTCCAAAATCCCACTTCAGTGGTGATTCAATGACCTTCATAAGCTGTGCAAGCACACCCCAACTCAACTCCAGTCCCGAAGATGGGAAAGGCTGGGTTTCAGGGCAAGACTTAGAAAATTCCACCATTTCCTGGATTTTGATCTTGGAGTAGGGAGGTGAGGCCCAGGGAGGTGGGGAGAGAGAGAAATGGGGTTTTGATGGAGAGGCCAGGGAGCAGGGAGCACCTGAGTTGGCTGGGACTGGTGGGAGGGGATGGCCTATGTGGAAAGGAGGCCTGGCCATTGGAGGTTTAATCCAGGGCAGGGTCATGGGGGACAGGCTATATTTGGAGTGAGGGCAGGTAACCTGGGAAGAAGTGAGCAGGCTGTAGGATGCGGAAGGCCTGCCTTGTGGCTCTGGCACTGTGTTCATTTTTTAAAAATTATACAACCCTCCACCCTCACCTCCCCACAAACGCTCCTAATCCCATCCATGCAACCCTATGCCTCCCATCCATCCACTGGCCCTCATGCCAAAGTATGCCCCCTTAAGCAGCCCCATGGTATTTAATGCCCCTCCACCAACCACCAATGGCCCTGTAAAGCCCTTGTGCCAACCTATGTCCCTCCACCCTCCCCATGCGCTCATGCCAATTAGTATCAACTCATGCCAACTGATTCCCCTATTCACCATCTTTTGCCCTTACATCTACCATTTCAATTCACCTATTATTCACCATGGGAAGACCTTAGGACCCATGCAGAGATGAGATAAAGTTCCATAAGATAAAATTCTAAATCTTAAAAAAAATTCTGGAATGTTCCAAACTGGTTGCTTGCTATTTCATTCTATCTGTTGACATAAGCCTGAGTGCTTCCACTACTGGATTAAAGTTGCATGACTGATTTCACAACCATCCATTCCCACATTTCGGTTTGATTGACAAGTGGTTATAGATTCTTTGATATTGGACTATGAAGTCCTGTGCCTGTTGTTATAAGGGATTGTGCACTTGCATGAGATGTTTGTAGTTATAAGGCTTTATTTGGTTGAAGGCATATAGTAAATAAGCCTTTTATGAATGAGAGTTTTCTTTTCAATTTAATGAAGTCTGCAAAAGGCACTTAGAGCTTTATTTTATCTCAGCTCTGCATGGGCCCTCTGCTCATGGTGGATAATAGGCGAGTTGGCAAGGTAGGTGTAAAGGTAAAGGATGGTATGTGAGGGGTATGGTTGGCACTGCAGCCACTATGGGGTGGATGAAGGGCAGAACTTAGCATGAGGGACAATAGGGGATGTTTGAGGGCATACTTTGGCATGTATGCACGAGAGGCCTTAGGGGCTATTTGGGGGGCATGCTTTGGCATAAGGGACAATAGGTTTCACACACCTGGCCTACCATAGTCCCATTTCAGTGGAGGCAGTTAATGATTGAAATAGCCAGCTGCTTCCAGAAGCCACAGTGGGTGAAACACATCCAGCCTGAATCCCTCCGCAGTGAAAAAGCAAAGAGCTGCTTCCAGGGGTGGGACTTGCCATTTGTGGCCATTTCTGCTATTTTCACCATGACATGACATGGTGAAAATCTCTCAGAGTCTCTAAACTCCTGCAAAATGAAATTAAAATAAATAGGAATATTAATGGCTGTGAGGAGTGAGTTTGGAAAAACAGCAGTTATGGTTATGGTTGTGGATGGTTATGGGAAGGGAGCAAGAACATGTAATTAAATTGGGGAATTATGTGGATAAAATTTTGGTGGGCCAAACAGTTCCTTTCTGCGCTGTTATATCCTAAAACAACTGTGAACAAGATTATTGTAAATAAGAGTAATTGTTAATCATCAGTCACACAATGATATCAAATCCACAGTAAAAACGCTGTTTGGAAATGGTAGCTGACAAGGTCCCTCACAGAAAACTGCTGGCAGGTCGTTGAGAGAGGAAACCTCATCCATGAGCCAAGATTCTGCCAAGGTCGTAATGATGATGTAATCATCCACACTAAGATTGGAGATGTCAAACACCTTGTTCTCAAATGAGCAGATATTCTGGAAGGAGGTGTGGATATGGTGACTCACAGAGCATATTATAATTTGTTTATTTATTAGTGTCACAAGTAGGCTTACATTAACACTGCAGTGCAGTTACTGTGAAAATCCTAATCATCACACTCTGGCGCCTGTTCGGGGAGAACACTGAGGGAGAATTTTGCATGGCCAATACACTGAACCAGCGCGTCTTTCGGACTGTGGGAAGAAACCAGAGCATTCAGAGGAAAACCCACTCAGACACAGGGAGAACGTGCAAACTGCACACAGACAGTGATCCAAGCCAGGAATCGAACCCAGGTCCACAGTGCTAACCACTGTGCCACCATGCCGCCCTAATTTGGAAACCTATCCTCTCACTCCTGCCCTTTAATGGAGAAGGGCTAAGATTATAAAACAAATAAGTTATTAGTAGGATTGTGTACTTCTTATTTTGTGTACTTCTTATTTTGTAAACATAAACAAATCAAACATTGGCTTGAATCTTCTGAGGAGTGGCAATCACTTGGATTGGCATGTTGTTCCTATGTTTCAGAGTTCCATATTTTGTGCCTGGATTTCCAAACCCAGCCTCCTCAGAAATTTGGAGTAGAGTCCTCCTTCATTCCTTCATTGTGCGGGAGTGTCAGGGAAAGCCAAGCCCTCATGCCCCTTTGTACAGCACCAGCTGCCTTATTCTGGTAAGTTTAAATGCACCAAAGCCACTTTGAAAAGTTGAAGAGGGCAGGGATGTATGTAAGGTAAGCTTGTAAAGTAAGTGAGTGAGAGGATAGGATGTCAGGTGGTTGGGTGAGTGATAAGGGTCAGTCAGGGGCAGGTTCAAGTTGTTGGACGTGTAGTCAGCTGAGGCACATAATTGGGTGGTCTGGGGTAGTTGGGGAATGTAATCAGTTTGAGGCATTGCTAGGCCCTTTCTGAGGCCTCCCCATACGCACTCTCCCTGCAAAACTATCAGCGATTCCGAATCGCATTGCCGAAATCTGTGAGTGGGACTTAACGTGCCTGAAACCCTGCAGCTCAGATCAGAGCCACCAACTGCACATGCGCAAAAAAAAATGATAGAATGCAGCTCCCCTGCCACATCCCTCCCGGGCCGGATAATGTCTCCCCCTGGCCCCCACAGACCGATCGCAGCAACTTCCCCTCTTCCTCCCACCGATCTCAGGCAGGGTGGCAGTGGAGCCCCCTTCCACCCCACTGATCTCAGGCGGAGTGGCAGCAGCCCCCCCTTCCCCCACACCAATCTCAGGCTGGGTGGCAGTGGTCCACCTTTCCCCCCCCACCCATCTCAAGAAGAGTGGCAGTGTTTCCCCCCCTCCTTCCGCCCCATCTAGCTCAGCCAAAGTGACAGTGAACCACCCTTTTCCCCCACCGATTTCAGACAGGGTGATCCCCCTCACACCTACCCCGCACCCTCCTGCACAAGGTCCTCATCTCCTCCTGACTCCGATGGCTGTATGACACCTCCCTCCCTCTCCCCTGTCCCCAATCAAAGAGGCACTCATCTATCATCCACCACCCGCCCCATCAGCACACCTGCAAGTGCTCACTTGCCTTCCCTTCAATGCGAACAAGCAAACTGCATGTAACTTGCTGGAATGCTCTGCCAAACTGCCTGCAGCTGATCTGCCCTAATGAGGGGCAGCTCCATAAAAAACCCAAGGATGGACAGGCAGGCAGGCAGTGCAGGAAGAAGTGACTACACGACCAAATCCCAGATTTACTGAAGGCGACCTCGGGAAGCTGCTGGATTCAGCAGAGACGAGGCGGTCACTCTCTTCCCCCCCAGCAGGACGCAGACCCAGGCGGCTGATGGCAATGCGACCAGGGAGGCAGGTGCCGCCTTGGTCAGTGCCACGGCACTAGCCCCCAGAATGGGGAAGCAGTACCGCAAGAAGGTCAATGACCTCATCCATGCAGCAAGGGTGAGTGCTGAACCCTATCTTGCATCTTCCCCCAAATCTCCCCCAGATCCTTCCACCCCCAGCACCCTGCATGTTTCCAGCTCCTGACCCCCAAGCACTTTCTTCCTACCTGTCTCCGCCCCGAAGAGTAGCACTGTGCTTGCCCTCTAAGGGCCACACCTGATACTCTGCAGGAGTCACGCCATCATTGCTTTCATGGCTCCTTCTGTCCCCACAGGAGAAGACTGACCATAACACTCAAGAGAGAGCGAAGACAGGGGGTGGTGAGCCACACCTCCGGGTCCTCACCTCCTTTGAAGAGCGGGCGCTGGAGCTGTACAAGGAAGGGGAGATGTGCGCTGTCAGCGACAGCATGGTTGGGCTGGAGTCAAGAAATGAGCAACTGTCAATTCTCTACTCAACTGGAGGCAACCTCGAGGGGACATGGGTTTTGGGTGCGAGAGGCAAGGTTTAAAGGAGATGTACGAGGCATGTATATTTGCATGCCTCGTACAGAGGGTGGTGGGTGCCTGGAACCTGCTGCTGGGGGAGGTCGCGGAGGCAGCTACGAGAATGACTTTTCAGGGGCGTCTTTACAGCTATGTGAATGGGATGGGAATAGAGGCATATGGTTCCCAGAAGGGTAGGGGGCTACAATTCAGATGGGCAGCCTGGTTGCTACAGGCTTGGAAGGCCGAAGGGCCTGTACCTGTGATGTAATCTTCTTTGTGCTTTGTTCTATGTTCAATGAGAAATGTGAATCATGTGTTTGGCATCCCTGATTCCTCTCCCTCCCTTGCACTTAACCTTATGGCCTTTGTTGCAGGAACAGATCCTGACACCCTCGGGCCTTTGGCATTGTGGAGGATATGGGTGAAGGGACCTCCGAGGGTGGCACCGTTTTGATGTCAGCTTCCACCTCACAACTCACCATCCCAGATACTGACACGTCGGTGGGTCCAGTTAGTGGTGAGGCTTCTGGGTCACTCTCTGGTGAGCACGACACATCTGCTGATGTACATTGGGTGGAGGAGGGAATGTCCGAGGTCTGTGTCACGTGGGGGCCTGCTGGAAGCGAGGACTCAGCTGGGCCCGGGCTACATGCTGGGCCTCTGAGATCACTTCTCCCTCAGCTGCTGGAGATGCAGCAACAAAGCCAGGGAATGCAGGAGAACAACAACAATACTGGACCAACTGCGATGCTGTTGGGAGGAATCTCAAAGCTTTCAGACAGACCAGCTATTGCCGGATGGGCAGGAGCCGCAATGGGGGCCATGATGCCAAAGGCCCGAGAGTGTCAGGATCTGTTCCTGCAACAAAGGACATAAAGTTAAGTGCAAGAGAGGGAGAGGAATCATGGATGCTAAACACATGATTCACATTTCTCCACTGAACATAGAACAAAGCACAAAGAAGATTACATCACAGGTACAGGCCCTTCAGCCCCCCAAGCCTGTAGCGACCAGGCTGCCCATCTGAGAGTGACCCAGTGTTGCTTCCCAGGCCAACGCTGCAAGGGTAGTGTCCGCGGTGGAAAGCCTGGGGCAGGGAATCCTCACCATGAGTGGCAGGCCCCAAACGATGGCCAAGTCACAGCAGGCCACAGCAGAGTCCTAGAGGGCTGTGCCTGAGTCACAGCGAGCCACAGCTGAGGGACTGAACAGGCTTCGCAAGAGTCTACAACCCATGGCTGAGAGACTCGAGAGTTTGCACAAGACCCAGCAGGACAGCTCTGAGACACAGCGGGCTACAGCAACAGTCCTTGAGAACGTGGCCCAGTCGCAGAGGGTCATGGCTGAGGAGCTGCAGAGCGTGGTCCAGTCTCAGAGGGCACTTACTGCTGCCATTGAAAGGTGGCCCCCGACTCAAGTGGCCATCGCAGTGGGCTCGACCACCATGGGTAGGATGCAGGTGGTCCTCCAGGAGTGGCAGGGCCAGGTGAAGCTGGAGCTCACTGCATAAGGATCGCCGTCCCAAGGAGTGACCCAGGGACCCACCAGAACCCCACGGGAGGAGGAAGACTCGAGCCCATGCCGAGGCCTTCCAGCCAGGAGGCTGTGGCTTCTGACTCCTCACTTCCTGACACCAGGGCATCTCAGGGGCAATGGAATGAAGAGGGTGTCATGGAAACGTCCCAGACACCTGGAAGCTGGCCAGGGCTCTCAAGGTCCAGGGCCTCCAGAGGACGCCCGCCATGCGCATCACAGGTCACAGGGCATGGTAGGCAGTTGGCTCCCGCCGCCTCCGATGTACATTCTGGGGAGTCACTGAGATGTAGTGGTAGGCCACATAAGGTTCAGAAGTTATAGTTGCACAAAGATGGCACGGTTGAAGGGCTGCACTAGTTAGATAGATCTTTAAGCACCTTAACATTTTCCGTTCACATGTTTTTATACTAGAACTTATTATTTAAACACCTTTATTGTCATCATTAAATGTTTTCCACCACCCACCTGTGACTAATTTGTCTCAAACAGGAATGCTTCCATTGACTGTCGCTGGAGGGATGTTTCATGCTGATGTCAGTTGTCAGGCCCCTCAATGCTGTGTCACTGAAAAAATGAAGCCATTGGTTCCCCAGAGGCCATGAGCGATTCCTTCTCCTCCCCAATCCCACCCGCCCCAGGGCCCTGTATGGGGGTTTCAGATCCCTTACCCACTACACAGACATGGGCCCAGGTGCCAGCGTACACGCGAAGCTCAGGTAGGAGTCAGACTAGTTTGCGCCAGGGCGTCATCATAGTAGAACCCACGTGCACAGACACAGGCCCCTAGTGAGTGAAGTGCCCGGAGATCAGGGCCTCTCTAGACGCTCTCACATGCCTCATTCAAGTTGCCACTCCAATACCTGGGTGGCGATGCTCAACATGCTCCTCCTCCTCTTCCTCCCTCACCTGCCTATCGAGTAGGTGGCTACACGGGCCTCATTACAGCGGGTCTCCGCCTCCACACAGGCATCATCAGACATGTCTGAAGCGGGTAACCCATGTCATGCACAAGCCACCCCGCAGCCTGGGCTCCTTCTCAAATGCCTCCGGGATGTCAGGGCTCCTGAGAATGAAGCTGTCATGCACGCTGCCAGCGTATCTCGTGCAGACGTGTATAATGTTCATATTGTGGTCACACGCCAGTTGGACATTCAGGGAATGGAGCCCCTTTCTGTTGACGAATCTTCGCGGATTCTGTGGGGGGGCCTTGAGGGCAACATGAGTGCAGTTGATGGCCCCCTGTACATTGGGCATCCCCGCAATGGCCACGAACCCTGCAGCCCAGGCTTCCTGCTGGGCCTGATCCAGGTTAAATTTGATGTACTGCCCAGCCTAGGCATACAGGGCTTCCATGACCTGTTTGACACAGGTGTGCACAGCTGACTGGGAAATGCCACATACATCTCCGCTCGTGGTCTGGAAGGAGCCAGTTGCATAAAAGCTCAGAGCGGCTGTCAATTTAAAAGTCACCAAGAGTGGTTGTCCCCCACATCCCTGCCCCGAGGTGCCAGGTCCTGCATCAGGTGACACAGGTGTTGCACTGCCTCTTTTCGGAGGCGGAGCCGTCGGCGGCACACGGAGCAGATGTCCGACATCTGCTCAAATGACACACATGCACGGAACTGCCGCGGTGTAATAACTCCACAGAGGCAAAAAGTCGCATCATCAAGTTACTTTATTTACACCATACATCTGGACACAGCCAGCTTTCCAATTGCTCCCTGCTGAATGCAGGCTGGGAGTCTGACACACCTGCTTTAAATAGGGAGCATGAGGCTCCCTGATTTAACCAGCAATTAAGACTCATCAGGTATCTCTTTTAAGGTACCAACTTAATAAACTAACTCAAACTAACTTAGGGACAAATTAAAAGGGGCAGCTCCCCAAAAGGAAGGGGGAACAGCCCGAACCAAAAACAAAGTTGAAAGGAAACTTAAAACGTCAAACCAAAAGGTGATTATCGGGGTCGATAATACACCCCAGCCCCTGCGGTGCCCAGCGGTCGCGGAAGGCGTCAACCGCGCCCGTGGACACCGCATGCTCCCTCTCCAGAGACACCTGGCCGCGAATGTAGCCGCGAAGACTCATCAGGTAGTTCATACTCTAGCAAGCCAACCTCATTAGCCTGGCTGAAGTCATCACACGCAGTCTCCTCCCCCCCTCCACCCTCCCCCCCAACTGGGCAAATGGCGGCCACCTCCTGTTCCTGGTGGCCGTCTCCCTCTGCTCCTGCAAGTGGTAAGGCCTGGGCCTCCTGTGCCTGCAATTCTTCCTCCTACTCCTCCTCCTCAGCTCCAGCAGCAATCAAAAGAACAGCAAGATCAATCAGTTGCATTGCAAAAGCCATCTCGTCACTCTGAAGGGAGGGTGGGGTTGGAGATGGAGAGGAACACATAAGGAAAGCTGCCCGCCCCTGGCCCAGCAATGCACACTGCCCATACTGCCCATTCCCCCACCCACATGCCCCCAGAAGAATCACAGACCCCCATTCCCCCACCCACATGCCCCCAGAAGAATCACAGACCCCCATTTCCCCACCCACATGCCCCCCAGAAGAATCACAGACCCCCATTTCCCCACCCACATGCTCCCCAGAATCACAACTCCCTGAAAAGTTCTGAGGCTGCAGCAGTGCAATTTCCAAAGTCTTTGTGCACATCCTTCAGCTGGAAGAGTGCTGAGTGCACTAGGACAGAAACAGCATCTACATGACCCAAGGTCAGTGCTGAGACCCGGGTCCGTGCTGCAAATCGGATATTGGACTCTCTGCTGAGCAATAACCCCCCGCCACCCCACACACTCACAGAGCCCCCCTCCCCCGACCCAAAAAAGAAAATGGCTGCAACAAACCCCCATCAGCAGCACAGAGCCATTGGACACTAGGAACTTACCTCCTTGCTGATGGAGCACCCGAATCAGATTTTTATGGAGCAAGTCTGTTTCAGGCCGATTCTGGATCGGCGAACATGATGGTAAAGGGGAAATTGCTGATAAAGTTGGGCGTGCAGCCTGTGAAATGGATTGTAGTGAATGCACATACATTCAAATGGCCGTCGCGCCTGTTTTGGACGCGGTCCCGATCGTGGCCATTTTCAGGCCTTGGAACCAGCACGCAGACAGTCGCGGATCACGCTACTCGCCTCAAGTCTGATTTTACCAAGCTTTTGTGCCCGTAAACAGGTGCAACGCGATGGTAAAATCACCCTCAGAATGTTGGGAGCATTAATGAGGAGGTGGTGGGTGGTTAGGTATGGGGTATTCAGGGAATTGAGTGGTTAGTTGGGCGATCAGGGCAAAGTCTTTTGTTCAGTGGAGTTAGTCGGAGGTTTATGGGCATAGCCAAGGGGTCAGGGGGTCTATGGTCAGGGGAAGTCAGATGGGCGGTTATCGGTCGAAGTGGTAGAATTGTTTTTAATCGTTCTCCTGTGTAACTATTCTGCTAAGTAAGCAGGTACCATCTGACATCTTAGACTCTTTAACTCAGTTTCAGACAATTCCAAACATAGGCCAATTTCTCACTGCAAGTCCAAACCTCCCAGGCAATTCCTACATTGTCATTGTATGGGGGCCTCCAAACGTATTGTGGGGGCACAAACTTCCAGACAGTGAAAGATCTGGGTTATATTGACTTTCAAGCATTGCCAGTGGTAGCACTGAGAGGAATAATGATACCATTATCTGTACTTAAGTGACTGAAGAAGTATTCAAAACATGTCACATTCACAGCATTTAACCAAAGCAATGTGCAAATCTGTTTAACCTCATGTATTTGTCATCACTAAAATGTGTGGTTTCCTTCTATAGAAACATCCCAGCGCCCAGATTTCCTCAAAGCAGAGAATGAATGACAAAAACATCCTGAAGAATGGTTCATGTGAGAATATTGGCAACTTTAAAACTAATACCTATGTGCCAACATATATCATTGTATTTATCTTTGGATTCCTTGAAAATTTATTCTGTTTATACGTATTTCTGAAGTTATACAAGAAGAAAACTGTGTTCAGCATTGTCATGGTGAACTTGACAATTTCGGACCTGCTCTTTGTGTGCACTTTGCCCTGGCGCATGTATTATTATTATTCAAAGCAAGTTTGGATTCTTTCAAATTACTGGTGCGTATTCCTGACTTATGCCCTGTACCTCAACATGTACTGCAGCATCTACTTTCTGACTCTGATGAGCATATTGCGCTACTTTGCTATAGTGCATCCAATTAAAGGTTTGAAATATAGAAATGTCAAAAATGTGCAAATCATATGCATTGCAATATGGGTATTTGTTGGACTAACAGCCATTCCTTTTCTAGGAATTGGAAATAAGAAAAAATAATGCTTTGAACTAAGTGACAAGATTATGGATATAAAAATAGTATTTACTATGAATTCAGTTGCCCTGGTCTTGGGTTTCATTATTCCCTTCTTTATTTTCACTGTTTGTTACATACTTGTTGTTAAGACCTTGCTAACTTCAAAGCCAAATCGCCACAAGCAAAATAACTCGAAGAAAAAAGCTATTGCCAGGATTATTGTTGTAATGGTTATATTTATAACTGGGTTTCCTATTTATCACGTCGTACGAACTATCTATCTTGCCGAAATCTTGCCCAAGAAAAATGGATCCGATGTCAGCTGCTTGGTGCAGAAAACTGCAGTGGCTACCCTGTGCCGTGTGGTGGTGAATCCCTGTTTGGATCCACTTTAATATTACTTTGCAGCTGAAACTTTCAGGGACAAGGTGAGAAGCACATTCAAAGGCTGTCCCACCCTGATGCAGCAAACCTGATCCCTTCCTGCAGTTCATTTTTCCTGTCTAATTCCTATTGTTTAAGACTGATTGGAATGAAGGATTTCTCCTCTTGTTCAGAATACAAAAGGGCAAAGATCAAGTGTGACATTGTAATTTCTCTTCTCACACTAAATAATTTAGTTTGACATACAGACACACCAGTTGTCATCTGAAAGAAAAATAGTAGCTCCTCATACAACTTTTTCCATCAAGTACAATTCCGGACTGAAGGATTGATCAAGACCTCTATGTCTTTGCAGATTAAAAAGGTTCATGCCTTATACTGTCTTTTTTTTTTGTAGTTTTTCATCAAACCCTTGCAGCCATGGGCTTCTCTATGGGTGGGATTTTACAGCCAACCTCAAGCGAGACCAGAAATTCCCACCCAAGGTCAATGGAGTTTCCACTATCGGACCCTCACCTGCACTGATTCCATGGTGGGCGAGGGGGTAGAGTTCTGGCCATTATAATATGTTTACCTTCAAACCTGCAGTTTGAATCCGCCAGCCCCACATCCCTGTGAGATATTTGTGTTCCTCTAATGCTAGCCTCTTCAGCATCCCCAATCACTCCATCATTACTGACGGTGCCTTCAGCTGCTTGAGCACAAGGTCTGCAATTTAATCTCTCTGCCTTCCTGCCTCTTTCACTCCTTTAAAACCCTCCTTAAAACCTAGCTATTTGACCAAGCTCTTGATCATCTGCTCTAATATCGCCTTACTTGACCCGGTGTCAAATTTCATTTGATAATACATCTGTAGAATACTTTGGCAATACACAGATGTAAGTTTTTGTTGTTGATCAGAATACCATTTAATTTTTAAATCAATATTTAAGAATCATGGAATCATAGAATCATGCAGTGCAAAAGGAGGCCATTTGGCCTGTTGAAGGGAGATTTAGAGAATAGGTTTAGAGGGAATGATATCATTGGTTTAGGTGCCTGTATAACAATTTATATTCGTAGGTACCTGTATAGCAATTTATATCAGTAGGGATAAATAGTATAGAATAAATATGTGTGAATTTATTGTTGTACGATCACAGAAGGCATGCATGTAAGCTCCACCATGTTAAACAGAAGCACATAATATTAAAAGACACAAAATAGATACAGAATCACAGAACCCTACAGTGCAGAAAGAGGCCATTCGGCCCATCGAGTCTGCACCGACCACAATCCCACCCAGGCCCTACCCCCATATCCCTACATATTTTATCCACTAATCCCTCTAACCTACGCATCTCAGGAAACTAAGGGGCAATTTTATCATGGCCAATCAACCTAACCTGCACATCTTTGGACTGTGGGAGGAAACCGGAGCACCCGGAGGAAACCCACGCAGACACGAGGAGAATGTGCAAACTCCACACAGACAGCGACCCGAGCCGGGAATCAAACCCAGGTCCCTGGAGCTGTGAAGCAGCAGTGCTAACCACTGTGCTACCATGCCGCCCCTGTGGCTAGATACTAGCTGGGTTAGCCACATTCCTGATCATAAGCTTGTGTACAACAGCAGGGACAGCTGCTTCTCTTATCTGTTTTTGGATACACGAAAACAAGTTTAATCATATGCCTGCTATTTAAGGGAGTAAATTCGTTCATGGTTAGCTCGGCTGGAGCAGTCTCCCAGGCCCACAGGATTGTAAGCTCAAGGACTCAAGATGAGAGAAAAGAACATTAATAAGGTACCACAAATCATGTCCATGAGACCACGAGCTGAACATGCACAAGCCCACCTTACATAATGCCTTTATCATTGGATATGTGACTAATGTATGTAATCTGTAATCAATATTATTGAATAAGGTCCAGCCGTGATGGGTTGTAATGATGTTTGAAAAATGTATAAGAATGGATGGTTTTCCTTTGTTCGTCATGATGTGGAGATGCCGGCGTTGGACTGGGGTAAACACAGTAAGAAGTTTAACAACACCAGGTTAAAGTCCAACAGGTTTATTTGGTAGCAAAAGCCACACAAGCTTTCGAGGCTCTGAGCCCCTTCTTCAGGTGAGTGGGAATTCTGTTCACAAACAGAACTTATAAGACACAGACTCAATTTACATGAATTTACATGAATTTCATGTAAATTGAGTCTGTGTCTTATAAGTTCTGTTTGTGAACAGAATTCCCACTCACCTGAAGAAGGGGCTCAGAGCCTCGAAAGCTTGTGTGGCTTTTGCTACCAAATAAACCTGTTGGACTTTAACCTGGTGTTGTTAAACTTCTTACTGTGTTTCCTTTGTTCGTCAGAGAGAGGCACTGGGTTTTAACAGAAGCCATCTCCCCGCCAGCGAAAATAAACTGTTTGATGTGAGGACCAACCCTGAGCGTTGAGTGACTTCTTTGAGATTCACTCCCGCTAACATCGAGTCTGCAACAACCACAATTCCACCCAGGTCCTATCCCCATAATCCCATGCATTCACCCGAACCAGTCTCCCTGACACTAAGGAGCAATTTAGCATGGCCAATTCACCTAACCCGCACATCTTTGGACCGTGGGAGGAAACCGGAGCACCTGGAGGAAACCCACACAGACACGGGGGAGAACGTGCAAACTCCGCACAGACAGTGACCCAAGCCGGGAATCGAACCCAGGTCCATGGCATTAACCACTGTGCCACAATGCTGCCCCTATGATTCTATGATTTAAGACTATATCAATTGACTCTCTAATACTATGGGACAGCCATAATATTAGAGGATTGGATGTATGTAGTGTATTCAGGTGGGATTTCTCATTCAGTTTGTGGACGGCCCAACTAGAGAGGGGGCAAAACTTGACTTCCCCTTGGGAAATAAGGAAGGGCAGGTGACAGAAGTGTTAGTGAGGGATCACTTTGGGACCAGTGACCATAACTCTATTAGTTTTAAGATAGCTATGGGGAATGATAGGTCTGGCCCAAAAGTTAAAATTCTAAATTGGGGCAAGGCCAATTTTGATGGTATCAGGCAGGAACTTTCAAAAGTTAATTGGGGGAGTCTGTGGGAAGGCAAAAGGATGTCTGGTAAGTGGGAGGCTTTCAAAAGTGTGTTAACCAGGGTTCAGGGTAAGCACATTCCTCTCAGAGTGAAGAGCAAGGCTGGTAGAAGTAGGGAACCCTGGATGACTCAGGATATTGAGGCCCTGGTCAAGAAAAAGAAGTAGGCACATAACATGCATAGACAGCTGGGATCAAGTGAATCTCTTGAAGAGTATAAGGAGTAGAGTTAAGAGAAAAATAAGGAGGGCAAAAAGGGGACACAAGATTGTTTTGGCAGATAAGGCAAAGGAGAATTCAAAGAGCTTCTACAAATACATAAAGGCCAAAAGAGAAACTAGGGAGAGAGTAGAGCCTCTTAAGGATCAACAAGGTTACCTATGTGCTGATCCACAAGAGATAGGTGAGATTACTGTTCAGAAAAGCATGGATGTTAGGGAACTCAGGTAAATAAATAGTGATGTCTTGAGGAGTGTACATATAACAGAGAAGGAGGTGTTGAAAGTCTTAAAGCGCATCAAGGTAGATAAATCCCTGGGATCTGAAGTGTATCCCAGGACATTGTGGGAGGCTAGGAAGGAAATTGCAGGTCCCCTAGCAGAGATATTTGAATCATCAATAGTCACACGTGAGGTGCCTGAAGATTGAAGGTGGCAAATGTTGTGCCTCTGTTTAAAAAGGGCTGCAGGGAAAAGCCTAGGAACTACTGGCCGGTGAGCCTCACATCTGTGGTGGGTAAGTTGTTGGAAGGTATTTTGAGAGACAGGATGTACAGGCATTTAGAGACGCAAGGACTGATTAGGAACAGTCAGCATGGCTTTGTGAGTGGAAAATCATGTCTCACAAATTTAATAGAGTTTTTTTAAAGGGGTAACCAAAAAGGTAGATGAGGGCAGTACCTTTGATGTTGTCTACATGGACTTTAGCAAGGCCTTTGACAAGGTACCGCATGGTAGGTTGTTGCATAAGATTAAATCCCACAGGATCCAGGGTGAAGTAGCTAAATGGATACAAAATTGGCTTGATGACAGAAGCCAGAGGGTGGTTGTAGAGGATTTTTTTCAAACTGGAGGCCTGTGACCAGCAGTGTGCCTTAGGGATCGGTGCTGGGTCCACTGTTATTTGTCATTTATATTAATGATTTGGATGAGAATATAGGAGGTATGGTTAGTCAGTTTGCAGATGACACCAAGATTGGTGGCATAGTGGACAGTGAAGAAGGTTATCTCGGATTGCAACGGGATCTTGATCAATTGGGCCAGTGGGCTGACAAATGGCAGATGGAGTTTAATTTAGATAAATGCGAGGTGATGCATTTTGGTAGATTGAACCAGGGCAGGACTTACTCAGTTAATGATAGGGCATTGGGGAGAGTTACAGAACAAAGAGATCTAGGGGTACAGGTTCATAGCTCCTTGAAAGTGGAGTCACAAGTGGACAGAGTGGTGAAGAAGGCATTCAGCATGCTTGGTTTCATTGGTCAGAACATTGAATACAGGAGTTGGGATGTCTTGTTGAAGTTGTACAAGACATTGGTAAGGCCACATTTGGAATACTGTGTACAGTTCTGGTCACCCTATTATAGAAAGGACATTATTGAACTAGAAAGAGTGCAGAAAAGACTTACTAGGATGCTACCGGGACTTGATGGTTTGAGTTATAAGGAGAGGCTGGATAGACTGGGACTTTTTTCTCTGGAGCGTAGGAGGCTGAGGGGTGATCTTCTAGAGGTCTATAAAATAATGAGGGGCATAGATCAGCTAGATAGTCAATATCTTTTCCCAAAGGCAGGGGAGTCTAAAACTAGAGGGCATGGGTTTAAGGTGAGAGGGGAGAGATACAAAAGGATCTAGAGGGGCAATTTTTTCGCACAGAGTGTGGTGACTGTCTGGAACAAGCTACCCGAGGTAGTAGTAGAGGCGAGTACAATTTTGTCTTTTAAAAAGCATTTAGACAGTTACATGGGTAAGATGGGTATAGAGGGATATGAGCCAAATGCGGACAATTGGGACTAGCTTAGGGGTTAAAAGAAAAGTGTGGCATGGACAGGTTGGGCCGAAGGGCACGTTCCAAGCTGTAAATCTCTATGACTCTATGACCATACCTTATCTGTTTCTTAATTTTGCTTCTTATTAGTTCTTCAGACCTTGCGGCTTATTATCTGGTTGTCTCAGCAAAATTCTACTCTGCCAACAAGTAGTCAACAAAACCCATGATTCTTTTCAGAATATGTCAGTGACCTAATTTTGTAGCATTCTGATTTCGCTCAAGTTGATAACTCAGTTTTTCTTCCTTTCAGTCTTCTTCTTAAACAAAACATATTAAATATCCACATTGTAAAGTCTAAAATTCTTCTGTGAGAAGATTATAGAGTATGCAAATCAGATTTAAACATCTATAGCGCAATCCTGAATGGCAAGCATCAGGGAAACCCCAGTTGAACCCCGGTCTGTCATTGAGCCAATCTCAGTCAGCATGTTCAATTTCTTTCCATGCAATGGAGGGAACAAAGATTGTAAAGGTACGCATAGAGTCATTGGGTCTCCATTGAAAGCATCATCCTCGCTTCAAGGAACTACCATAGAGAGAATCATGGGGTTAATAGGGCACAGATGGAGGCTATTCTGCCCATCAAATCCATGCTGGCTTTCTGTGGAACAATCCATTCAGATCCATTTCCCTGCTCTATCCCCGTAGTCCTACAAATTTATTTCCCTCAAGTGCCTATCTAATTTCTCTTTTAAATCATTAAATCATTGAACATCTTCTCTTCCATCATCCTCACAGGCACTGGGTCATTACCATTCACAGTGTAAAAAAGTTCCTCCCCATATCTCTTGGTGAAAAATTTTAATCCATATCCTCTTGTCCTATACCATCAGCTAATGTTTTTCCTTGTCTATCCTATCTAAATCTATCATAATCTTGTACAACTTTACCAGAAGTCCCCTTAACGTTTCCTCCTCCGCAAAAAACAAGCTCAGCTTCGTCAACCCAGCCTTGTGGTGAAATTCCTTCATTCCTGGAACCATTCTGGCAAATCTCCTTCCCACCCTCTCAAGGACATTCACATCCTTCCTTAGGTATGGTGATCAGAAGTGGACAAAACACTCTAGTAGTGGCTTGACCAGAGCTTTATAAACCCAGTGACATGCATTGTGAAATGTTTATAGATATGAGGTATAAATGCTATGCATATGGTTAAACGACGTGCCAACATTCAGGCCCTATATTCACACATAAGAAATGAGCACTTCGGCAAGCTACAAGAAATTTGCCATTGCTGTAAGCCATTTTTTTGTGGAAGGATTAAGAGAATATTGGTTAAAGGAAACCGAGCAAGTTGAAATTTATTCACATATATACACACACCTTATTTGGGTTCAGATGTAAGGAGACAATTAAAGTGTCTGTAAATAGAATATTTTATAAGCGCTGAAAAACCTTAAGCACACCACAACCAATGAAATCATTTTAGAAGTTAAGATAGGAAAATATTGCAGTTAATTTCTGCACAAAAAGGTCATTCAATCAGCAAGGGGATCAAGACCTCGCTAAATGATCTGTTTGTTTTTCATGTTAATTGAGGAAAAAATATTGACCAAGACAACTCCTCTGATCTTTAAATAGTGCCATGGGGTCTTTAATATGTGTCTGAGGGATAAACATCACCTCAGTTTAACATCTCATCCAAAAGACAGATACATCACCCCAACTTTCCAACTATTCACGCCAGCAGGATCTTCTGGTCCTGCTGATGGCACACCCCTCCCAACGGCACATGCCGGCCGCAGGTTTCCCAGTGGCATGGGGTGGAGTCAATGGGAAATCCCATCGACAGTAGCAGGATCAGAAGATCCCGATCAACGGCACGCCACCTCCTGCCGCAGGAAGGATGGCGCAGGGAGGCCAGAGAATCCCATCCTGTGTGTTTGTTTCTAGAGTAAATCTTGTGGCTTTGATGCAGAAGTGCTCCCACCCTAGCACTCTGTGCATGAAGTATTCAGCTAAGTCATGGCGAATCTGTACATCAACTCCAGTTACCCACCAAGTTCAACAAGTCCCTCACAGGTTGATTTTGTCCTATTAATGCATTTGCATATGTTGTTTAGAAACAGGGAACTGCAACTTAAGTTGCTCCAAACACCATCTATCCATAATTTCCTGTAGTCTGGACTTGGCTCTTATCCCAATCAATGTAATGCTGGCAAATCTCAAAATGGCACTGAGACCATTTTGACCATCAGTAAACTAGGCAACTGTATCAAACCTTGGAATGATGCGTTGTAACAAGGTCAGAGAGGGCTGTGGAGTGGTTTCAGAGCAAGTATGTGAAGGATGAGTTCAGTCTGTGTCAGCCAATCCCAGCTAAGTGACGTTTGCAAAGGAAGTGCATAAAATTCTGATGAGATGGGGCTGTGCATAGATCCCTGAAAGTTGGCACCCAAGTTGATAGGGTTGTTAAGAAGGCATACGGTGTGTTAGCTTTTATTGGAAGAGGGATTGAGTTTCGGAGCCATGAGGTCATGTTGCAGCTGTACAAAACTCTGGTGCGGCCACACTTGGAGTTCTGGTCGCCACATTATAGGAATGATGTGGAAGCATTGGAAAGGGTGCAGAGGAGATTTACCAGGATGTCGCCTGGTATGGTGGGAAGGTCTTATGAGGAAAGACTGAGGGACTTGAGGCTGTTTTCGTTAGAGAGAAGGTTAAGAGGTGACTTAATAGAGGCATATAAGATGATCAGAGGATTAGATAGAGTGGACAGTGAGAGCCTTGTTCCTCGGATGGTGATGGCTAGCACGAGGGGACATAGCTTTAAATTGAGGGGTGATAGCTATAGGACAGATGTCAGAGGTAGGTTCTTTACTCAGAGAGTAGTAAGGACGTAGGGGCGGCACGGTAGCACAGTGGTTAGCACTGCTGCTTCACAGCTCCAGGGTCCCGGGTTCGATTCCCGGCTCGGGTCACTGTCTGTGTGGAGTTTGCACATTCTCCTCGTGTCTGCATGGGTTTCCTCTGGGTGCTCCGGTTTCCTCCCACAGTCCAAAGATGTGCGGGTTAGGTTGATTGGCCAGGTTAAAAATTGCCCCTTAGAGTCCTGGGATGTGTAGGTTAGAGGGATTAGCGGGTAAATATGTGGGGGTAGGGCCTGGGTGGGATTGTGGTCAGTGCAGACTCGATGGGCCGAATGGCCTCCTTCTGCACTGTAGGATTTCTATTTCTATGACGTGGAATGCCCTGCCTGCAACAGTAGTGGACTCGCCAACGTTAAGGGCATTTAAATGGTCACTGAATAAACATATGGATGATATTGGAATAGTGTAGGTTAGATGGGCTTTAGATTGGTTTCACAGGTCGGCGCAACATCGATGGCCGAAGGGCCTGTACTGCGCTGTTATGTTCTATGTTCTATCATGGGGTGGCTTCATAGGAACATAAATTACAATGGGATAGCATCTACAAAAGTGCTTGGGAAATGCCTCCATGTTTTGGATATATGCAGGAAGCAAATCACAATTTGTATTGGTTTGACCATGTACCAATCAGGTATCAGTTCAGATCATTTCTCAGGAGCACACTTGCTGATGTTTGAGTTGCACACATGGCCATACATGTGAAGGTTCTGTCAGTTCATATTAGACTTCTAAGTCGGAAAGTAATTGAATGTTGTCCCCACAGCTCTTTCTTCAGCTTTAAGTTAATATTGGAATCGGGGACACATGGTGAAATTTGCAAACTAAAAGAGATTGTTTGGAGGCCAAAGTCAATGGTCGGGGAAAAGAGGAAGTATAAACAAATGTAGAAAGTTGACATTTGATGAATCAATTAATCAGCCATTGTAAATTTCACACAACAAAATCATTAGATCCAGATCACTTGTAATTGTAACTGGAAGTGGAAGTAATGTTTTATTTGAACATATTCTTTGACAGGCCTTTAAATGAGATATGGGGTGGTGGAAAATCATTGTGATGGTAATGATTAGAATTAGCAGCTTTACATTAGACTACTGAACTTGTTTTGAATTTTGCAAGTGCCTTCCCGATCACTATGGTTTTATTCAGCTGATTGGAACTTTCTGTTAACATATTGGGTTATCACAAGGTCTTGGACATTGAACAAAGACTTCCCAATACTGCCCAAATGAATATCATTGTCTGCTTTTGCCCTATCACAGCCCACATGTCAACATTGATTCAGTCCCTGAGTCAGAAGGTTTTGGGTTCAAGACTTACGCTAGAGGTTTAAGCACGTAATCTAGTCTGACACTTCAATGCAGTTGTGAGGGAATGCTACACTGTTGGTGGTGCGGTGCCATCTTTCAGATGAGGCATTAAACCAAAACACTGCCTATCCTCTCAGCTAGATGAAAATATTCTCACAGCACTATTCTGAAGACGAGCAGGACAGTTCTCCCATTATCCTGACCAATATTTAACCTTCAGCTGAAATCATTAAACCAGATTACCTGATCATTTATCTGATTGCTGTTTGTGGGACTTACCTTTTGCAAGGTGACAACTGCATTTCTTACAATACAACCGCAAATACACTTCTAAGACACCTCACAGGATGCGAAGCAGCAATCTGAGTCCTGAATGGACCTTCAGCTAATTCTCCTAAATCTTTCATTGTTTGGTCTGCCTCTCTCCTCTGGGAATGTTGTATTACCATTCTTATGAATAGTGCTGCATTTATGCAAGTCTGTGTTCTAATGCGTATTCACCCTAATCTACCTTGCATCACAAAGTGGTGCTTTGCTGGTGTCTGGTTCAGATCAATGTGCTGTATTCCAGTGACCCATCGGATCTATACTAAATTTATGGTTTATTCTTTGGATGTGGGCTACTGCAGATGTTGCTCAAATATGCTGATTGATTTATTTTATCTTACAAAATTGACTTTTTGCATATACCAAATGATTTTTATTTCTGGATGAAGATGTTTGTCATATGGAACTAAGTAAAACATAAAAATATGTGTTTCATAAATAATCACTCTTGGATCTGTACCTTGAATGCTATATTTTACTGCAATTATAAATTTGCTTTTTTATTTTCATATTAAGTGTCTAATGTTATCAATTCCTAAAAATATAACTTGAAAATAAAAAATATAGGGTGGAAGTTTCCAGCCTTTCCCACCAATAGGATCTTCCTGTCCCACTAATGGCGACCCCATACCCGCCATGTTTTCCCCGCAGCAGAGGGTGCAAACAATGGGAAACTCCATTGATCAACGGTGGGGCCAGAAGATCCCACCACTGGCCAATTGTGTGCTGCTGTAAGACACATGGTGGTGGGGGGAGGGGGAGGGGGCGGGGGTGAGGATGTTGGCGTGGGAGGGTGGAGGTGGAAACCCACTCAGTATCGGGAGTATGGCTCCACACACTTGGGTTTTACTGGAGGAACTAGATGAAGCCATTCACTCTCTTCCCCAAATCATTTAGATTTTTTGTTGAACCTTGGCTAAGTGACAGAGGATTTCAGTTAAGTGGTAAGATGAGAGAGGTTGGGGTTGTTCTCCTTAGAGCTGACATGGATTTAATGGAGGTTTTGAGCAGATTGATAGATCAAATGTGCAGGGGAGTCAATAGCCAGAGGACACAGATTTAACCTGATTGGCAAATAAACCAAACTGGAACTTTTTATGATCTGCAAAGCACTGACTGAAACAGTGGTGGAACCAGACTCAACATTAAAAAGGGAAATCGATATAGAGTGAAAAAGAAAAGGATTGCAGGACTATGTGAGAAAGAGCAAAGGAGTGGAAACAACTGGATAGCTTTTTGAAAGAGCAGCCATTATCAGGATAAGATGAATGCCTTCCTTCTGTTTTATTCCGTGACAATAGAAATAGCAAGGTAATTTTATATTCCAGCAGAAGAATAGCCAGAACCACTTCCAGGCAACGTTCTACCATTCATCAGCTGACTATTGCACTTCTTTGTGCCAACTAGAAGAGGTACATATCTCGGCAATGGATTACAGTGTATAACCTCAAAATGGAAGTAAATGCATGGTGGATAAAAACAAACAGGGGATAACTATTATTAGGCTGGTTCAGTGGGTATGCGTACTCAGTAAAAAGTCTCACAATACCAGGTTAAAGTCCAACAAGTTTATTTGGAATCACAAGCTTTCGGAGTGCTGCTCCTTTATCAGGTGAGTGAAGGAACAGCGCTCTGAAAGCTCGTGATTCCCAAGAAACCTGTTGGACTTTAACCTGGTGTTGTGAGATTTCTTACTGTGCCCACCCCAGTCCAATGGCGGCATCTCCACATCATATGTGTACTCAGAACTGCTTGTTTCTGGGACATTATACAATGCAAGGTTACTGTTTTCCTTAGGTGTAACTAAAGAATTTCTGCACCAACAGATAGCTGCTCATTCCCGTGGAATTTCTCATCCTTGACTCCCTCAGGGAAAGGGTGACTCCTGTGCTATCAGCTTGGGCAGCTACAATTGTGTTTGAATCCCTAGGTCTTTCTATTCATCGACACTTTTCAGCCTCTTCTCATTGAGAATTACTTTCATTAATTGTTCATTTTTTATTTTATAATGGGTCACCTCAATATATCAATATTAAAATGCACAAATTAACTAGCTGCTCTTTCTGCTAACCAGTCGATGTCTTCCTGATGCCTTATATAATCTTCCCCATTGCTTGCTAAACACACTGGCTTGTGCCATTAACAAATTTAGGAGCAGAGAACAAGAGTAAAAGATGGAATTAGAGGGTATGCTGGAGACAACTCGCAAGAAGTCACCTCACTCCGGTGCCATCTTTTTTTTCTCTCTAGATCCTTCTTCCTATACCTTAATCATTGTTTAATATCAAGAACAAAAGTAGACCCAGCACAGGCCCAGGGGTACACCACTTCTAACCCTCCTACAATCCAAGCAATATTTACTTACCCTATGACTTCCCATCCAATCATCTTTGTATCCATGCTCTGACATTTCCTCATACCATACACTGAGATTAAGCCTTCTAAAGCATCATACTACACTCATTTCCTTCTCTTTACTATCCAACACAAACTCTTTAAACACGCCTGTGAAATTTGTCAACCATGATTTGCATTTCATGAATCCAGTCTGACTGTTCTTTATTCATTCATACATTTCGAATACTCACTAATTTTATCTGTTCGGTACTTATCCAAAACTGTTATTTGACTGTCTGATCTACAGGTGTCCTGCTTATCCATTTCTTCTCTCTTGAAGAAAGGTGTAACATTAGCTATTCTCCACTTCGATGGCACCACTTGTACATGAACAAATTGTGGCCAGTGCCTGAGTTTTTTATTCTCTGACATCTATCAATTGCCGAGGGTTCAAACCAACAGCACCCAGTAACTTAGCTAACTTGTTTTTTATAATTTTCAGCAATGATTAATATAGTACAGTGATCATTTACGTGCGCCTTGGGTGATCCAACTGCGACAATTAAACAAAGAGTATAAATTTTGATTTAAGAGGAGCAGAAATGCTGGCCTTGCCATTGACACCCACATCCCAGGATCCATTCAGTGAGGTGAGTTTGAGGAGTAGAGGGGTTTTTTTTATTCGTTCGTGGGACATGAGCTTCGCTGGCTGGCCAGCATTTATTGCCCATCTCTAGTTGCCCGAGGGCAGTTGAGAGTCAACCACATTGCTGTGGCTCTGGAGTCACATGTAGGCCAGACCAGGTAAGGGCAGCAGATTTCCATTCCTTAAGGACATTAGTGAACTCGGTGGGTTTTTCCCGACAATCGACAATGGTTTCACGGTCATCAGTAGATCTTAGTTCGAGATTTTTTAAATTGAATTCAAATTCCACTCCACTGTCTGCAGTGGCAGGGTTCGAACATGGGTCCCCAGAACATTAGTTAAGTTTCTGAATTAACAGTCTAGCAATAATACCACAAGGCCATCACCTCAGCCTGGCGGTGGAATTTAAGTCATTCACTCATTTTCCACACTGCAGCAGGCCCATCTCTGCAGAGCTTTGGCATTGACCACCTTGGCCATCTCATCCCAAGCAGGTGTGGTGAGACAGGCCCCCTCCCCCACTCCCATGCCTGGGAAAGAGGGCTTCCCATCTGTCTCCCATGGCCTGCAGGAAAGTCCCCACTGAGGCATTGCTGCTCCCATTAGGACACGTCAGTGTTGTAGAATCCTTGCATGATGATGAATGAATGTCTGGGTGCTTTTTAAATATGGCATCTGGATTATGGTGGCAGGGTGCATGACCTCCTGCCTGCCCCATCCCATGAATCAAACCTCGAGCTGCATAATTAATGAGCTCCACATTATGCTATTTGGCGCGCTTACCCACCACACTCTGCGACAGGAGTCCCTCCGACTTCCCACTCTTCTCACGGGACTTAGGCCTGGAACAGAAAATTCTGGCCTACAACAGAACTCAAACACCAACCTTGTGTGAACTGTGTCATAGAGAAGATGGCAAGGAGAATGTGAGAACAAATTAAATGAGCCATTCTCACAGTTCAAAAGTGCCAATCCAAAATGTAGCTACAATATTACTGCCAAAATTAAAAATTGCAACACTTTTACCACATGAACAATGTAAATTATTGATATTTAAACAAGTAACACATGAGGCAGGGGCAGGGTAGGGTTTCACTTTTAAATTACACCAACTCATACAAGGTAAATTGGTATGGAGGGATATGAAATGTGCTGTTTCTGCATGATGTGGGAGCAAGTGGACCCCAAGGTGGACCCCAGGGACCATGTCTGCAGTAAGTGCTGGATGCTGGAGGATCTCCAGCTCAAGATAGATGAACTAGACTCTGAGCTACAGACACTGAGGCTTATCAGGGAAGGGGAAAGCTATCTGGATAATGTGTATAAAGAGAAAGTCACGCCCCTTAGGCTGACTAACTTAGCTGGGGGTCAGGGACAACAGGGAGTGGCTGCGGGTGAGGCGGGCAGTGGGGGGAAGAAGGCGGGCAGAGGGGGGAAGAAGGGAAGTAGTTTGCGGGAGGTAAAGTCCCAAGAACCTCAGCCCTTAAATCTTTGTAACAGATTTGAGGTTCTTGCCACCAGTGTAGATGGGAAAAATGACTGCGAGAAGGACGAGCAAACTGTCAGCAGTACCAGGGTGAAGGGTGCTGCTGCAACAGAGAAATCAAAGAGAAATGTAGTAATAATTGGGGATAGTGTAGTTAAGGGCATAGACACTGTTCTCTGTGACCAGGAGAAGCAATACCGTAGGTTGTGTTGCCTGCCTGGTGCTCGGGTCCAGGATGTATCATCTGGGCTGCAGAGGAATTTGGAGTGGGAGGGTGAAAATCCAGTTGTCGTGGTCCATGTAGGTGCCAATGACATCAACAAAACAGGAACTAAGGATCTGCAGAGGGAGTACGAAGAGCTGGGGAACAAATTAAAAAGCAGAACCAACAAGGTGGTAATCTCTGGATTACTACCTGAGCCATGCGCAAATTGGCACAGGGTTAATAGGATTAAGGAGACGAATGCTTGGCTCAAGGATTGGTGTGGGAGGAATGGGTTCGAATTCATGGGACATTGGCACCAGTATTTGGGCAGATGGGACCTGTATAGATGGGATGGTCTCCGTTTGAACCGTGCTGGGACCAGGGTCCTAGCAAATCGTATCACTAGGGTTGTAGTTAGGGCTTTAAACTAATTTATGGGGGGGAGGGTGCAAAGGTAAGAGGAATTACGAAATCAATGGTAAGAGAAGAGGGAGCGAGTGCAAGTGAATGAGGGCATTCAAATAGTTAAAGGAGTAGAGGGCGAGGGAGAGGTTGATAGCGTTTCATCAAATCGGGTCCAGATAAAAGCTAGAATAAAGACACTTTGCCTGAATGCAAGAAGCATTCGGAACAAAGTTAATGAGTTGATGGTGCAAATCAGCACTAATGGGTATGATCTAGTGGCCATTACAGAAACATGGCTGCACGGAGACCAGGACTGGGAGATGAATATCCAGGGGTATCAGGCATTTAGGAAGAATAGACAGGAAGGAAAAGGTGGTGGGGTAGCTCTGTTAATAAAAAATAATATCAGGGTAGTAGTGAGGGATGACATAGGCTCTAAGGAACAAAACGTGGAATCGTTATGGGTAGAGATAAGGAATAGTAGGGGGAGAAAGACACTAGTAGGCATGGTCTATAGGCCCCCAAATAATAATGTTGAGGTGGGGAGGGCTATAAACAAGCAAATAATGGATGCGTGCAAAAATGGAACGGCAATAATCATGGGGGACTTCAACCTGCATATTGATTGGCTGACTCAAGTTGGAAGGGGTGGGATGGAGGAAGAGTTCTTAGAATGCTGTCGGGATAGTTAGCTTGAACAGTATGTTACAGAACCGACGAGGGAACGAGTTGTCTTAGATCTGGTAATGTGTAACGAGGTAGGTAGAATTAAGGATGTTCTTGTGAAGGACCCTCTTGGGTCAAGTGATCACAATATGGTCGAATTTCTGATACAAATGGAAGAGGAGAAAGTAGAATCCCACACCACTGTCCTCTGTTTGAACAGAGGGAAGTACGATAGGATGAGGGCTGAATTGGCTAAGGTGAACTGGGAGAGCAGACTGGTAGGTCGGACAGCTGAGGAACAGTGGAGGATTTTTAAGGAGATCCTTTTCAGTACTCAGCAAAAATATATTCCGGTGATAAAGAAGGGTTGTAAGAAAAGGGATAACCAGCCGTGGATAACGAAGGAAATTAAGGAGAGTATTAAATTAAAGACCAATGCGTACAGAGTGGCCAAAAATAGTGGAAAATGGGAAGATTGTGAAAACTTTAAGAAACAACAAAGAACGACTAAGAAAGCGATAAAGAAAGGAAAGATAGGTTATGAAGCTAGGCTAGCTCTAAATATAAAAAATGACAGTAAAAGCTTTTACAAATATATAAAAAGGAATAGAGTGGCAAGAGTGAATGTTGGACCCTTGGAGGACGGGAGGGGGGATTTAATAGTGGGAAATGGCTGAAACTTTAAATAAGTTTATTGTGTCGGTCTTCACGGTGGAGGACACAAATTGTTTACCGAATATTAACGATAGAGGGTTGGTAGGAGGAGAGGTACTCAATACAATTAATGTTACCAGGAAGGCAGTGCTTGGTAGACTAACGGAACTGAAGGTGGACAAGTCCCCGGGCCCGGATGGAATGCATCCCAGGGTACTGAAAGAAATGTCAGAGGTAATAGCGGATGCATTAGTGGTTATTTATCAAAATTCCTTGGATTCTGGGGTAGTGCCGGCAGATTGGAAAACGGCTAATGTTACGCAGCTGTTTAAAAAAGGAAATAGACAAAAGACGGGTAACTACAGGCCGGTTAGCTTAACGTCTGTAGTTGGGAAAATGCTGGAATCGATCATTAAAGAAGAAATAGCAGGCCATCTGGATAAGAATGGTTCGATTAAGCAGATGCAGCATGGATTCATGAGGGAAAAGTCGTGCTTGACGAACTTGTTGGATTTTTATGAAGATGTGACTAGTGTGGTTGACGGAGGGGAACCGGTGGATGCGGTGTTTTTGGATTTCCAAAAGGCCTTTGATAAGGTGCCTCACAAAAGGTTGCTGAAGAAGATTGGGTCACACGGAGTTGGGGGTAGGGTGTTAGTGTGGATTGGCTATCCGACAGGAAGCAGAGAGTCGGAATAAATGGGTGCTTTTCTGGTTGGCAGATGGTAACTAATGGCGTGCCGCAGGGATCAGTACTGGGGCCTCAACTATTTACCATTTATATAGACGATCTGGAGGAGGGGGACTGAGTGTAGGGTAACAAAGTTTGCAGACGACACAAAGATAAGTGGAAAAGTGAATCGTGTGGAGGACGTAGAAGGTCTGCAGAGAGATTTGGACAGGCTGAGTGAGTGGGCGAGGATCTGGCAGATGGAGTATAACGTTAACAAATGCAAGGTTATTCACTTTGGAAGGAATAATAGCAAATTGGATTATTATCTAAATGGAAAGAAATTACAACATGCAGAGGGACCTGGGGGTCCTTGTGCATGAGACGCAAAAACCCAGTCTGGAGGTGCAACAGGTGATCAAGAAGGCAAATGGCCTATATCGCAAGGGGGATAGAATATAAAAGCAGAGATGTCTTGCTGCATCTGTACAGGGCATTGGTGAGGCCACAGCTGGAATACTGTGTGCAGTGTTGGTCCCCTTATTTGCGGAAGGATATATTGGCCTTGGAGGGAGTGCAGAGAAGATTCACCAGGTTGATACCAGAGATGAGGGGTGTTGATTATGAGGAGAGACTGAGCAGATTGGGTTTGTATTCGTTGGAATTTAGAAGGCTGAGGGGGGATCTTATAGAGACCTATAAGATAATGAAGGGGCTGGATAGGGTAGAGATGGAAAGATTCTTTCCACTTAAAAAGGAATCTAGAACTAGAGGGCACAGCCTCAAAATAAAGGGTAGTCAGTTTAGGACAGAGTTGAGGAGGAACTTCTTCTCTCAGAGAGTAGTGAATCTCTGGAATTCTCTGCCCACTGAAGTGGTGGAGGCTACCTCGTTGAATATGTTTAAATCACGGATAGATGGATTCCTGATCGGTAAGGGAATTAGGGGTTATAGGGATCAGGTGGGTAAGTGGAACTGATCCACTTCAGATCAGCCATGATCTTATTGAATGGCGGGGCAGGCTCGAGGGGCTAGATGGCCTACTCCTGCTCCTATTTCTTATGTTCTTATGTTCTTATGAGTATATTAAAGCATACGATTGTCACTTTTTTTGTTATTTTTAACCAAAGCTTCAGTCTGACAATCTATTGGTGTATGTTGGAGTAAACTGTATTGAAATTACTTTATTTTGATATAGAATATATTGGGATCATCAACAATTCTCTTTAAAATTGATTCTCACCAAGACCTTCCCAAATTTGTTGCAATGGCGAACTCGTGAAAATTAATTTCCTCCCATATTTGATGAATGTGGTAGCATGGCCTCTTAAAGGGGGTGATCCCTGAGGGCTATGTGATCAGGCCGGACCCTATGGAGTGGCAGGACATCAAACTGAGCCAATCGAGTGCAAGGGCGTGCATCTCAGGTCAGGGAAGGTCCTCAGTTGGAGCCAGGGAGGAGTGTTGTATAGTTGCATAATTAATTCTGTCTGACAATTTGTTGTAAATAACTATTTATCGTTGGTAATAAATCCTTTGTTACTTTGAGAAATGTCAAGTCGCCCTCAATTAATTACAATATAGAAAACCGAGATTTCCCACTGGTATCTTGCCAACAACCAGTTCAGTAATGCACAGGGATCACATCTACATGGTATTAAAGACAACAAAAACTTGCATTTATAATGCATCTTTCACAAGTTCAAGACATCCTAAGTGTTTTATGGTTAGGAATATAGAAAACACAGTGGGCTAGATTTTCACTACAGGGGGCAGGAAGCAGAAGTCAATCAAAGACTGACTCAAGCCATCAATCCAAGGCATTGTTTAATGAGCTGGATCATAACTGTTTCCATGCAAAACCTCCAGCAGTTATTACAATCCTAATTTCAAAGTTTCAGGTAGGCAAGCGTAAAAGTTAACACAGCGGCCCCAAAATTCCATACCATTTCCAGTGCTTCCTTGGTGCTGAAAAACAACTTTCTTTTTCCGATGTTGCCCCACACTCCTCCTGCCCTATTGCCTCCTGTCTGTGCCTGCATTCCTTTCCCCCACCCCAAGGTTAAAGTAACAAATTGTCTGTTAGCCAGTACTTAGAGTTTCAGTGTGTTCCTTTCTAGAAGGTAAAATCCTCATACGGAATTTTTAAACTACGTAGAAGTTCTTGAAAAGTTTTGTAGATGCAAAGCAACTCTTTTATTGGAGGAGGAATTCAGAATCTTAAAATTAGAGTTGGACTATTTAGGCATGAAATCAGGAAACACTTCCTCTCACAAAGATTAGTGTAAATCCGGAACCTGCTCCCCCAGAAGACTCTGGAAGCTAGGTTGTTTGACATTTTCAAAACTGAACTTCAAAGATAACTTGCTGTGTACGGTTATCAAGGGATATGGAGCAGACAAATAAGTGGAGTTGAGGTACAGGTCAGCCATGATCTAACTGAATAGTGGAAAAGGCTCAGGCACTGGATGGTGTTCTCCTGTTCCGAATCTTCCAATCCTCTTAAATCCTTTCATAATTTTAAACAGCTCACTGCGATCACCCCTCAATTTTTTTTAAACGCAGTGACTATGTGTCTTCATACTTCAACACACCTGGTGAATCTGCCGTGTAAAATTCCTCAAAAAGTCAACATATCCACCTGAAGTATGCACCCAGAACTGAACACAGTACTCCAGCCTTAGACTCTGTACAAATGAAGCAGTACTTCCTCACTTTTGAGTACCACCTTCCTCAAGATAAGGTCCACCATTTCATTAGCCTTCTCAATTAGATCTAATGCACTCAATTTTATGTAGTCGTGTAATCATGGGAGGTACATTTCATTTATGCCTTGCCAGAAGCATAATTGAATGAGGTGAATGCTCTCTTTGGTAAATCTTACTCATTTGACATGCGCCTAACCAGCATTGGATAATTAAAAAAATACAAATACAAACCAATCTACATTTAATATTCAGGAAATATGACCAACAATTCGCTTACATCATCCAGCTACATTAAAGTTCCTTTGTCTCCAAAAGCATTTTGTACATTAAATAGATTGTTGGCGAAGAAAAAGAAACAGAATACATCTCCTCATGTCATTAGCAGGAAACACTACTTCTTTCAACAATTCTGTGTTAATTTATGTACCGAGCAATACAATTCACTACTTTTTAATTTCATGGTGCTTAATCCTATATTAGGTGTTCTATTTGTGAAGTCCATACCAATGAGATAGAGTGTGAGCTACTAATCCAGCTCTGCAATTGTTAGTGATGAAAATGGATGTTGGGGAAATTATGGGGACTTCATTAGTTTGCAAGTGGACATTAAAATACTAACAATATTAATCGCAGCACAGACACGAAGATTTAAATAGTTATGCAAACGTCACACATTAATTTGAAACAAAGCATAAAGCCGCCTCGAGAATTAACAGGCTTGTCAAACTGTCTGCACATATTTGCATCTGATTTGATTAAATAAAAAACTCATACAATAGTAACGAAAGACAACGAAGAATACTTCAGAGAAACTTCAGAAGCTATTCTAAACAACAGGATGTCCAAGGAATACACGATACTGTTGCTTCCTGCAAACTTCAGCACTCTTTCAGCTATTTTATTTTCCCTTCCCTTTTCTATTACCTTCAGCTCAGGTGTTCTTGAATTTTTTCAATTGATATGGTACCACTTACTCTCTAGAATAATAGGGTTTCACAAGAGAGGAGGCTGTTCAGCCCATCTTACCTGCTCCTGCTCTCTGGCAGCACAGTGGCACAGTTGTTAGCACTGCTGCCTCACAGTGCCAGGGAGCCGGGTTCAATTCCCGGCCTGGGTCACTGTCTGTGCGAAGTCTGCACATTCTCCCGTGTCTGCGTGGGTTTCCTCCAGGTGCTCTGGTTTCCTTCCACAGTCCAACAATGTGTGGGTATGGTTGAGTGGCCATGCTAAATTGACCCTAGTTTCGGGGGGGATTAGCAGGGTAAATATGTGGGGTTACGAGGATAAGGTGGGATTGTTGTTGGTGCAGGCTCAATGGGCCAAATGGCCTCCTTCTGTACTGTACAGATTCTGTGAAACAGCTAGTCACTTTGGCACATTTCACCATCTTTTTCCCCTAGAACATTTTAATTTTCCAAAGATTTATCCACTTCCCACTTAAAAGCCATTATAGATCCTGCTTCGACCATCTTTTATGATCATATTTTCCATGTTCTAAAGCCTTCTGTTGCAAAGAAGTGTTCTCACCCCACCCTTCACCCAGTTCTCACGAACTTGATCGAGTTTTTCGAGTAAGTGACGAAGATGATTGATGAAGGTAGGGCAGTGGATGTTGTCGACATGGGCTTCAGTAAAGCCTTTGACAGGGTCCCTCATGGCAGACTGGTGCAGAAGGTGAAGTCGCATGGGATCAGAGGTGAGCTGGCAAGGTGGATACAAAACTGGCTCGGTCAAAGAAGACAGAGGGTAGCAGTGGAAGGGTGCATTTCTGAATGGAGAGCTGTGACAAGTGGCATTCCTCAGTGATCAGTGCTGGGACCTTTGCTGTTTGTAATATATATATATATAAATGATTTGGAGGAAAATGTAACTGGATAGATTAGTAAGTTTGCGGACGACACAAAGGTTGGTGGATTTGTGGATAGCGATGAGGACCATCAGAGGATACAGCAGGATATAGATCAGTTGGAGACTTGGGCGGAGAGATGGCAGATGGAGATAAATCCGGACAAATGCGAGGTAATGCATTTTGGAAGGTCTAATACAGACAGGGAATATACAATAAATGGCAGAACCCTTAAGAGTATTGATAGGCAAAGGGATCTGGGTGTACAGGTACACAGGTCACTGAAAGTGGCAATGCAGGTGGAGAAGGTAGTCAAGAAGGCATACGGCTTGCTTGCCTTCATCGGCCGGGGCATTGAGTTTAAAAATTGGTGAGTCATGTTGCAGCTTTATAGTACCTTAGTTAGGCCGCACTTGAAATATAGTGTTCAATTCTAGTAGCCACACTACCAGAAGGATGTGGAGGCTTTGGAGAGGGCACAGAAAAGATTTACCAGGATGTTGCTTGGTATGGAGGGCATTAGCTATGAGGAGAGGTTGGAGAAACTTGGTTTGTTCTCACTGGAGCAACGGAGGTTGTGGGGAGGCCTGATAGAAGTCTACAAGATTATGAGAGGTATGGACAGAGTGGATAGTCAGAAGCTTTTTCCCAGGGTGGAAGAGTCAATTACTAGGGGGCACAGGTTTAAGGTGCGAGGGGCAAGGTTTAAAGCAGATGTACGAGGCAGATTTTTTTACACAGAAAGCCTGGAACTCGTTGCTGGGGGAGGTAGTGGAAGCGGATACGGTAGTGACTTTTAAGTGGCGTCTTGACAAGTACATGAATAGGATGGGAATAGAGGGATATGGTCCCCGGAAGGGTAGGGGGTTTTAGTTAAGTCGGGCAGCATGGTCGGTGCAGGCTTGGAGGGCTGAAGGGCCTGTTCCTGTGCTGTAATTTTCTTTGTTCTTTGTTCACCTATTTTGTATTGATCTTAAATTTAAGATCTCAGTTTACAATGGAAATAGATTTTTTTAATGTCACTTATCGATATCTGCTTCACTTTGTTTATTCAGTCAGGGATGATCTGCAGTTGGACTTCACATGTCCAAACCAACAATTGAAATTAAGTTTTAGCCTTGACCTCAATAGCCACAAGGGGTGAAATGTTCCATGGTCTAAAGGCCCACAATTCAAGAAATTTCCTCTGTCTTTATCCCCCTTCGCCTTCCATCAGAATGCTTGGTTTCTGTTCTCTATTTCAGTAGAAATTATAATAAACCTTCACTGTTTATCTACAGTAGGATCCCCAGGTTTACCTCAGTACTTTATTGGCAACAGGGGCAGCATGGTGGCAGTGGTTAGCACTGCTGCCTCACAGCGCCAGGGACCTGGGTTCAATGCCGGCCTTGTGGGTCACTGTCTGTGTGGAGTTTGCACATTCTCCCTGTGTCTGTGTGGGTTTCCTCTGGGTGCTCTGGTTTCCTCCAACAGTCCAAAGATGTGCGGCATAGGTTGATTGGCCATGCTAAATTGACCCTAGGAATATTAGTAGGGTAAATATGTGGGGTTACAGGAATAGGGCCTGGATGGGATTGTGGTTGGTGTAGAATCGATGGGCCGAATGGCCTCCTTTAGGGATTCTTTGAACTGGTTTTTCAGTAACTGTCCCATCTACTGACTGTCATGCTGTGCTGTTGTTCTTTTTGCTTTGTGGTAAAGGCTGAGCTCATACTGGATCCTATTTTACCACTTTGATTCTAAGTGCTGGGCGGACTTGAAACTGGGAGTGTTTCAGATCCGACTTTTAGACCTGTTCTCAGGCACCACCATACACACTCTGCCTGCAAAAATATCAGCAATTCCAAATTGCACTGCAGAAGCCTGTGGGCGAGGCATAACGCACCCAAAACCCTGCAGGTCACTCGGTGCCTCCAACAGGGCATGAGCAGAGAAATAATGATAGAATGCTGCTTCCCTGACACATATCTCCCGGGCCAGATAATGCCTCCCCCTGGCCCAACAGACATTTCCCCAACCCCCAACATGACTGACCCCCTTACCCTCACACCCCGCCACCCAGACCGATCGCAGGCCCCTCCCCCCTTCCCCATCCCACCGATCTCAGGCGGAGTGGCAACGGACCCCCCTTTTCCCCTCCACTGACCTCAGGCAGAGTGGCAGTGGACCCCCATCACCATCCCCCCCTGACCGATCTGAAGCAGAGAGCCATCGGACGCTAAGCATGTACCTCCTCACTAACTGGAGCATCCAGATCGGACTTTTGTGGAGCATGTCTGTTTCGCGCTGATTCTGGATGGGCGTATGTGGTGGTAAAAGGGGAAGTGCCGGTAAAGTTGGGAGTGCAGCCCATTAACTCAATTTAAATGTACGCAGCCATTTTCGGGCCTGGTAAAGGGAGAGCCGGCATGGAGGCAGGCACACTAAATTGACCCTAGGAACAGGCCCTTCAGCCCTCCACATCCTTCTGATAGTCAGAAGCTTTTTCCCAGGGTGGAAGAGTCAATTACTAGGGGGCACAGGTTTAAGGTGCGAGGGGCAAGGTTTAAAGGAGATGTACGAGGCAGATTTTTTTACACAGAGAGTAGTGGGTGCCTGGAACTCATTGCTGGGGGAGGTAGTGGAAGCGGATATGGTCGTGACTTTTAAGTGGCGTCTTGACAAGTACATGAATAGGATGGGAATAGAGGGATATGGTCCCCGGAAGGGTAGGGGGTTTTAGTTAAGTCGGGCAGCATGGTCCATGGACATGTGAAGTCCAACTGCAGATCATCCCTGACTGAATAAACAAAGTGAGGCAGATATCGATAAGTGACATCACGCCCGACTTTACCAAGTTTTCGCGCCCGAAAACGGGCGCAACGCAATGGTAAAATCGGGCCCACTGACTCCCTTTCCCCTGAACCTCCCACACTCACTCATTGTCTCCTTTCTCAGTCTCCCCTAAGCCTCCAGACTCACTATCCTCCCTGAGACCCATCTCTCCCCTAAGTACCCAGTCGCTCTCTCTACCCTGACTCCCCCAGTCCCCTCTCATTTACATGGAGCCCCCAGACTCCCTTTCTTCCCTGACCTGCCCCATTGCCTGTGGCCCTCTCTCCCCAAGCCCCCAGAGTCTCTCTCTCTCTCTTCTTTACACACCTGGTCTCCCACCTCTCTGCAAAATCCCTTTCTTCCCCATGCCCCAGTCTCCCTCTCACTCTCTCACTCTTCTGAACTCCCAGACCCCCTCATCTCCCCTGAGTCCCCAGTGTCCTCTATGCCCTGAGCCCCAAATCTCACTCTCTCCCCTCACTCTTGAACCCCTGATTTCAAGTCGGCATGGTAGCACAGTGGTTAGCACTGCTGCTTCACAGCTCCAGGGACCTGGGTTCGATTCCTGGCTTGGGTCACTGTCTGTGCGGAGTTTGCACATTCTCCTCGTGTCTGCGTGGGTTTCCTCCGGGAGCTCCGGTTTCCTCCCACAGTCCAAAGATGTGCGGGTTAGGTTGATCGGTCATGCTAAAATTGCCCTTAGTGTCCTGAGATGCGTAGGTTAGAGGGATGAGTGGGTAAATATGTAGGGATATGGGGTAGGGCCTGGGTGGGATTGTGGTCGGTGCAGACTCGATGGGCCAAATTGCCTCTTTCTGCACTGTAGGGTTTCTATGATTCTATGAAGTCCACTCAGAAATCCTGTAATTAAAAAAAAAGACTCACTATTTGAGTGACCCCTTTTCCCAATATCAGCCCCAGTGCAATCACACACCACACATACCATGGTTTTGTGTGGTGGTGGCTGGATGATGTCACTAAACTGCAGAATATTCTAACAAGTAGCCAATATAGTCAAGGGGCAGGGTCAGGGTGAGTCCAATGGGACAAGAACTTTCATTTTCTCATCTCCTGGGCTGCTGGAGGCAGCTCTTAAGGGAGTAATCCCCAATTCTAGGAAAAACCCTAGTCATTCCAGGAGAGGTAGGAACCTTCATCCTGGAATATCTTAGTAAATCTCTTCTACAATTTTCCCACAAACTTCGCACTCTTCCTAAATTGGAAGACCAAAAACTGGATCCCATAATCTGATGGTGACCTGGTCATGATTTGTATCCTTGTTTGCAGGAACATATTAACAATAGAAATAGAAGCAGGAGGTAGCCATTCAGCCCCAAAATCTGTCAAATTTTAACCTGAATGTAACAAATGATGGAATATCCAGAGCTGAAATCAAGACAATTCTTTGTTTGAAGAAATACATCTTCCTCACAGTCCTCAGTTTAGGACTCTGACCCCTAGCTCTACATTTCAAAGCTCAGAGAGGCATCCACCAGCATCTAGCCTGGCAAACCCTTTAAGAATATTTTATATTTCAATTAGGTCACCTCTCATTCTACAACAATCTAAGGAATATTGGCCTAATCTATTAGAGATTAAGGATAATCCCCTCATCTCGTAATCTTAATGTTTTTAACCCTTGGTGGAGGATAGAACTGAAACCAATCTTTACATAGTTATGATATATATATCTATATATTCAGAGCTACACATGTAGAAACTATACTTTCAGTCGGTGTTTACCTAAAGGGATTTAAGTGAATCACCAGCTAATGCCCACTACCTGCATACAATTCAACTGAATTAATATACAATTAACATAGTTAACATTTTACTGTACACCGTCTGGGCAAGTATATCTTTTCTTAGCTAAGGAGACCAAAACTGAAGCAAAACTGTGTATTATGCCAACATTTTTATAAACTGTTGGATCTAATTAGATATCCTCAGGACATCCTAAAGCATATGACAGACAGTGAAAAATTTAGCAAATGTTGCCATTGTTGTAAAGTGTGGAAACTCATGAGGCAGAATGTTGTAAAGTGTGGAAACTTTGCAACTCATCCAGATCCACTCCTGTCTTTTCCCCATAGCTCTGAAAGGTTTTTCTACTCAGATTGTCCAGGACAATGGCTAGAATTTTCCAGTAACCTACAGTAAGGCACTTTTAAAAATTATTTTCATGAGATATGGTTATTGATGGTAAGGTCAGCATTTGTTGCTCATTCCTGATTGCACTTGAACTGAGTGGCTGCAAGACCATTTCAGAGGGCATGTAGCCAACCACATTGCTGTGGGTCTGGAGTCACATGTAAGCTAGATAAGGATGGTAGATTTGCTTCCCTTGAGAACATTAGATGATAACTGGCACAGCTTTCTAGACTTGTTAACTGAATTGGGTTCCAGCAGCTGCCATTGCGGGATTGAAACCCATGTCCCTGGAGAATTATCTTGGCCTTCTGGATTATTAATCCAGTGACATAACAACCATAGCACCATCTCTTATGAACCCACAACATTCTGCCTCAGGCAAGAGTGCTACCACTGAGATAAGTTTGTTTGGCTTTGTTTCTCTTGCTGCATCTACTGGTGCACAAGGCAAACTTTCATCTGTTTCCATTGTGAGTTTTTCCTGGAATAGGTTGCAAGCTTGTCACCAGAGACTTCTATCTTGAGGGGGCACCACTTCACATCAAGCGCAGCTAATCAGGAGTCTCTCCCGCTCTTGCCACCAGCCATTGGTGTGTGTTGGAAAACTTTTGCAGCTTGATACTCAACCTGTTTGACTGCATTATGAACACACCTTCCCCTGGCCACCAACGCCTGGGGTGGGACTCAAACCTGGAGCTTCTGACTCAGAGACAGGGACATTACCCACTGCGTCACAAGCCCTACACTGAGCCAGGGCTGACACCTAAATCTTTTTTTTTTAAAGCTTTGCTCGGTCCTTTCACTTTTAATTTTCAGATTTCTTACTTCTCAATATATAAGTTTTGAAGCAATTGTATTTTATCTGATTGGCATTTCTGCTTATCCTTTCCAACAGAACTATTTATTGCCATATATGAGTCATGTTCAATTTTCCTGAAATCTCTCAAACACTGCCAATTTCCTCAGAGGAATCCTTTCTAATAATAAAATGCATTATTGGCTAACTGGAGCATTTCTAGAGAGACCCAGTCAGGATTGGTGAAGTCCAAAAACTACAATTTGTTACTACTTCAATTCTTTGGCAACACAGTAGCACAGTGGTTTCCAGGGACCCGGGTTCAATTACCAGTTTGAATCACTGTTCTGCATGGGTTTCTCCCTGTGTCTGCATGGGTTTCCTCTGGTTGCTCCAGTTTCCTCCCACAGTCCGAAAGAGGTGCTTGTTAGGTGCATTGGCCATGCCAAATTCTCCCTCGGTGTATCTGAACAGGCGCCAGAGTGTAGTGACTAGGAGATTTTCATGTTAAGCCTCTCAGTTGCAGTCCTCTAATAAAAGATGATGCAAGTCCAGCTTCTTCACAAGCTCACTGTATTCTCTTTTAAAACTCCAAATACACACCCAAAACCTAGCGTCACCTGGAACTCTTTTATATATCCAGGTGAGTACTATTAAACAATTAACATACAAATTAGGCCTAAAATGGAAGGTTGCACTTAACCTATTCCTAACATTACTGTAAACTTACTTGTGACAATAATAAACTAAAAAACTTTCTTGGCGAATGCTTGAGGTTTAACACTGCAGGAGGAAGGTTTCTTACCAGGTTTGTGATATCCTGAATACAGCAGCATGAATTCCTCTCAAACTATTTTCAAGAAGGTTGTTAACAGAAACCAAGGAAACCAATAGAAAATACAGGTCAGACAACAATATTGGGGAGAGAGAGAAACAGAGTTAACCACATTTCAAGACAATGGCCTTTTCTTAGATCAAAGATCATTGAGTTGAAGCGTCTTTGTCTTGGAAAATGCTGCCCTGATTTATGGAGTGGTTCCAACATTTTGTTTTTGTTCCTGTTTGCCAGCATCCTTGGCATTTTCCTTTTGTAGCCAAATAAATCATTTACTTTTTCGCAGAAATAGCAATTGGAAAAATCTTCTTGATACTTCTACAATGGTGTAAACAGCAATCAGAGGAAATTGTCCCCTTACATCTTACTATAGCATAAATTTCCATAATGGTATTTGTTTTTAGTGAGTAAGTAGAAGAAACTAGTGTGATAGGATGTCACATTACTTGTATTAATCTCTCCTTTGTACATTGCCACCTGCATCAACTGTGACCCTCCAACTGAAAGCGAGCTCGCAGACACACACAAGCCCCCTGCAGCTTCTGAAGTCTCTGTTATTCCAATACTCAGTTAATAGGATTCTAGGCAGACAGTGATGTCAATTCTCTGTTGCAGAAAATAGAGCTCAATGCTGTGACTGCTGAACTAACATAACCCATTATGAATATGTGGAATGTCACATTAATATCTCTGGATTCAATGCCTGACATTGGTAGGAGTGTAAATATAGGCTTCAGGAGCAAAGAACTCGACAAGCAGGACTAGGAGTTGACCATATGTCCCCTTCAGCTGCCTCCACTATTCATTATGATAATAGCCGATCTTTTGCCAGTTTCTACCCACTCTCCATATAACTGTTACTAACTACCAATCTGTTGGAGTGTTCGAGAATATAAGAAATTTTGGGAGATCATAATTAGTTCAACCATTTCTGAAATTTTCCAGACCTTCATGTCGGCAGGATTTTCCGTTGCTGCCGACGGTGCACCTCCGCCACAGGTTTCACAGTAACAAGTGGTGCATTCAACAGAGATATCCTGTTGACAATGGTGAGACAAGAAGATCCCATGCTGGCCAATGGCGGGGCACCTTGCAGCAGGTTGCATGGAAAATCCCAACCACTGTCTCTGCAGCTGTCTCTAGTAGAATAGATCATAAAGCTTTGGGGATTTATAAGCTTTTCATTGCTTAAGTTTCTTGAATATTATTTATTTGTTGATATTACTTAAAGTTTTCACTCTTATTAGTCCCTTGGCTATCTGCATTTGTGTTATGTAGCTTCGACTGTGAAGCTGGATATAAAATTTCCTCATTGCCCACGATAATTTCTCCTGTTACTGCCTCTAAAGGCCGATATTTACTTTAGCTACTCTCCTCCTTTTAATAAAGTTATAAAAGTTCTTACTGTTTTTGCTTCCTGGCTAGTTTTCTCTCGTACTTTATTTTTCTCTTATCAATTTTTTGGTTGCCCTTTTCTGAAATACTCCCAATCCTCAGACTTACTGCAATTCTTTCCAATATTATAAGCTTCTTTTTTCAATCTAATAGTCCTTAACTTCTGTAGTTAGCCACTGATTGATCTTCCTTGCTGAGTTTTTATGGTTTAATGGAGTGTATCTTTGTTGAAAGTTTTGAATTGTTCCTTGAAATGTCTTCCATTCTTTTATCTACCACTTCACTTTTCAGTTTATGTATCCAATTAACAAACTTTCCAATCATACCTATATGAGGTGAAGGTGACTGTCCTTGACTGAGTGTGGAATCAAGGATCCCCAGCAAAATGGAGGCCAATGAAAATTTTGGACAGAACCCTCCACTAGTTGGAGTCGCACCTGGCTCAAAGGGTGATGGTTGTGGTTGTTGGAGATCAATAATTTCAGTCCCATAGAACCACAGAATCCTTATAGTGCAAAAGAAGCCATCCGGCCTATCGAGTCTGCACTGACTCTCCAAAAGAGCATCCCACCCAAGCCCTCCCCTTCACCCTGTCCCCGTGCATTTACCATGACTAATCCACCAAACCTATACACCTTTGACCACTAAGGGGCAATTTAACATGGTCAATCCACCTAAATTGCATATCTTTGGACAGTAGAAGGAAATGGGAGCACCCGGAGGAAACCCACGCAGACCCAGGGAGAATGTGCAAACTCCACACAGACAGTGACCCAAGCCAGAATCAAACCCAGGTCCCTGTGACCACTGTGCCACCCTTGGACAACACTGCAGGAGTTCCTCAGGGGAGTGCCCTATGCCACACCAAGACCTTCTTTTCATAATAAAGTGAGAAGTGGGGATGATTGCTAATGATTGCCAGTGATCAATACCATTCATAGCTCCTCAGATACTGAAGCAGTCTTCCTAAGGCCTGGACCACACTCAAGCTTGTGCCAATAAGTGGCAAGGGTGCTACACAATTGCCAGGCAATGACCAGCTCCAATAAGTGAGGACCTAACCATCTCCCCTTAACATTCGATGACATTAGCATCACTGAATCCCTCAACATCAAAATCCTGGGGGTCACCACTGACCAGAAGTTGAATTAAACTAACCACATAAATACTGTGACTTCAAAAACAGGTCAGTGGCTGGAAATTCTGTAGTGAATAGCAGACCTCCAGATTCCCAGAGCATATTCAGCACATTCAGCGAGGTCGTACACTTTGGAAAAAAGAATAGAGGCATGGACTATTTTCTAAACGGTGACAAAATTCATAATGCTAAAGTGCAAAGGGACTTGGGAGTCCTAGTCCAGGATTCTCTAAAGGTAAACTTGCAGGTTGAGTCCGTAATTAAGAAAGCAAATGTAATGTTGTCATTTATCTCAAGAGGCTTGGAATACAAAAGCAGGGATGTACTTCTGAGGCTTTATAAAGCACTGGTTAGGCCCCATTTGGAGTACTGTGAGCAATTTTGGGCCCCACACCTCAGGAAGGACATACTGGCACTGGAGCGGGTCCAGCGGAGATTCACACGGATGATCCCAGGAATGGTAGGCCTGACATACGATGAACGTCTGAGGATCGTGGGATTATATTCATTGGAGTTTAGGAGGTTGAGGGGAGATCTGATAGAAACTTACAAGATAATGAACGGCTTAGATAGGATGGACGTAGGGAAGTTGTTTCCATTAACAGGGGAGACTAGGACGCGGGGGCACAGCCTTAGAATAAAAGGGAGTCACTTTAGAACAGAGATGAGGAGAAATTTCTTCAGCCAGAGAGTGGTGGGTCTGTGGAATTCATTGCCACAGAGGGCTGTGGAGGCCGAGACGTTGAGCGTCTTCAAGACAGAAATTGATAAATTCTTGATTTCTCGAGGAATTAAGGGCTATGGGGAGAGAGCGGGTAAATGGAGTTGAAATCAACCATGATTGAATGGTGGAGTGGACTCGATGGGCCGAATGGCCTTACTTCCGCTCCTATGTCTTATGGTCTTATGGTCTTATAAGACACAAGTCAGGAGTGTGATTGAATACTCTCCACTTGCCTGAATGTGTGCACTTCCAACAACACTCAAGAGGTTTGAAGCCATCCAGGAAAAGGTAGTCCAGTAAAATGGTGTTTCAACCATTGCAGTAAGCATTCACTCCCTCCACCACCGACACATAGTGGCAGTAGTGCCATCCGCAAAAAGCTCTGCAGCAACTTGCCAAGTCTCCAGCACATCCCAAACCTGTGACCTCTACCATCTATCTGGGGTCGACTCCATGCCCAGGAAATGGGTGCAAGAGACGAGTGGGGGTGAAGGATTAGAAAGGCTGGTGGGAGGTCATGGGGATGGAAATGGAAGGCAACCTGGAGTCTGAGGGGTTGTACACCTTAGGGGACCCTCCGATGGACCACTGATTAATTTCTGGCAGCAGCCATAGGATGAGGCTCATAAGTGGGCATTAATTGTTGAAAGCCCACCCTCAGCTGGTAAAATTGTGATGGGGCAATCCATCCATGGTGTCCATTACATTTTACATGCCCCCAGCTTCATACTCACTAGGGTGGGAACGTTAAATCCAGCCCATGAAATTCAATTGTACCCTGATCACTTTTTCTCTTTTACAGCATGTGTGTGCATTTCAGTGTGAGTGTGTGTGTGTGTCTATGTGTCCGAGAGCATGTCTGTGTATACCAGAGTGTGTGTGCATGCATTTCAGTATGTGTGTGTGCACATGTTTCTGCGCGTGTCAGAGTCTATGTCATTGTGTGTGTGTGTGTGTGCACATGCGCACGCGCACATGTGCGTGTATGCCAGAGCATGTCCATTATTTTTCTTAGACTAGATTAAGTACAATAAATCCACCCTCTTTTCTTCATTAAAACTCAAGGAAACCTGACTGATGATGGTGCATAAACAGTTATGGAGTTAGCAAGTCTGTGCTTTTTAACAATAAACTTGTTGCGGTCAAACAAAGAGGGGAAAGAGGGGAGTCATCGCGCTCCTCCTCACTGGATCACAAAAATAGTGAGACCCTCGGAACAGAAGGAGGCCATTCAGACCATGGCATTTGTGCTGGCATAACATGGCTTTTCTGTCTAATCCCATTTTCCAACTTTTGGTCCATAGCCCTGTTGGTTATGGTACCTCAAGTGCATATCCAGATGTTTTTTTTTAAGTGCAATGAGAGTTTCTGTCTCAACCACTCTTTCAGGCCGTCAGTTCCAGTCCCTTCATAATTTTATACACCTCAGTCTCTTCTGTTCCAAAGAAAACAACACAACCTATCAAATAATTCATCAGAACAAAATTCACCATTCCTGGCAACATCCTAATAATCTCTGCTGTCTGCCCTCTACAGTGATCACATCCCTGTTGTAATGTGGGACCAGAACTATACAACGTGCTCCAACTGCAGTCTAACAAGGGTTTTATACAGTTTTAACATAACTTCTTGCTCTTATACTCCAGCCTTCAGCCGATAAAAGAAAGTATCCCATATACAACAGCAAAAAAATGTGGATGTTGGACATCTAAGATAAAGGCAAAATGGTGGAATTACTCAGGAGGTCTGGTAGCATATGTGAACAGAGAAACAGCTAACATTTCAAGTTGATAGCCTTTCAAAGACCTGGAGACCTCCACTGGAAATATGGAAAGAGCTTCAGTCACAAAAACATCTATCACCCATAACTCTTGCTTCTTGCCAGTGCACCAATTTTGGAGACTACTTGCCATTTTCCTTTGGATCCCATGAGCTTTAACTTATTAATCAGTCAGCCATATAGGACTTTGCCAAAAACCTTGTTAAAATCCATGTAGACACCATCAAACACATCATCCTCATCGACCTTCTTCATAATTTTCTCAAAAAATTCAATCAAGTTGGTCAGATATGACCTTCCCCTTACAAATCTAAGTTGACTGCCTTCCATTGATCCTCACCTCCCAAAATAAAGATTTGTACAGTCTCTCAGATTTTTTTCCAATAATATTCCCACCACTGAATTTCATCTGAATAACCAGCAATTATGCAGACTTTCCCTTTGACCCTTTTCCAACAACAGTCCAATGTTAGCATTATTCCACCAGAATGTCTGCAACCAGAGAGGACTGGAAAATGATGGTCAGAGCCTTAGCTGTTTCTGCCCTTAGCATTTCGTCTGGGCCTTGTGATCAATCCATTTTCAAAGATGCTAAGCACCTTAATATTTCTGCTGCTGCTATGTTTATTCCATCCAATTTTCATCCTCCCCTCCTTAGCACAACATCTGCTTCATCCCTTAACTTTTGTGCAAAAGGATACAAGGTTTTCATTGAGAGCCACGCCAATGTCTTCCATTTCCACATGAGCCAGAATTTTAAAGAGTGGCATCGGGCACATGCCTGACCTGAAATAACATCAAAGCTCGCTATAGTTAAGAAAACCCATGAACGCCTTTATTTTCTCAGGGGGCTAAGGAAATTCGGCACATCCGCTATGACTCTCACCAATTTTTACAAATGCACCATAGAAAGCATCCTTTCTGGATGTACCATCACTTGGTATGGCTCCTGCTCGGTTCAAGAACGTAAGAAACTACAAAGGGCAGTGAATGTAGCCCAGTCCATCACTCAAACCAGCCTCCCATCCACTGACTCTGTCTATACTTCCCGCTGCCTCAGAAAAACAGCCAGCAGAATCAAGAACCCCATGCGCCCCAGACATACTCTCTTCCACCTCTTCCGTCAGGAAGACGATACCATCCTGCCTAATTGCACATCCTTCCCACCTCAAATGTCACCACCAGAGACCACACAGGATCTGCTCGGATGAGGAGGATCGCAACAGACACCTCCAGACGCTGAAAGATGCCCTCATAAGAACAGGATATGGCGCTCGACTCATCGATCAACAGTTCCGACGCGCCACAGCGAAAAACCGCACCGACCTCCTCAGAAGACAAACACGGGACACGGTGGACAGAGTACTTCCCCGGAGCGGAGAAGCTACGGCATCTCCTCCGGAGCCTTCCAGATGTCATTGATGAAGACGAACATCTTGCCAAGGCCATCCCCACACCCCCACTTCTTGCCTTCAAACAACCGCGCAACCTCAAACAGACCATTGTCCGCAGCAAACTACCCAGCCTTCAGGAGAACAGTGACCACGACACCACACAACCCTGCCACAGCAACCTCTGCAAGACGTGCCGGATCATCAACACGGATGCCATCATCTCACGTGAGAACACCATCTACCAGGTACACGGTACCTACTCTTGCAACTCGGCCAACGTTGTCTACCTGATACGCTGCAGGAAAGGATGTCCCGAGGCATGGTACATTGGGGAAACCATGCAGACGCTACGACAACGGATGAATGAACACCGCTCAACAATCACCAGGCAAAACTGTTCTCTTCCTGTGGGGGAGCACTTCAGCAGTCACGGGCATTCAGCCTTGGATCTTCAGGTAAGCGTTCTCCAAGGCGGCCTTCACGACACACGACAGCGCAGAGTCGCTGAGCAGAAACTGATAGCCAAGTTCCGCACACATGAGGACGGCTAAACCGGGATGTTGGATTTATGTCACATTATCAGTAACCCCCACAACTTGCCTCCTGGGCTTGTAGAATCTCACGAGCTGTTCTGTCTGGAGACAATACACATCTCTTTAACCTGTGTTGAATGCTCCCTCCACCCACATTATCTGTACCTTTAAGACCTGGCTGACTGTAGAGATTTGCATTCTAATTAGTATTCTGTAACTTGATTTCTGTGTCTGTGCACTGTTTGAGAACAGATATCCACTCCATCTGACGAAGGAGCTGTGCTCCGAAAGCTTATGGTATTTGCTACCAAATAAACCTGTTGGACTTTAACCTGGTGTTGTGAGGCTTCTTACTGTGACCACCAGAGAGGGCAGAAGATTCAGCCTTTATTCTCTTAGCTTTGCTGTTGTGAAGATATAGGATCCATGATCAGAGTCAAAGCTACTACTTTCGTCATATCACAGTGATGATAAGTTGCGTCAAATACTGACTAATATTTCCACTTCATGAGAATTAAGACTGGGCAATTTATACTTTTTTTACTCAGATAGTCCTGGAGTATAAGAAGCAAAATCAAATTACTTCATTACTCTGTGTAAATAAACCTGTTTAAACATCAAGACAAGCCTCGGGGTAGTCATTTAATACAGATCATACAAAACTCTTCAAAGAGACTGAACTTGCTTCTAAGTAGCATTATCATGACAGATATTATGCCCAGTTGGATCAAAAATAACAGATAAAAGGGAGATGAAAGCAGTTCGAACAAAACAAAATAACATTATTCAATGGAAAATAAGCATGTGGAGCAGATGCAAGAGGAATATCAACTATATCTGCATCATTGACAGAAAGAGAAGATCTTGACTCGACATAGAACCAAAAGCTGGATTGATCACTCTGCATCAATTGATATATATATAATATATATATATATAGGCCACCGGATCCTTTTACAAAATGTTTACTCATCAGCAAAATGTTTAAAAAAGCATTTAATTGTTCTATCTGTTAACTGACAAAGTGCGACTCTGGGGTAATACAGAGGACACGAGCAGAACAAGCATATTTACAATTGTCAAAAAATCTCAGCAGGTCTGAAAACTATGTGGAAAGAGAATAGAGCCAATGTTTCGAGTCAGGATGTGACGAAGGTCATCTAGACTTGAAACGTTGGCTCTATTCTCTCTCCACAGATGGTGTCAGACCTGCTGAGATTTTCCAGCATTTTCTGTTTTTGTTTCAGATTCCAGCATCTGTAGCATTTTGCTTTTATACTTCCAATTGTTTTGGGTAAGGAGGGTACAATGAAGGTCAATGAGGGTGACGTGTTTGATGTTGTCTGCATGGATTTTAACAAGGCTTTTGACAATTTTAAAATAGATAATCATATATCATTATTGCAGTATTTCTTTAACAACAGAAATTCAAATTATTTCATGGAATGTTAGGTTGAGCCTAGCTAGCACTGCTGAAACTCTGGACTGATCATACTGGAACTGTTCTGTTACATAATTCATGCATCGAGCTAAATAAAGTTGCTAGCCATTAGAAATGTCATCTCAAGTCCTTAATGGTTACGAAGTGAGCTGACAGTCAATTGATAAATGTGCAACTGTAACATAGTAGTGGTACAGTGGAAGTGTGTGGGCCCATAACGCAGAGGTCAAGGGATCGAACAATCCTCTGCTAATTTCTAGGGTGGCACGGTGGCACACTGCTGTCTCTCAGCGCCAGGGACCCAGATTCAGTCCCTGGCTTGGGCAACTGTCTGTGTGGAGTTTGCACATTCTCCCCATGTCTGCATGGGTTTCCTCCAGATGCTCCGGTTTCTTCCCACAGTCCGAAAGACGTGCTGGTTAGGTGCATTGGCCAGGCTAAATTTTCTCTCAGTGCACCTGAACAGGCGCCAGCGTGTGGCAATGATGGGATTTTCACAGTGAGTTCATTGCATTGTTAGTGTAAGCCTACTTGTGACACTAATAAATAAAATAAAAAATAAATAAATAGTAAGAGATATACATTATTAAAGAACATCAACGTAGAGGAGACGATTCTCTGGCCCGCCTACTAAGGCGCTAATCGCGCTGGGCCTGGAGAATTGCAGGAGACAGGCCTAGCACATTTAGCACTGGTGAGAATCCCCTTTGGGAATGTCCCTGCCCCAACACCCTGACGTAATGTGGATCCCGCCCAGTCAGTTAAATATGTTTAGTTAGTTTCAAGCGGAATTCTTCCTGCTCCTGGGATTCACTGACATTCGGGTGTAGTGGGAAAAAATGGAAACCAGTCGTGATGGTCACGCTGGAGGCCATTGAGGCCTCTGGATAGCCAGGGCCATGGGCACCCTGCCAGTGCCAGCTTGGCATTGCCAGGTACAAGGGAGAAATGCCAAGTGAGAAAAATATTTTTCACTGCTATTTTATCTCATTATCATTTCCCCCACAATTTACCTTCCCTAGTTCCTTTTATTCTCCTCAAAACTGCTTACTTTATCTTATATATTTCTTCTTTTTCTTAATATCTATTTTAAACCTTCTGCTATTATTGCATAACTATTGCATTATTGTGGATCAGAGGTTCTCAAATTTTACCTCATTTATACCTCATACCCCATCAGCATACACATGTAATATTTTAACACTTGTAATGCCAAAAGTGTGTGTGGGGGTGGGGGGGTGGGGCGGCTGGTTAGTTCAGGTGGCTACACAACTTGTGTGTAGATTAGGTGGATTTTCACAGTAACTTCATTGCTGTGTTAATGTAAGCCTACTTGCGACACGAATAAATAAACCTTTTTAAAAATTAGCAATGATGAATCTCTCTGCACAAAATTTATGGATAATTGCTGCAGCAATGCTACTATTACTGTGATAACTAGTGTAAAATGCTGCTGCTTCCACACAGACAAAAGCTCAATCATCATTCTGCAAACATAATCAGCTGCTTCCTCTTTCAGTTAGTTAATTAGTAAAACTTAAGTGTCTTAAAATACCAAAAATTAAATTATCTTCGAGAAAGCCTACATTAATTCCTTGAATAGAGTACAGTTAACAGCACCGTCTGACAGTCTGCAATCAGGATGCTTTCAATCTACAATCAGTCAAGCATAATGGTGTACAAGTGGGTCAAAGTAAATTGAACTGTGTGACATACAAGTCAGCTTTGGGACATTCACTCGCCATCTGTTGCATGCCTCAAAATATAAATTATACATCTCTGATTGCATAGGCATTGTCAGCAAGCTTTGTTTTTCTTTTGTGATGAGTTGCTATGGCAATATCCTGCACCTTCAATTTAGATTTGCACACCCACAACAATCCGACTACAAACACGCAATAAAGCTCAGATTGTCTGGGGCTTTGAAGGGCAGTTTACATTTTTATAATTCCCTCATAATTAGCAAGATCCAATTAAGGTATGTTATGCTGTTCTAGTAAGAAGTTTAACAACACCAGGTTAAAGTCCAACAGGTTTATTTGGTAGCAAAAGCCACACAAGCTTTCGGAGCTCCAAGCCCCTTCTTCAGGTGAGTGGGAATTCTGTTCACAAACAGGGCATATAAAGACGCAGACTCAATTTACATGAATAATGGTTGGAATGCGAATACTTACAACTAATCAAGTCTTTAAGAAACAAACAACGTGAGTGGAGAAAGCATCAAGACAGGCTAAAAAGATGTGTATTGTCTCCAGACAAGACAGCCAGTGAAACTCCGCAGGTCCAGGCAAACTGTGGGGGTTACAAATAGTGTGACATGAACCCAATATCCCGGTTGAGGCCGTCCTCGTGTGTGCGGAACTTGGCTATCAGTTTCTGCTCAGCGGCTCTGCGCCGTCGTGTGTCGCGAAGGCCGCCTTGGAGAACGCTTACCCGAATATCAGAGGCCGAATGCCCATAACCGCTGAAGTGCTCCCCAACAGGAAGAGAACAGTCTTGCCTGGTGATTGTCGAGCGGTGTTCATTCATCCGTTGTCGCAACGTCTGCATAGTTTCCCCAATGTACCATGCCTCGGGACATCCTTTCCTGCAGCGTATCAGGTAGACAACGTTGGCCGAGTTGCAAGAGTATGTACCGTGTACCTGGTGGATGGTGTTCTCACGTGAGATGATGGCATCTGCGTCGATGATCTGGCACGTCTTGCAGAGGTTGCTGTGGCAGGGTTGTGTGGTGTCGTGGTCACTGTTCTCCTGAAGGCTGGGTAGTTTGCTGCGGACAATGGTCTGTTTGAGGTTGCGCGGTTGTTTGAAGGCAAGAAGTGGGGGTGTGGGGATGGCCTTGGCGAGATGTTCGTCTTCATCAATGACATGTTGAAGGCTCCGGAGGAGATGCCGTAGCTTCTCCGCTCCAGGGAAGTACTGGACGGCGTGTTCCATCCCACCATCAGACTCACCATAGACTACTCTCCGGAATCGGTTGCATTCTTGGACACACGCATCTCCATTAAGGACGGTCACCTCAGCAGCTCACTGTACTGCAAGCCCACAGATAACCTCACGATGCTCCACTTCTCCAGCTTCCACCCAAAACACGTTAAAGAAGCCATCCCCTACGGACAAGCCCTCCGCATACACAGGATCTGCTCGGATGAGGAGGATCGCAACAGACACCTCCAGACGCTGAAAGATGCCCTCAGAAGAACAGGATATAGTGCTCGACTCATTGATCAACAGTTCCAACGCGCCACAGCGAAAAACCGCACCGACCTCCTCAGAAGACAAACACAGGACACAGTGGACAGAGTACCCTTCGTCGTCCAGTACTTCCCCGGAGCGGAGAAGCTACGGCATCCCCTCCGGAGCCTTCAACATGTCATTGATGAAGATGAACATCTCACCAAGGCCATCCCCACACTCCCACTTCTTGCCTTCAAACAACCGCACAACCTCAAACAGACCATTGTCCGCAGCAAACTCTCTAGCCTTCAGGAGAACAGTGACCACAACACCACACAACCCTGCCACAGCAACCTCTGCAAGACGTGCCGCATCATCGACACAGATGCCATCATCTCACGTAAGAACACCATCCACCAGGTACACGGTACATACTCTTGCAACTCGGCCAACGTTGTCTACCTGATACGCTGCAGGAAAGGATGTCCTGAGGCATGGTACATTGGGGAAACTATGCAGACGCTGCGACAACGGATGAATGAACACCGCTCAACAATCACCAGGCAACACTGTTCTCTTCCTGTTGGGGAGCACTTCAGCGGTCACGGGCATTCGGCCTCTGATATTCGGGTAAGCGTTCTCCAAGGCGGCCTTCGCGACACACGACGGCGCAGAGTTGCTGAGCAGAAACTGATAGCCAAGTTCCGCACACACGAGGACGGCCTCAACCGGGATATTGGGTTCATGTCACACTATTTGTAACCCCCACAGTTTGCCTGGACCTGCAGAGTTTCACTGGCTGTCTTGTCTGGAGACAATACACATCTTTTTAGCCTGTCTTGATGCTTTCTCCACTCACGTTGTTTGTTTCTTAAAGACTTGATTAGTTGTAAGTATTCGCATTCCAACCATTATTCGTGTAAATTGAGTCTGTGTCTTTATATGCCCTGTTTGTGAACAGAACTCCCACTCACCTGAAGAAGGGGCTTGGAGCTCCGAAAGCTTGTGTGGCATTTGCTACCAAATAAACCTGTTGGACTTTAACCTGGTGTTGTTAAACTTCTTACTGTGTTTACCCCAGTCCAACACCGGCATCTCCACATCATGCTTTTCTAGTCCATGGTTTCTATTGTTATGCGGAGCTTTCAACCAAAGAGTTGGCCAAGTGTTACCTGTAATGAATGAAGGTTAGAGCTAGCCAATTCCCCAACCAGAGTAAGTAGATTAGGCAGCGAAATTAAGTAATTTCAAACAGTTTCCTGGGATTGAGAGCTCTTTAAATACAGGTAGTAGACTGAAATTGAAGAGTGTGAATAAGGGTAACAGAGAAGGGTAACAGAGTCCAACTCTGACATAGAGCCACTACTGGCACAACCTCAATGTGGCAAGACTCTATGAGAAATGACACCTCTTGAGAATCGTCTGACAATTGTTGCTGTTTGTTTGTTGCTATTGGATGATGCAATCTACATCAAATCAATATTTGAATGAGACATAACCATGAGATTTTCCTTTTCCCCACAGAATATATATTTCCCAGATATTTCTTGTATTCGCATTACTTGTGTATCATAGTTTAAGCCATCTGTTTATTTTATTAAACACAGTAAGAAGTTTAACAACACCAGGTTAAAGTCCAACAGGTTTATTTGGTAGCAAAAGCCACACAAGCTTTCGGAGTTCCAAGCCCCTTCTTCAGGTGAGTGGGAACCTTCCCACTCACCTGAAGAAGGGGCTTGGAGCTCCGAAAGCTTGTATGGCTTTTGCTACCAAATAAACCTGTTGGACCTTAACCTGGTGTTGTTAAACTTCTTACTGTGTTTACCCCAGTCCAACGCCGGCCTCTCCACATCATGATTATTTTAGTAAAGACAACAATGAAATGATTAGAAATAGGATGACAATGACCTTCTTTGTCATGCATCAGCTGTCAAATCTACCAACAGTTATTTGGCTTACTCTTATCCTAAAAAAATGTTTACCTCTAATTTGGCTCAGTCTTATCACAGAATCCCTACATAGCAGAAGGAGGCCATTCAGCCCCTTGAGTCTACATTGACTCTCTTACAGATAGTCTTACCCAAGCCCACCATCCTGCCCTATCCTCGTAAGCCCACGTATTTATCCTGCTAATCCTCCTAACCTACACATCTTGGGACACTAATGGACAATTTAGCATGGCCAAACCTTCACATCTTTGGACTGTGGGATGAACCTGGAGGAAACCCGCGCAGACACCAGGAGAATGTACAAATCCACACAGTCACCCAAGGCTGGAATCGAAAATCGAACCCAGATTCCTGGTGCTGTGATGCAGCAGTGGTAACCACCATGCCACCACCCACTCCCCTTCCCCCCCACCCAATTTAGCATTGTTTTATGCAAAAACAATGTTTACCACTAAACCTGTCTCTGATTTTTCAGGCCAATCTTCCAATGGAGCATCCTGAAGAACTCACAAGAACACAGGAAACCTTGGAGGGAACACTGGAGAGAATCCACACAGAAACCACACCCGCTTTTTTAAGGTTCTAGCTGCCCATCTACTGGTAGGTGAGAGTCTACATGAACCAAAAGCTTCTTTGTGTGTTAAGAGTGTATAGGTATGTAGGGGGCTTAGGGTGGATGAGTTAAGTGGGTAAAGGGTGTAAGGTGAGTGAGGTAAGTGGGAAGGAAGTAGGGTGGCAACTCATGGGTAGGGTAGCAGGTGGGCAGAGTGGCAGGTGAGCAGGATGCAGTAGTCGAGTCAGATCAGGTCAAGGGAAAGTCAGGTGGTGGGGGCTAGTTAGGTTGGGTTGGCAGGGGGCAATCAGGGTGTCGGGGTGGGAGTAGTGGGGGGTAGTTAGTTGAGTCAGGTTGTGGTGAGTCAGGGACTAATCAGCGGGGGTCAATTACCTAGGAGTTAGACCTATTTTTGTTTCAGTTCAATATTTCCTGGGGAACTAAGTAAATTGGAACCATCTGAAGTCTTTGGCTGGAATCTTACCACTGTTCACGACGGTGGGATTTTCCCAGCCCACTGCAGTGACTGGAGATTTGGTTGGCTGCCAAATTCTCCGACCTCGCTGCAGCGGGAGTGCGGCATAAACGGCAGGTAAGACCGTGCCCTAAGACTCCTTTTCAGTGGCTTCCGGGGGGTAGGGGAATTGCCATTGGAATTTTAAACTTCTCAGGTAATTTCCATGGAGTCAGTCATTAGGTTCTTTTCGGGGTCCCATAGCACATCTTGGGGGTCCATCAGGTCTCCAACAACCAGAATTGTTGGTGCAGGTCTAATGCTCTGGCATTAGATGTCACTAAGACAACAAATATGTTTTTTTGCAATACAAACTGCTTTCTTCCTTTGTCTGTTGTGGTCCTTCGTTTGAGCCTATCATCTTTCTGCAGCTTGTGATGATATCGTACCTTTAAAAAATGTATTTATATCATGTTTCTTGTAAGGGGTATGTTTAAAATTCAGTTCTGTTTACACGGTACTGATTTGTCTGGGCACCAAGCAACTCACATGCTGAAAATGCGGGCAAATGATTGATTTTAGATAGGGGCGCGTTTGTTTTAATCTGAGTTAATGTATTTTTTTGTTTTTTCCCCTGGGATTTTGATTAGATTGATTGTCAGCATCGTGTGCTTAAGAAAAGGAGCTAAGCTTAAAGGGAAAAGCCGGCAATTACTACTGAGTTCTGAAAGAAGCAAGAGGTGTTTCTTTCTCTCTCTCTCTGGAGGCTGCCTACTTTTCCCTGTAAGCTTAGCTCCTCTTCTTAAGCACACGATGCTGACAATCAATCTAGGAGACCTGCTAGGAGAAGTAGCTCTCTTTTTATGTCTCTCTCTCTAGAAATGTTCTGGAGGCTCGAGGACTAGCTGCCCAAGTACAAACGCACAAGCCTGTGCATTGCTAACTGATTTTGAAGAGGAGTTTAAGTCGATAAGATGAATATTGGAACAAATAGAGATAGGTTAGCAGTTAAGAACTGTATCTCGTCATGTTTAAGTATTGTTCAATTAGTAAAAGTTAAGCCAATTCATTTTCATACTTAAACTGTATTGTTAAATAGTTTGTTTTGATAAAAGTGTCCTAGTGTGTCAATAGAATCACACCTGGAGTGAATGACCTTTTCCTCACACTAATGCCAAAATAGGAAAACTGTTGGGGTCTAGTGGGGCTTCATGATGTATGTTGGGTGTTTTTGCTCTGATACCTTAACAAGCTGCAGATGGGTAAACAAAATAGGGCAAAACACGCCAGTACAAAAGAAGAGCATGCTGATAACAAATTAAATGAAATGTCCCAGAACAACAAAAAGCACAACTGAGAGACAGGTAAAGAAAATAACAGCACAAAAAGCAGATTAACATAAAATTGTTGGAACGAAAGATAAATCAAAACTAAGATCATTCAACTGAATAAAAGCAAAGGATACACAAACATATGGAAAAGGACAGTTAGCCCATTAAGTCCGTTCCATCAATATAAGCTATTAGCTGCCTGGCACCAACTATCCACAAAGTATAATCAATGGTTCACAGCAAGTATCAAAACAGTAATTCATACAGGCTAATTATTGGATGGTAACAAGTAACAAGGAAGTAATTCATATTAGATAAGCAATTACCATAAGCAAGTGTCAAGAGGGTAATCTATATAGGAAAGTCAACAGCTGCCAGTATCAAGGAAGCATAAATCTATCAAACAGCTCACTTAGACAGGAATGGATCTTCCAACGGGAATAACCTCATTAAATATCAACTGCTTCATTTTATGTATTGCTCGTAAGGCATTGTTTGCAATTAGTCTGAAACCTAGCAGCATTTAATGTTTACCATAATCTTGCCGTAACATAAATGTTGCAAAGGATTGCCCGCTTGGCAATGAAGCAGATCTCCTGAAGTGATCTATTAGCTAGTTAACTCAAAAGAAAAAACAGTACACATTTTACAGATACCCAAAGGAAAACGACACTGGCGTCGGTGTGATGTTTGCGATTCTATTCCCCTCACCAGCTTCTCAATTATTTATATTATTTGCTTTGCCCCAAATCCCATGGTGGATTTGAGATGTTTGTTTGTGAAAAATGTATGTTATTCCTCAGGAGCTTATTCTTCTCACCTCCCTGCCTTCTCTTTATTTCTCTCAATTATTCACGTGATAGTACTTTCTCTTCCCTCTTCAAACAGTGGACTTCTTACGCATGCTGAAGCTGCTGTTGACATAACATGGAAGCTTTTCTTACTGTCAAGTCTTCAATAATAAACAGACCCCATCTGTTCTGGCACAGACACTAGCAGTGACAGTGAACAATCTCAGCCAGAACAAGGTCATTAATATTGACTTGTTCACATTTTAAGGATTTGGGGATCTTGCATCCCTTTAAGGCAGAAACAGATTGGTAACAAAGATCTATTATGAATCAACTTTATTGAAACAAAGTCAGGACAAGTTTCACAACTTCTCAGATAAACAAATCAATAAACCTGAGTGATGATTTACAGTTTAATGCAGAATATACTATAGAATCATAGAAACCCTACAGTGCAGAAGGAGGCCATTTGGCCCATCGAGTCTGCACTGACCACAATCTCACCCAACCCCTATCCCCGTATCCCCACTTATTTACCCTGCTGGTTGACTTGACACTAAGGGTCAATTTAGCATGGCCAATCAACCTAACCCACACATCTTTGGACTGTGCAAGGAAACCGGAACACCCAGATGAAACCCACGCAGACACGGGGAAAACATGCAGACTCCATTCAGACAGTAACCCAAGCTGGGAATTGAACCCGGATCCCTGGTGATGTGAGGCAGCAGTGCTAACCACTGTGCCATTGTGCCACCATGCTGCCTATGCACCTATCCATGTCGAGATCTGGACAACAGAGCGCACAAATGGTTTTTCTCCCCCCTTTGGTCCTTTGATTTCAAGTCTCTCTCTCTCTTTCCCTTGCTCTCTTTCACACGCTCTCCATCTCTCCCACTTTTCCTCCTGTGTCTCTTGTCATGTTTGTTCTGTTTCTGAATGTTTTTTTTCTCCGTCACTCAAAACAAAATCAGGGTCTCTTTTACCCTGGCTCTTATCCAATGAACCCCTCCTTTTCCCCAATCATAGAATCCCTACAGTGCAGAAGGAGGCCTTTGGCCCATCGAGTCTGCACCAACAACAATCCCACCCAGGCCCTAAGCCTGGAACCCCACATATTCCCTCTAACCTACGCATCCCAGGTCACTAAAGGGCAATTTAGCATGGCCAATGCACCTAACCTGCACATCTTTGGACTGTGGGAGGAAACCGGAGCACCCGGAGGAAACCCATGCAGACACGGGGAGAACGTGCAAACTCCACACAGACAGTGACCCGAGCCGGGAATCGAACCCAGGTCTCTGGAGCTGTGAGGCAGCAGTGCTAAAGTTGACATATATATATATATATATATAAGTTGACATATATATATATATATATATATATATATATATAGTATATATATATATATATGTAATAAGCTAGAAGATCATAAATTTCAAAAAGTGAAAAGTAAAAATCAGCAAAGCTAGTAAAGTGTGGCATAACATAACCAAAACAGTAGAATGCAAGTCAGAGGAAGCCATAAACAACAGTATCATGCTTTAGTCAAACCAATCCTTGGGTGCTTGTCCTGAGCCCTGCCATCTTCAGCTGCTTCATCAATGACCTTCCTTACATCCTCAGGTCAGGAGTGGGGACGTTCATTGATGATTGCAGAATGTTCAGCACCATTCTCAACTCCACAGATACTGAAGCAAGTCCATGTGCAAATGCAGCAAAACTTGGACAATATTCAGGCCTGGACTGATAAGTGGCATATATAACATTTGTGCCAGACAAGTGCCAGGCAATGACCATTTCGAACAAGAGACAATTCTACCTTTGATATTGAATGGCGTTGCCATTGTTGAATCCCCCATTATCAACATTCTGGGGTTTACCATTGACCAGAAACTGAACTGGAACAATCATTAAATTCACCTCCAGACGAAGCCCTTCCAACAGTACCGTCATGCGTGCACAGCAACCCGAGACCACCAACGCGCACCGAACGCATGGGCATACCCCGGGGGACCGAAATACCTAGGATGGAATAGGCATGTTATTTACAAACCAACATTCAGGCGGTAATTTAAACTAACTAATAAAATAATAAAATCCTACATACTAATTATGCACTGTCAATTAGGGTAAAGTGAAGGTGCTATTGGAAGGGACTTGACGAATTGCTGCAGTGCATCCTGTGGATGGCACACACTGCTGCCATTGTGCAATGGTGGTGGAGGGAGTGGATGTTGGAGGTGATGGATGGGGTACCAATTAGGTGGGTTGCTTTGTCCTGGATAGTGTCCAGCTTCTTGATGTTGATGGAGTTCAATAAATAAGACAAGTGGAGAGTATTCCATCACCCTCCTGACATGCGCCTTGTAGGTGGTGGATAGGCTTTGGAGAGTCTGGAGGTGAATTTAGTGATTATTCCAGTTCAGTTTCTGGTCAATGGTAAACCCCAGAATGTTGATAATGGGGGATTCAACAATGGCAACGCCATTCAATATCAAAGGTAGAATTGTCTCTTGTTCGAAATGGTCATTGCCTGGCACAAATGTTATATATGCCACTTATCAGTCCAGGCCTGAATATTGTCCAAGTTTTGCTGCATTTGCACATGGACTTGCTTCAGTATCTGTGGAGTTGAGAATGGTGCTGAACATTCTGCAATCATCAATGAACGTCCCCACTCCTGACCTGAGGATGTAAGGAAGGTCATTGATGAAGCAGCTGAAGATGGCAGGGCTCAGGACAAGCACCCAAGGATTGGTTTGACTAAAGCATGATACTGTTGTTTATGGCTTCCTCTGACTTGCATTCTACTGTTTTGGTTATGTTATGCCACACTTTACTAGCTTTGCTGATTTTTACTTTTCACTTTTTGAAATTTATGATCTTCTAGCTTATTACATATATATATATACTATATATATATATATATATATATATATATATGTCAACTTCAATTGTACTTATTTCAAAACTACCCATAGAGGGTGTCATCAATTTTTCCTTCCTATATGCATTCCTCAGTATTAAATTTCCTTTGCTATATTTAACGCACTTACATTTACTACCAAGTCATTCCCTGACCCATGTTCTCTTGATTCTACTGACCCCTCAGTTTAATAACCTGGGCAAATTGACTGACTTGAATAGGGTTTCTGAGCCCAAATCATTGACATAAATTAGAAAGAGTTGTGGATCCAACACTGATAACCCAGGACACTCCATTCAGCACTACTCCAACTACAACATAACTCCTTTAACCAGTATTCCTTGGTTTCAACCTTTCAGCTTATATCTTCTGTATATCCAAGGCAATTTAAGCGGAGTATTGTGAGTATCCAATTGGCTCTCCAGGAAGTTTTTTCCACTTGTGATTATCGCTGGCACGGCCAGCATTTATTATCCACCCCTAATTACCACTGAGAAGGTGGTGATGAGTCGCCTTCTTGAACCACTACAGTCCATGCGGTGTATGTGGTGTAACTAAACTGAGGTTAATGAAGAAACCTGAACCACACTTATTCAGTATGACAGACAGTAAAAGATGTAGGTTTCTTTCATGTTAGATGCAAATTCTCTCTATTCAGCTTGTTCAAAACAAGATGTCGGATAAAAGGCTGAAACAAATACCTTGACAATTAAACCCATGCTGTACTGAGTAGGGTTGACTTGTTAGACCTGGAATGCTGCAAGTAGAAAGTTACCCTGCATTTGGCATCAATCCTCCACTTGGCGAGATTTTCTGACAGTCTCATTAGCAAAAGTCAGAAGATTAAAAACCTGCATCAAACAAATGGAAATCAGCCACATTGCACCATACTGCTTTTTCAATTCCTTCTTGATGCAAGAAAATTGGAAACCATTAAACTATCATTTATGCACATTACATTTTCTTATACAAACTCCAACAAAGTGTAAAAGTTTCTTTTTATCTTTAACTCAAATCATTCTGATGCCAGAAGGATGAATTCAATGATGCAGAAGAAACACAGTTGGTCTCGGCAAGGAGAAATAAAAATAATTTCTTAAATCCTCAAACACCAGAAATATACATTTCGGTCCAGTTGTGCTAAGTCTTTGGAATAAATTTATACCTTGTTCTTCACCATCATGAATTCAGGAAATCTGCTCAAGCTACGCTTTTGCATGGGGCGGAACAATTTAATGAGTGACAGAGGTTTTTCCAAAATAGTGCAAAAAGATTGAAGAAATTCCGTTGTCGCATAAAGTAAGTTACTTTCACTCAAATATCCTCCATCTTTCACACAGAAAATTGGCATTACATCATTCTTGCCTGTTGTTTTGCTGCAGGTTTTCAGAAAATTCCAGCTGTTACTGTGGCGTTTACCAATTGAATTAATCTTCATGACCTGCCTCTCTGACAAAATCATTTGTCACCTGAGATATACATTGAAACATGGACACACGGTCAATGACAGCCATGATTTCCACTGACATCTGAGAATATTAGAGATTCATGAGAATAATGTAACTGTGGCTTTCATATAGACACAGTAAGAAGTCTCACAACACCAGGTTAAAGTCCAACAGGTATATCTGGTAGCAAAAGCCACTAGCTTTCGGAGCCCCTTCGTCGGACCTGAGCAAGGACTCATAACGGCAGGCAGAGGGGCAAGGAGGTGGATGAAGATGAAGAACAGTAGAAGGCAGAGGGATGACCATTGGGAGGAATGCTGGACCCCGACAAGGCTGCATGAAAATATCACAGTAAGAAGTTTAACAACACCAGGTTAAAGTCCAACAGGTTTATTTGGTAGCAAAAGCCACACAAGCTTTCGAGGCTCTGAGCCCCTTCTTCAGGTGAGTGGGAATTCTGTTCACAAACAGAGCTTATAAAGACACAGACTCAATTTACATGAATAATGGTTGGAATGCGAATACTTACAACTAATCCAGTCTTTAAGAAACAAAACAATGGGAGTGGAGAGAGCATCAAGACAGGCTAAAAAGATGTGTATTGTCTCCAGACAAGACAGCCAGTGAAACTCTGCAGGTCCACGCAACTGTGGGAGTTACAAATAGTGTGACATAAATTCTGATTCGAGGATCGCATGATCACAAACAAGGGAGTCTAAGGTACACCATATCGTTTACTGCCAGGAGATGGATGAAGATCCAGATACAGCGGGTAGAGGTCAAAATGGGCATGGGTGCCTTGCAGGTTTTGGGCCTGGGGCAGAGGATGGTTGAATCAAGGAAAAGACTTCCTCTTGCGGCTGCTAGCCTTTTCCCTCTGGGTTTCTGACATTCTGAACTACCTGATGAAGGCAGGTGGGCTGAAGAGAGTGATACGAGTGTGTGCTGGACTTATATTTAAATGTTGTGCTGGGTCATTCAAATCCATCAGCTGAGGGCAGGTGGATGAATCAGCTGCCGGCCTTTGGAGGTTCAAAGGGGAACTCGCTTCCAAGCGCAGAATCTGACGTGGGATCCTGCTATTTCGGTCGGTGGGATGAACGCCACCAGAGCCACCTGCCACCTTGAAAGCACGTTACCTTGAAAATGGACAATTCTGCCCAATGTCCTTCTTTAGCTCATCACAGCTGACTGCACCTTATTAATCTTAATACATCTTGATGAAATGGTGATGTGTGTGTCTGTGGAATATAAATGACATCTTATGCCCTAAGTACCCTTTCTTTGAGGAATGGCAGTGGTAGGAAGTAGATCAATATACACTTTGCATTCTGGGCTCTTCAACAGCCATGACACCAGAAGAATAGCTATTGGAAATTAAAGGTACTCACTTCATTAATAGGAAAATAGCTGCTTAAAACGCCTCTAAGTTGCTCTTATCTGTAGATAGATGAATCCACACTCCCCTCTTATACTGCTAACTATAAGGTTTGGCCTGAACCCATCTGGGTGGAGATAATGGTCAAGGCTCACATCTCTTTTTAACAGTGTATTGTTACATTGATAAACCTACAAACATCAGCACCCTGATTCTCTTTGGTTCATTACAAACGCTGTTGCCATAACTTCTGAACTGCACCTCATGCTGTTAAACCTTCAGTTTAGCTGCTGCTACCGCTAAACACACTTTTCTTAAAGTTACAAACATTACACCCGTGACAATGGTTGCAGCAAATCCCTCCTGCTTTTGATTGCAACAATCTCACATCCTGGGTTCATTGATATACGAGCAGTCAATGGGGAAGATTCTGACTTATCGACATCATCAGACTTTGCTCTGATGAAACAATTCTTTGGGATTAGCATTTCCAAGCAATTTGGTGTCTTTCCCAGTAGTTCTATCGCGTGATCACCTGTAAATATTATTTACAGGTCTATAGTAGTTCACAGCTGTACAATGGCTAAGCCAAATCATTTGAAGCTTGGTTAGATGCATTTTTATTGCATGGTTTAATTGCCTCTGCCATCTGTTGACTAACGTATCGAAGACGTCACTCATTCTGTCTACAATTGGTTTATTATTTTTTTTTTAGGTCCTGTTCCAAGGTCCTGTGGAATTCTGAGTGTTAGCCCCTTTTAAATTGAATGTTTCCTTGCTGAACGGCTGGCTAGAGGGCTCGACCCCCAAGTGACTGATGTTCTGATTCCTCCCAGTCACTTTTAAATGTATCCTGTTCTTGCTGAGCCAAGGCCTCAGGCATTAATTTTCACTGTTAACTTTTAAGTGTTGCCTTCTTATAGGTGAATGTGTTCTTGCTGAAGGACTGTCTATATAGCATATACATGCTAACATATGAAATAGGAGCAGAAATAGGCCATTCAGCCCCTCGAGCTTACTCTGCCATTCAAGAGGACCCTGGCTGATCTGTTTGTCTTTTGAGTTCCACATTCCCATCTACCCCTGATAACCTTTAATTCACTTGCCTAACAAGAATCTATCTACCGCTGCCTTAAACATCTCCAATGACCCTACCTCCCCCACCTTCTGAGGCTGAGACTGCCAAAGCCGTACAACCCTCCAAGAGAAAAAAATTCTCCTCATCTCTGCACCATAAGGGTGACTCCTAATTTGCAAACAGTGCCCCTAGTTCTGGTGTCACCTGCAAGAGGAAACATCCCTTCCACATCCACCTTGTGAAGACCATTCAGAACCTTGTATACCTCAAATAAATCACCCCTCACTTTTCTAAACTCCAGTGGAAAGAAGTCCAGCCTATCCAATCTTTTCTCATAAGACAACCTGCTCATTCCAGGTGTCAATCTAGTAAACCTCCGCTGAACCCCTCCAATGCATTTACACCTTTCCTTAAATAAGGAACGTGAAATGTTGTCTCACCAAGCCCCATGTAAATGAAGCATGACATTCCTGCTTTATGTTCAATTCCTCCCATGATAAAGGACAGCATTCCATTAGCCTTCTTGTTCTGTACCTGCATACTAACTTTTTGTGAGTGATGCACTAGAACACCACGATCCCCCTTCCCCTAGTAATTCTGCAGTCATCCTCTGTTTAAGTAATTATCTGTTTTTTATTCTTCCTGTCAAAGTGAACAACTTCACATTTTCTCATATTATGCTCCATTTTAGCCCTTTCACTCAACCTATCTGTAACCATCTGCAAATTCTCTATGTCTTCTTTGCAACATACTTCTTTGTATCGTCTGAAAATGTAGCTACCATGCCTTCACTCCCCTCATCTAAGCCATTGATACAAATTATAAAAAAGTTGAGGCCCCAGCACAGACCCCTGCAGGACTCCACTTAACACATCCTGCCAATCAGAAAAAGGCAGCATGGTGGCACAGTGGTTGGAACTGCTGCCTCACAGCGCCAGGCACCCAGGTTCAATCCCAAACTTGGGTAACTGTCTGTGTGGAATTTGTACATTCTCTCTGTGTCTGCGTGGTATACCTCCAAGTGCTCCAGTTTCCTCCCATAGTCTTTAGGTGTACAGGTTAGGTGGATTAACCATGGGTAAATGCATGGGGTTATGGGGACAGGGTGGGGGAGGTTGAGTCAGGGAAAGTTTAGGTTTATGTATTAGTGTCACAAGTAGGCTTACATTAACACTGCAATGAAGTTATTACGAAAATCCCCCAGTCACCACACTCTGGCATCTGTTCGGTTACACTGAAGGCGAATTTAACATGGCCTACGCATCTAACCTGCACGTCTTTCAGACTGTGGGAGGAAACTGGAGCAACTGGAGGAAACCCACACAGATACGGGGAGAATGTGCAGACTCCACACAGACAGTGATAGGATGCTCTTTTAGAGAGTTGGTGCAGATTCGATGGACCAAATGGCCTCTTTCTGCACTGTCAAGGTTCTATGATTCTTATGCATCCTCTCTGTTTTCTGTCAGCCACCTAATCTTCAATCTTCCTTATACCACAAGCTTTTATTTTCCACAATAACCTTTGATGTGGCACCTTATGAAATGCCTTCTGGAAATCCAGGTACAGGATGTCTACATAGAAACATAGAAACCCTACAGTGCAGAAGGAGGCCATTCGGCCCATCGAGTCTGCACCGACCACAATCCCACCCAGGCCCTACCCCCACATATTTTACCCGCTAATCCCTCTAACCTACGCATCCCAGGACTCTAAGGGACAATTTTTAACCTGGCCAATCAACCTAACCCGCACATCTTTGGACTGTGGGAGGAAACCGGAGCACCCGGAGGAAACCCACGCAGACACGAGGAGAATGTGCAAACTCCACACAGACAGTGACCCGAGCCGGGAATCGAACCCGGGACCCTGGAGCTGTGAAGCAGCAGTGCTAACCACTGTGCTACCGTGCCGCCCTACACTCTTCCCTTTATCCACAAGAATGAGCTATATTGAAAATCTAAAGATATAATACTATTTTAGCAGAAGAAATATTGCCCATCAAAGTAAAATGAAGAAAAAACATTTGTAAAAAGGCAACTGAAATTGTCTGATAATCTTGTGCCTTTTTATCATGACGAAGGTTTTATGGTCTTGCATCACACGGCTGTTGGGTCATCATCTTCTTACTGATCTACAAATGCTATGGATGTTACAAACAGTCACACACATGCACCAAAGTCATTCTCACCCATTCCACTCACTCACCACTCAAACTTGAATGAGACAAAACTTGAATGAGACAAAAAATATTAGGAAATCAGATGGCTACTGCAATGTAACATATGCAGAAATATTGGGCCGATTCTTCCAAGGAGTAGGAATCATTGTCAGATTACCACTCTCCCCCATGGGGCAAAGTGCCAATGCCCAGGGGGCACCTCAAGGAAGTGGGGCCTATGGGGGCGGGGCAATTGGTGGGGGTGGGGTGTCCCGCTGCCACTCTGCTAGCAATCCGGGCTGGTCACCAGGGTGGGGTGGGGGTCAGCCTGCTGGGGGGGGGGTTAGGACTTCGGGGGGGGGGGGCATCAGACTGTGGTGGGGGTGGGTACCAGGACTGCTGATGGGGAGGAGGAGAAGAAACCGGGGTGCGGCGGGGGGGGGGAGGGGGGGGGCGGTGGGTACGGTGAAGGCTGGGCCAGACATGGTTGGGGGACCAGCGTTCGGGCCATGGGTGGATGGAGGGCTGGTGTTGCGGGGGTCATGGGGCTGGCCAGCGATCAGGAGGCCGGCAGACAGGGGCCACTGCACATGTGCCAATCTCAGCGCTGACAGATCGGCGCATGCGCAGTGGCCCACTCAGCACTTTGCTGCCGGCCTCCTGGGCGGGGATAGGCCCCGCCCCATGATTTTCATCGTGCTTCATGCTCGTGTACTCAGCAGTGCACAGAGTGTGCGAGATTCTTCTATGAACTCCCACCGCAAAAACCAGCATGAATTACTCCAGTCTTCACGTAAATCCGAGACTTTTGTTTGGGAGAATTCCAGCCATGAAGTGTGTGTTCTCGGAATTTTCTGTGTAATGCAGGATTGTCGGGGGGAGTCAAGCCATGCTATGGCAGGTGAGGACCTAGAAACTATTATTATAATGAAAGAGGTAGTGTTGGGCAGGCTAATGGGGTTAAAGTCTCCTAGCCCTGATGGAATGCATCCCATGTACTAAAAGGGACAGCAAGGGGAATAGCAAATGCACTAGTGGTCATTTACTAGTCGCTGGACTCTGGGGTGGTTCCCGCAGATTGGAAAACAGCAAATGTGACACCACTGTTTAAAAAAGGAGGTCGACAAAAGGTGGGTAACTATAGGCCGGTTAGCTTAACTTCTGTAGTCGGGAAAATGCTTGAAGCTATCATCAAGGAAGAAATAGCGAGATATTTGGATATAAATTGTCTCATTGGGAAGATGCAGCATGGGTTCATGAAGGGCAGGTCATGTTTGACTAATTTGGTGGAATTCTTTGAGGACATTACGTGCGCAGTGGATAATGGGGAACCTGTGGATGTGGTGTATCTGGATTTCCAGAAGGCATTTGACAAGGTGCCACACCAAAGGCTGCTGCATAAGATAAAGGTGCATGGTATTACAGTTAATGTATTAGCATGGATAGAGGGGTAAATGGGTGTTTGTCTGGTTGGCGATCAGTGACTAGTGGTGTGTCTCAGGGATCAGTGTTGGGACCGTAATTGTTTACAATTTACATAGATGATTTGGAGTTGGGGACTAAGTCTAGTGTGTCAAAATTCGCAGATGACACTAAGATGAGTGGCAGAGCAAAGTGTGCTGAAAGTCTGCAAGGGATATAGATAGTCCAAGTGAGTGGGCAAGGGTCTGGCAGATGGAGTACAATGTTGGTAAATGTGAGGTCATCCATCTTGGTAGTAATAACAGCAAAATGGACTATTATTTAAATGGTAAAAAATTGCAGCATGTTGCTGTGCAGAGGGACCTGGGTGTCCTTGTGCATGAATCACAAAATGTTGGTTTGCAGGTGCAGCAGGTAATTAAGAAGGCAAATGGAATTTTGTCCTTCATTGCTCGAGGGATGGAGTTTAAAAACAGCGAGGTTGTGTTACAGCTGTATAAGCTGCTGGTGAGGCCACACCTGGAGTACTGTGTACAGTTTTGGTTTCCTTACTTGAGAAAGGATATACTGGCACTGGAGGGGTGTAGAGGAGATTCACGAGGTTGATTCCGGAGTTGAGAGGGTGTGCTTATGAGGAGAGACTGAGTAGACTGGGGCTATACTCATTGGAATTCAGAAGGATGAGGGGAGATCTTATAGAAACATATAAGATTACGAAGGGAATAGATAAAATAGAAGCAGGGAAGTTGTTTCCATTGGCAGGTGAAACTAGAACTAGGGGCATGGCTTCAAAATAAGGGGGAGCAGATTTAGGACTGAGTTGAGGAGGAACTTCTATGTTCTTATGCCTTCTTTTTACAGGACTAACTGTCGTATTCTGGTAAATGTGCATTGATTAACACAAATTTATTCCACAGCGCCAGGGACCCGAGTTCGATTCCTGGCTTGGGCCATTGCCTGTGTGGAATCTGCATGTTTTCCCAGTGTCTGTGTGGGTTTCCTCCGGGTGCTCCAGTTTCCTCCCACAGTCCGAAAGACGTGCTGGTTAGTTGTATTTTATAGAATCATAGAAACCCTACAGTGCAGAAAGAGGCTAGTTGGCCCATCGAGTCTGTACCGACCACAATCCCACCCAGACCCTACCCCCATATTCCTACATATTTACCCGCTAATCCCTCTAATCTGCACATCTCAGGACACTAAGGGGTAATTTTAGCACGGCCAATCAACCTAACCCGCACATCTTTGGACTGTGGGAGGAAACCGGAGCTCCCGGAGGAAACCCACGCAGACACAGGGAGAATGTGCAAACTCTACATAGACAGTGACCCAAGCCGGGAATCGAACCCAGGTTCCTGGAGCTGTGAAGCAGCAGTGCTAACCACTGTGCTACCGTGCCGCCCATTTGCCGTGCTAAATTCTCTCTCAGTGTACCCAAACAGGTGCCAGAGTGTGGCAACTAGGGGATTTTTCACAGTAACTTTGTTGCAGTGTTAATGTAAGCCTACTTGTGACACTCAAAAATAAACTTTAAAGCATTTCAGAGGACCCATATTGCTGTGGGTCTGGAGTTACGTGTAGGCCAGACCAGGTAATGACAGCAAATTTACTTTCCAAAAGGACAACAGCAAACCAGATGTGTTTTTACATCAATTTTTTCATGCGTCTATTGCAGAGGCTAGCTTGATAACCAGATTTATTAACTGAATTTAAATTCCACTATCTGCCATAGTGGGATTTGAAGCCATATCTCCAGATCTTATAATTATAAGCTTATAATTATAAGCCTGAGCTTCTGTATTAAAAAGCTGGTGACATTACCATTACGTCCCTATGGTTAGAACCTAACAACTAATATTCTTGCTCATAGCTTAATAATCTTAAAATTAGCATTGATGTTTTAATATTTTGAGCTATGGAAATTACTTTAAAAATTATCTTTTAATACCTCTTTCACCAACATTAGTGGTGGTATCACCTGCCTCCATATTCAAAGGATTATCCTCTGCCATTCTGTCAACTCCAGCATGATTCCACAACCAAACCATCTTCCCCTCCCCTGTCAGCATTCTGAAGGGATGTTCACAGTTTGGTCTCCTGAATTCTCTGCTCACAATGCCATAAAAACCCTACAGTACAGAAAGAGGACATTTGGCCCATCGAGTCTGCACCGACCACAATCCCACCCAGGCCCTATTCCCATATCCCTACATATTTACCCACTAATCCCTCTAACCTATGCATCTCAGGACACTAAGGGCAATTTTTAGCATGGCCAATCAACCTAACCCACACATCTTTGGACTGTGGGAGGAAACCGGAGCACCCGGAGGAAACCCACGCAGACACGAGGAGAATGTGCAAACTCCACACAGACAGTGACCCAAGCCGGGAATCGAACCCAGGTCCCTGGAGCTGTGAAGCAGCAGTGCTAACCACTGCGCTACCGTGCCGCCATCTCCTCCATATTGTGGAGACCAAGTGCAAGCCAGTTGACTGCTTTGCAGAACACCTTCGCTCTGTTCACAAGTGTGACCGTTACCTTCCAGTTGCTCACCATTTCAATTCACTATCTCGCTAATGTGCACACAATACTACTCTTGGCCTGCTGCAATGTTCCAGTGAAGCCCAATGCAAGCTGTAGGACCAACGTCTCTTCTTCCATTTAGGCACTTCCATGCTTCTGGACTCAATACTGAGTTCGACGACTTCATTCCATGAACTCTGTCCTACATTGTGATTTTTGTTCTCCTAACAGCTAGTCACATTTTCATGTTTTTGCTTTCAGACGGTACTACCCTTTATTCTGCTATTAACACCTACTCTATATCAATGGTTTGTCCCTTGACTATTACCATTACCACTCACTTTGCCTTTTGTTCCATGACATCTTTGTTATTTAATCTCCCTGCCCTCTAACCTATTCCTGACCTTCTCTTTTGCTACACCTGACCCGCCCCCTTTTTCCGACACTAAAACTAATCACATTTCTACTGACTGAGTTCCATCGAAGAGTCATATTGGATTCAAAACATTTACCTGTCTCTCTCTCTCACTCTCTACAGATGCTGCCAGACCTGCTCAGTTCTTTCAACATTGTTTTATTGAGGAAAATAAGCAGTTGCTAATGTCTCAGGCATGTACTAGATGCAAGAATTATAATTATCTAAAGTATTTTTAAAAAATAACGTTTGTTTCTATTGTACTATTGCACGACAGCCTCAGTGAATGTAACAGCATAAATAGGTGAAAGGTGCTCTGTAATGAAGCAGAAATTAAATATATTGACATGACAGAGTTGATAGTATGGTAATACTGTGTGTGTGTGTGTGTGTGTGTGTGTGTGTGTATGTCTGACCAAAGTTAGCATCTTTCAGTTGCAATGGTAGTTGCAAGACCACATCTAGCTATTCAGCATAAATCATGTCTGGCATTTTTTCAAAGAAAGGCTAAGTTCTCTTGAAGTCCTTCCCAATGTTCATTACTCAGCACATATCAGCAAAACAAAATGGCTGACCTTTCATCATGCCAGTGCAGACCAGATGGGCCAAATGGCCCCTATCTGCAGTGTAAAGATGCTGTAGCCAAATCCCCCCCTGCAGGGCGGGTTTGTCGGTGACTGGGGCAGATGCATTGGCAGGACCGGAAGAGAGAGAGGTGTGTGTGTGTATGTGTGCGTGCCCGCCCACGTGGTGCCCTTCAGTGGGACCAGTAGACCCTGCAGCCAGAAAGGACCTGACCGCATTGGCCTTTGATTCCATGCCATTTCTGGGAACTTTCTATTTGAAAATTGGCCACCATGTTTACTTATTAAGCAGTTCCAAAAGCATTTCATTGGCCAGAAATTGTATTGGAATATCCTGAGGAGAGGAAAGGAGTTTTATAAATGCCAGTCTTTCCATATAACACAGATCTAAGACAGCACATTCTTTCAAAATACTCAGGCCAGAAGTGCGAATGAATATTTACATGGAAATAATGTAACTGCAAAAACATTCAAGATGCTCAATGCCATCTAGGATAAAGTCAACTGCTTGACTGACATTCATGCCAGGAAACTCAACAAGGTTCGATTCTTTTCAAAGTCACGCAGCCTCATAATTTAGTCAAATGCCACCTTCACCATCGTTAGGTTGCAATCCTAGGATTTCCTACCTGACACCATTGCAGAAAGAACCAACACCACAAGAAAGTCCTCGGTTTACGGAGAAATCCCAAAGTCACCTTCGGGTTGGCACGGTGGTTAGCACTGCTGCCTCACAGAGCCAAGGTCCCAGGTTCAATTCCAGCCTCGGGTCACTGCCTGAGTGAAGTTTGCACATTCTCCGTGTCTGCGTGGGTTTCCTCTGGATGCTCTGGTTTCCTCCCACACTCCAAAGATGTGTGGGTTAGGTTGATTGGCCATGCTAAATTGACCCTAGTGTCAGAGGTATGAGCAGAGTACATGTGTGGGGTTGCAGGAATAGGGCCTGGGTGGGATTGTGGTTGGTACAGACTTGATGGGCCGAATGGCCTCCTTCTGTACTGAAGGGATTCTATGATTCTTATGGCAACTAAGAATATATGGCTGTACTCCATTACCTGTATCCTGAGAATAAAAAATAATAATTTTTCTCTGATATACTACAGATTATGACTGTTGTTTTCTTGTTTTGGCTTCCTCTCCAACAGAGAAACCAAATAATAATGAATACTGAATTGTGTGTTAGTTACAGCCAGGTAAGGAGGAATAGAATGGCTCCCCTCTCTGTCAACTCTGAGTTAACTGCAGGTATTTTTAAATGAATTTGCTTACCACTTCTGTGAGCGTTTAACTGTTTAAGTGCCGTGACTATAAAAAACACACATTTGTAAGTTTTTCTTGTAAAAAAGGAAATAATATCCTTTGTACATAAAACCTCGTATGCAAAAATACGTAAAACAACATTCCAACTCACAGCCATTCAAGAGATTGATATGCACACAGAAGTAAGGAACAAGGAGGGAGGGCAGGTTGAATAGTTTCGGAGTGCACAAAAGAAAGTCAACGGCTGGAGGTTTCCAACCTCTCCCGCGGTGATTTTAGGGGAAATTCTACACAAGAGGTGTATTGAAAACAGTTTTGCGATTCAATGTTATATCGTGGGATAATGTTCAAACAACAAAAAGTCTGTGTGAATAAAGATTAAGGGTTTACCTTGCTAGTGCGAAGCAAACATTAGGAAAAAGGAAATCTATGAGATCCAATGGGTTGTTGTCAGTTATCAATTAATTGATTGTTTTACGAAAAGGAGTGCTTGTACCAAAACAGTATAACGTTGGTAAGTGTGAGGTTATCCACTTTCGAAGGAATAATAGTAAAATGGACTATTATTTAAATGGTGAAAAATTACAACATGCTACTGTGCAGAGGGACCTGGGGGTCCTTGTACATGAATCACAAAAACTCAGTTTGCAGGTGCAGCAGGTAATCAAGAAGGCAAATGGAATGTTGGCCTTTATCGCGAGAGGGATGGAGTATAAACACAGGGAGATCATGCTGCAACTGTACAGGGCACTGGTGAGGCCACACCTAAAGTACTGTGTACAATTTTGGTCCCCTTATTTAAGAAAGGATATATTAGCTTTGGAGGGGGTACAGAGAAGGTTCACCAGGATGATTCCGGAGATGAGGGGGTTAGCTTATGAGGAGAGATTGAGTAGACTGGGCCTGTACTCATTGGAGTTCAGAAGGTTGAGGGGAGATCTCATAGAGGCATATAAGATAATGAAGGGGCTAGACAGGGTAGAAGCGAGGTTATTTTCACTTACAATGGAAACAAGAACTAGGGGGCATAGCCTCAAAATACGGGGGAGTCAATGTAGAACAGAGTTGAGGAGGAACTGCTTCTCCCAGAGGGTAGTGAATCTTTGGAATTCTCTGCCCAATGAAGCAGTAGAGACTACCTCGTTAAATGTGTTTAAGTCACAGATAGATAGATTTTTAACCATTAAGGGATTTAAGGGTTATGGGGAGCGGGCGGGTAAGTGGAACTGAACCCACTATCAGATCAGCCATGATCTTATTGAATGGCGGAGCAGGCTTGAGGGGCTAGATGGCCTACTCCTGCTCCTATTTCTTATGTTCTTATGTTCTTAGTATTTGAGGGTCCCAGAAGAGGGGCATTTTGCAATGTATTCATTTACACTTAGAATGCAGAAAATCGTTTTTCTCTTCCTTCAATTTGTTTTGAAAAACTGTTGTATTAAGTGTTAAGTTTGATTTAAAGAAAAGGGAATCTGTTAATTGTATAATTAACGATGAGGAAAACAGGTGGAGGACATTCATTATTTGAGTACAAACGAAGAGACATTTATTGACACTTGGATTGTACGTGGTGTGAGGAGCGATACACTGCTAATGTTTCACTGTGTATAAATCTAAGCTGAGTAAAGATTGACTTTCTGATCTCCACCTTCACCAAGTGGCTATTAGAGGTTTAAGAGAAAACAGATAAATACAAAAAAAGTGAATAGCATTTTAGGTTCTATAAATAGAGCCAGAGCACAAAAACATAAAAGCTTCTGATCAATTTACAATTTGTGCAAGCAAATGGTTAGACCATAGTTGCGGCAGGTGTGAGTAAAGTAACCTGGTCATAATTGTCATAAAACTCAATTTCAGTCCCTGAATTTGCTCTCTGAAGTGGCAGAGTAGTTGGATGAGAATCATTATAACATCATGGGGGCACCAACATACAGACTGTAGTGATTCAAGAAATACATCCACGTCCGACACCATCTTTTCAGAGCAATTAAGGATGATAAAGAAATGGAAGCCTTGCTAGGAAAACCAATAGCCTAAGAATGAACCAAAAAGATATGGGCAGTCCACTGTAAAGAGGGCTTTAAGGTCGTATAGACAGTCGTGGATAGATTCGCCAAGATTGTCCTAAGAATGAGGAATTATAGTAGACAGGAGAAACTTGAAATACTGCCATTATTTTCACTGAGAGAAAGAGAAAATTTAATAGAGATTTTCTGAAGAGCTTTGATGGGATGAATAAGGGAAGATTATTTCACAAGACTCACCATAATTGTCATTAAGAGAGAGAAATTTATTTGAACAGAGTTTTAGGAACATGCATTGTTTTGCTACAGAGAATAGTTGAGGCAGAGACCATTGTATCTTTCAAGGCAAAAGAGCAGAAAAGCAGAGAAATCTACATGATTGTGCAGAGAAAACAATTCAATTGGCCATGAACAAAATTAAGTTCCCATATTACCATCCTAAATAATAAAATTATCATATCTATAAAGTCAAAATGTATTAAATTTGAATAAGGATTTGTTAAACTGGAATATTAAAGACATTAATCGTAGTCTAAAAATTGTTAGTTCATTAAACATGAATACTTAAATGTAAAATTCAGTAAATCTTTAAATGAAAAAATCTGGATTTACTAAGTCTTAATGTTTATATCCAGCTTCTCACTGAAATATTATAGTTATGGTTTAATAAAGCTGAATATTAACATCTAATGAATAAATAATAAATTTATAAATTGATGAACCCACAATTAAGCTGAACTTTTAATAATGCAAATTTAATATTGTCATTCTGAATCCCAGCATGGATCAATGAATCCAGCCAACACCTGAAATACGTTAACAACTTTAAACCTCCATGTAATCGATGTTTGTAAGAACATGGAATTGACTTTATTCCAAATGACACAAATTTGCATAATTAGAGTTCGCATTAACAATTTTCAAAAGGACATGGAAGTGTTAAAATATTCGGCTAATTGCAATACTTTCCCTTTGCAAGTCTGCAGTCACTTAATTGCACTTAAACCAGGTCCCCAAGGAACTGGCATATCTTGAGTTACAGCCTAATTTATGACCTCTATGTCAAAGGAACCTTGGCACAAGGGGGCACAGGTTCAAGGTGAGAGGAGGAAAGTTTAAGGGGCAAGTTTTTCACGCAGAGAGTAGTGGGTGCCTGGAATGCGCTGTCAGAGGAGGTGGTGGAAGCAGGCATATTAGCAAAATTTAAGAGGCATCTGGATGGGTACATGAATAGGGAGGGAATAAAGGGATACGGACTGAGTAAGGGCAGAAGAATTATTTTAGCTTAGTAAGGGCATCATGATCAGCATAGGCTTGGAAGGCCGAAGGGCCTGTTCCTGTGTTGTACTTTTCTTCGTTCTTTGGTGTGTTTGTCCATAGATCTCTGAAGGCAGAAGGACATGTCCGTAGGATGGTGAAAAAGGATATGGGACACTTGCCTTTAGCAATCAAGACATACATTACAAAAGCAGGGAAGTCATGTTGGAGTTGCATAGATCTTTGGTCAGGCCACATCTAGAGTATTGCACGCAGTTCTGATCGCAACGTTATAGGAAGGATATGATTGCACTGGAGGGTGTGCAGAGGAGATTCACCAGGATTCTGCCTGGGATGGAACATTTAAGTTATGAAGATAGGTTGGATAGGTTTAGGCTGTTTTCATTGGAGCAGAGAAGACGGAGGTGCAACTTGATAGAGATGTACAAGATTACGAGGGACATGGACAGAGTGGATAGTGAGCGGCCGTTTCCCCTTAGTTGAAGGGTCAGTCACAAGAGGACACAAGTTCAAGGTAAGGGTGGTTTAGGAGGGATGTGAGGAAAAACTGGAATGTGTTGCCTGGGAGGGTGGTGGCTTTGTGTTGCCTCACATCCTTTAAAAAGTACCTGGATGAGCTCTTGGCATGATATAATATCAAGGCTATGGGTCAAGTGCTAGTAAATGGGATTAGGTAGGTAGGTCAGGTGTTTTTCGTGTGTTGGTGCAAACACGATGGGCTAAAAGGCCTCTTCTGCATTGCGTGATTCTGTAATTCTGTGCCAAGTTCCTGCCAGACTAATGATGGCAATGCACCAGAAAGGCTGCAGTATTGCAGGCGTACGGCGTACTGGCCTTCATTAATCGAGGGATTGAGTTTAGGAGTCGGGAGATAATGCTGCAGCTTTATAGGACCCTGGTTAGACCCCACTTGGAGTACTGCGCGCAGTTCTGGTCACCTCATTACAGGAAAGATGTTGAAGCCATTGAAAGGGTGCAGAGGAGATTTACAAGGATGTTGCCTGGATTGGGGGGCATGCCTTATGAGGATAGGTTGAGGGAGCTTGGTCTCTTCTCCCTGGAGAGACGAAGGATGAGAGGTGACCTGATAGAGGTTTACAAGATGTTGAGAGGTCTGGATAGGGTAGACTCTCAGAGGCTATTTCCAAGGGCTGAAATGGTTGCTACGAGAGGACACAGGTTTAAGGTGCTGGGGGGTAGATACAGAGGAGATGTCAGGGGTAAGTTTTTCACTCAGAGGGTGGTGGGTGAGTGGAATCGGCTGACGTCGGTGGTGGTGGAGGCAAACTCGTTGGGGTCTTTTAAGAGACTTCTGGATGAGTACATGGGATTTAATGGGATTGAGGGCTATAGATAGGCCTAGAGGTGGGGATGTGATCGGCACAACTTGTGGGCCGAAGGGCCTGTTTGTGCTGTGGCTTTCTATGTTCTATGTTCTATGTTCTAACTTCATCTCATGATTGTTACCAAGCACTAAGTCCATAAGGAATGTGTCCTTAACAATGTCAACAAATTGCTTAATGCTAACTTCACTATACACACAATTTCCCCAAATGGGATCATTTAGTGGAAGGATAGTTTAAATTTTCCACGATCAATGTTTAATTGTTTTATTGCTCATCTTATTTGTTTATCTGTATCCTTGGAGACCCATAATATGCGCTAGGCTTTAGCTCACCCATTGACCAATATATTCAACTGCACTTTGAATCCATCATTGTTAGAATTCCCAACTACATTTAAACCCTGAAAACTTATGCTTCCAATTCTAGCATTTATCTCCAATACTTAACAATCCAGCATATTTACTGGATGCAAATCTTCCAGTCCTGCCCCCCACGGAAATAGATGGGACGGACAATTTCCCAGACCATTGACATCGGGCGGGAATCTCCTTTCCTGAGGGCAGGCATGACTGGAAAATCCTGCCAGTTCTTCTACCCTCAGTACTGATGTTCCTACAATTATGGTGAGCATTCCAAATGGTTTCAGTTATTTCTACATTCTGAGCTGGTCTTTCAAATGAACCTTTCCCAGATAATGCCAGTTAACAGTTAACAACAAGTTCAACAAGTTCAAACATTTCATTTTTGCTCCATTACCTCAGGAACTCATTGATCATTAACCAATGATCTTATTTTTCCTTCCCAATGAGCCTTTGATGATGGCAATCTAGTGATGACTAACTTAGCTCCTTTGGCCTTAAAATGTACTTGCCATTATTGGTCATTTTTTCGAGTGAAAAGACACTTCCAACTCATTATATAAATTTGTACTAACAAGTTAAGCAATTGCAGATACTTTCCTTTCTTCATCAAACTATCTACTTTGGGTGTAGTGGAAGTGGTTATTTGAGGTGACATAGGACAGAATTTTATGGAGCTTGAGCAAGAGTCAGAAGTGAGCCATTGACCAATTGAAAGGGCAATGAAGCCCATTAAGCTTTCAATTGGCCCAGATTTTACATGGCCATGCGCTTTTACGCTTGGCATTCATGTTTTTCCACCATTCCTAATCCATGGCAGGATAGAATAAAATGTTTGAGGATTGAGGTGTTGTGCGTTATGCTGCCAGCTGCCTGATTCTGCACAATAGAGAGTTTGCAGCATTTTGTTGGTGCAAATGTCATTGGAACAATACTTCAGCTCCCTGAAGCTGCTGTCAGATTTCAGGGAGCTCATTGGAAAAGCCCGCCTGCACTGTCACTTCCCTCAGTGCTTGCTCTCTTGTGGCCCTCCCTGGCAGCGCTCAGCCTTTCAAAGCATGCGTTTCATGTTGGGGTGTCGTTAATTGGCCAGCCAGTGTGAAATCTCACTCCAGGACCGATCACAACCAGAACATTTTGCATGCGCACCCGACTGGCAAAATGTTCAGGCCATAGAATTTCCAGGTCTGTCTTCGACAACTTGAAAGAAAAGAAATTTCAATTTAAAAAGGACAACTTTCAGCAATGCCAACTTCAGTTGAACATCAGAGCACAGGTCACAGAGCTAAGCTACTATATTTAACACATCGCTACAACAGTTCCACTGCCTTTCAGAATTTCAACCCAATATTTCACTCAAAATGAAACCTTGAATGAGCGTAGATCCTACACTTGGAACATTAAAATCTCTGTACAAATCCATAGCAATGCACCTGCAATATAAAACGGTAACAGCTGTTACCACAGCAGCCACATCTATACAATACCTTCTACCCCATTAAAATGTGCTCCATAAGGTGAGATTTTCCACTTCTCCGCGGCCTATTTGCCAGCGGATGAGGCGACTCCCCCATTGGCCGGTGGCGGATTGTTCCAATCCTGCTGACGTCTGTGGGGTTTTGTATATCCCGCACCCACTGGGGAATGCACTGCAGGGGCCGCCATCAGTGGCACCAGAAGATCCCACCCATGTGAAGGGCTGGAAAATTTCAGCATAGTGTCCATGTTTTCAGCACTATAGCCACTGTTTCAACTCCAAAACTGAGAGCCTGTGTCAGAGGTTTACAGGTAGTGGTTTCAGTCAGGGTGTAATGTTGATTTGATTGTGATGGTGCCAATTTTGAGCTCAGTTCTAGCTAATTCCCCCAGGAAGGATACCATTACCAACACTATTTAAAGGCACGTCAACCACATTTAGGTGAGGTGCTGACTGAGATCTATAGGCTGCTGCTGAGTTTGTAGAAGTGTTTAGTGGTTTATAATGTTACATGAGGTTAGCAAAGTTTACAAGGAGTGGTGCAACACTTGGGAAAAACAATGTGCCTCACTTTTAAGGGTTCCACTAAGACTACTTATTCCTAGTCATGAATGCTGTGGTTTGCATTCCCCTTGGCCGGCAACATAACAGGGAAAATAAGCTGGCCCCGCACAACTTGGTACATCTCAATCAAATATACCCTCAGCCTTCTCTGTTCCAAGGTTAACAACCCCAGCTTATCTAATCTTTCTTTACAACTGCAATTTTCCAGTCCTGGCAACATCCTTGCAAATCTCCTCTGTTCCCTCTCAAGTGTAATTCCATCCTTCCTGTAACAAGGCTATTAGGACTGCATACAGTACTCAAGGAGTGGCTACCTACCGTCTTATATAGTTCCAACATATCCTGCGTGCTATTATATTCTGTGTCTCGGCAAATAAATGAAAGGATTCCATATGCCTTCTTAGCCAACTTATCAGCCTGTCCTGCTATCTTCAGGGATTTGGGACATATCCTGAAGGTTCATCACTTCCTCTATACCTTTCAGTATCCTTCCATTTACCGTGTTTGACCTCCCCAAATGTGGCACCTCACACTTCTCTGGGTTGAATTCCATGTTGTGGAGATGCCAGCGTTGGACTGGGGTAAACACAGTAAGAAGTCTAACAACACCAGGTTAAAGTCCAACCTGTTGGACTTTAACCTGGTGTTGTTAGACTTCTTATTGAATTCCATGTGCCATTTTTCTGCCCATCTGACCAGTCTATTCATATCTTCCTGCAGTCTACAGCTCCTCCTTGCTTTAAACTGCTTGGCCAATTTTGTGTCATCTGCAAACTGCTTGCCCATTCCCTCTATATTTACATCCAAATCATTAATATATGCCACAAAAAGCAGGGGACCTAGTACTGAGTCCTGCGGAACTCCATTGGAAACAACCTTCCAGCCACAAAAAACATCCATCAACAATTACTCTTTGTTTCCTGCCAGTGACATTCCCCTGGATCCCACAGGCTTTTATTTTTTCTACTAGTCTGCCCTATGGGACCTTGTCAAAAGTCTTGCGAAAATCCATGTAGACCATTTCAATTTCACCACCCTCATCAATTCTCCTTTTCACTTCCTCAAAATATTCAGCCAAATTAGTCAGACACATCCTTCCTTAATAAATTCATGCTGACTATCCTTGATTAATCCAAGCCTAAGTGGCAGTTTATTCTGTCTCTCAGAATTGATTCCGAAAATTTGCTCACTATTGAGGTTAGACTGACTGGCCTATAATTATTCGGTCCATCCCTCACTCCCTTTTTAAACAAAGGTACAACTTTAGCAGACCTCCAATCGTCCAGCACTTCACCTGTATTCAGTGAGGATTGAGAAATGATGATCAGACCTTCCACAATTTGCATCCTGGATTCTTTCAACAGCCTGGGGTACATTTCATCAGGCCATGGTTATTTATCCACTTTCAGAGATGCTAATCTTCTTAATACTTCCTCTCTTCCTGTGTTTATCAGATCCAGTACTTCATACTCTTCCGCCTCAACTACAATGGCTGCATTATCCCCCTCTTTTGTGGAAACAGATACAAAGTATTCATTAAGAACAAACATACATTACCTTTTTGGCCTATTATCGGCCTTACTTTTTCTTTAGTTATCTTCTCACTCTTAATGTATTGATAAAACATCTTTTGGGTTCTCCTTGATTTTGCCAATGTTCTTTCATGCCTCTCTTTGCTTTCCCAATTTCCTTTTAGATTTTACCCCTCCTCTTTTTATACTCCTCTCAGCTATAATATTGTGTTCTTGTTGTCAGACATTAGCTTTCCTCTTCTGCCTTATCTCACCCTGTAAGCTCCCTGATATCCACGTATGGCCAACGCATCCTTTTGTTTTGTGGGAACGTGTTCACTTTAAATCCCTGAAATCTCCCACTGTTCTGACATGGATTTATCTTCAAGTAACCATTTCCAGTCCACTTTTGTAATCAGTCCTCAGTTTAGTGAAATTGGCCATGCCCTAATTTGGAACTTTAACTCCTGTTTTATCTTTGCCATTTTTCATAATTATCTTAAAACTAACTGAATTATGATTGCTACCACCAAAATGCTCACCCACTCTTTCCACCTGCCCAGCTTTGATTCCAAAAAGAAAATGGTCCTTTGGGTTAGAGTGCTGTCATTAACCATGATGGCTGTACCATTGCCTTTGCAGTGTTTGTCTCCAGGTTCTTCTGGTCCCCTGTGGGTAGAAGCCCTCTCTCCTCCTGATCACCTCCTGCATCAAGGCCTCTAATGCTGTGTTGGAGCCCCTTGGAGTCCTTGCTCTGCCATGTTGTGCCATTCTCTGTCTTTCCCAGGTCAAACTCACTTCTAGAATCATAGAATCTCTACACTGCAGAAAGAGACTATTTGGCCCATCGTCGCTGCACCGACTCTTTCTGACAGCGCATCTTGCCCAGGCCCTATCCCTGTAACCCCACCATTTAATCCACTAATCACCCTAACCTACACATCTTGGGACACTTAGGGGCAATTTAGCATGGCCAATTCTCCCAACCTCCACATCTTTGGACTGTGGGAGGAAACCAGAGCACCCAGAGAAAGCCCATGTTGACATGGGGGGTATGTGCAAACTTCACACAGACAGTCACCCAAAAGGCTGGAATTGAACCGGGTCCCTGGTGCGGTGAGGCAGCAGTGCTAACCACTGTGCCACCATGCCGCTTGTTCCTTTTCAGAATTAGGGTTAGCTTTAAATTGTATAAGCTATAAGTTGAACTCAGGCTAGCCACTCATACTTTTGCTTCCCCCATTCAGACATGCAGTCTCCTAACAGCACAGCACACTGCCTACATTGGAACAAACTGCCACAGTTGAATATATGTATTTCAATTCGCAAGCCCAATTTAATTAACTATCCAGTTTTGCCCTCATAAAATCCATTTATTTCTTGCAAAGGCACTTCAGGTTCCATGAGTTATAGAATTCTTACAATATTGCACCTTATGTTCAATATTGCAAAAGCAGCTCTATTAACTACTCTTAAGATGTTGGCTTGTAGCCAATGTACCACTTGAACAGGTTAAACAGTCATAAATGTGAAACTACTGATGTATTTATTAATTAGCACCATAAGCCAGCAGAGCTTAGACTGAACGTGGCGGGGGCAATTCTTGTCTTTGCAAGAATTTCCAGTTATATGAAGAAAGTTGAATTCTTGCCCGCCGTGTGGAGGGTACTTGGTTCTTCGTGGCTCTTTGCAATTGTGAGCCAGGTCTCCAGAAGGCTGACCATCTGTGTCAAACATTGCTTGGCTCTTATCTTGCTGCCTAGGAAACAGGAGATTCTGTGCATCTGCGGAATTCTTGCCCAAGTTAAAAACATGTAGGTGTTTACAGAGTAAAGAGAGGAGAATCCACACATTCAAAATCCTTATCTAAAGTGGGGATAGAGCGTTTTACCCTGAGTACTTTGCACATTTTGACACTGCATTGGGTTAACACTCCATACGATACCAAACCCAAGTACACCAAACACATTGGCGGGCTTTTACGGCCTCGCTCATCCCAAAACCTTAAAATCCCGCTCAAGGTAAACGGATCTTCCCATTGTCCACCCCTCGCCCACTCCAATTCCCATGGCAGGCGGGGCAGTAAAATTCTGACCATTAGCTCACTGCTCCAGGTTCATGCTATAAATTTTGCATTGGTCAAAAACAATGAAAAAGGCAGGCACTTCGAGTTCTTAGTTTGTAAGGAACATGATTGATCTTTTTTGATTATGGGTTACAGAGGCGACATTTCAAAGTTGTCTGACAGGGTTGATCATACAGTCGCAGTTACAAAGTTACATGTATGTGAGATTTCTGACTATCTCACTGACCACAGTCCATTTGTTAGACCTTGGCAGTTTATTCAAAAGTTCAATTAAGGGGTGTGCCTTTGGACACTTGGCTAAGCTAATACTTGTCCTAACCCTTAATAATGATGCTCTGACCTCAAATACTGGAACTACATGGACAATATTACAATTGTAGAGTCTAGGGTGTGGTCAATGAAGTTTCGGAAACTATCAATGCTCTGAATGAATTGTGTGGAGAAAACAGCGTGCAGTTAAATGCTATTAAATGTAATGTCATACAAGTAGATTCTGGTAGACATGAGCATGTGCCTCTTTGATATAAGATTAGGAAAGCCTTGAAAACTCTGGGTATAAATCTTCACGCTAACTTCAAGTGAAATGGCAAAGTACACATTATGATAAAAAATAAATGATGTCTCTTCTCAGATCCCTCATTCCTTTCAGACTCCCTGTCCGTGATCTGAAGTTGACCTGCATTAGCTACATTGGCCAAATATGCTGCACCCATGTGACACCATGGCCTCACATACTGCCTAGATCCAAAGAATACAGAAACATGAACTAAGATTAATGCTAGGCCCTCAGTACCAGTCATATGACAATGTCCTTCATGTCAATGTCCTTCATTTTTTTCAATGCAATTTACAATGCAATTCAGCCTTCGGGCTGCGAATCTGTCCCTTGAATGAAATACTATTGTATTATGTGCTCTGTTAGCATCACAGGATGAATCACTTCTGTAAAATCATTGCAGGAGTCACTCACTGCAATGCTTAGAAACGTGAAAAAGGTCCTGCTTAATTTTGCTGCAAGTGTAATAGATCTACATGCATTGTATTATGTCCTACATAGACACTGAGATTATCTGATGACACAAAAAATGATGTATTGCCAGGGAAAGGGAGGAGATGAAAGTATTTATATTCAGCAGTGTGCATTATAGCTATAGTGTGGTCCCTAATATTCCATCCTATAAAGGACATGGAGAATTCATCTAAAGTCTCAGACTAGCACTTTGACTATGAGTCATTGTGTTAAATTCTAAAAACGTATAAATTGTCCCAACAATTGATCCCTGTTTGGCAGCGATTTTTCAACTCTGCCGAATTACCTTGTTAAAGTGAATTTTCTTTTTGGTGTTCAGAGAGCCAGTTATACCGTGGCAAAAACCATTCTGAAGATTTCTGCACGGACATATACATTTAAAGAAAAATACATTATGGTAATCAGAACATTGGAACAGGAATAAGCCATTCAGCCCCTCAAGCCTATTCTGCCATTCAATTAGATCATGGGTGATCTGTACCTCAAATCCACCCATTGCTCCATGTCCCAATTGATAGTCAGACTTGATATAAAAAAATCTATCAAACTCTGCCTTGAAAATTTAAATTGTCCCAGATTCCAAAGCCTTTTAAAGGGAGAGAATGGGGCATTCAAAAAAAATGCTTCTTGACCTTCCTGCTGAATAACTTGGCTATAATTTTAAGATTGTGTCCTTGTGGGGATTTCCTGACCAGAGGAGCTGTTTATGCTATCAAACCCTTTTATCATTTTAAACATACCCATGAGATCACCCCCTCAGACATTTAAACTCAACAGAATACACTCTGAAGAAGTCTGCAATATTTGTTCCTTTTTACAAAAGCATCCATTTGCTGTGCAACGATAACTCGCGATGATTAGTTAAAATAATCAAATGGCACTTTGTTCGAGATGGCAAAATAAGAAATGGAAAGGAGTTAGAAGTGATCATTGAATGGTGTGAAAATCAGATCCATAAAAGTTAAACACTGGGCTTGACATGCTGCACGTCAGAGAATGATATTTACTCAATAGTAGGAAGGCTATTTAATCCAGTTCCAAAAATGCATTTGTTCAAGCTGAGAGAACATGATTTCAATCTAGTTCCACTCAAATTTCCAGCTGTGCTGTTAATAGAAGAGCATAACATAACAACAGTCTGTGCATCGTAAGATTCATTTACCATCAGAAGCTTCTTCGAGAAATTATGATGACGCAATAAGGCAGTGTATAAATGCAAATATGCTCTTTGAACATTTCATAATCCTATGGTTTGCCACAAATAGACCCAGGCAATTGCCAAATCAGGCCAGCTGTATTTGCCTAGATTAAACAAATCCTCATTTTTATGAATACACAATATATTGCAGATGCTGCAAATTTAAAACGATAGGTCAACCTTTCGGGCATAGTTCTGAGGAAATGTTGCCTTTTGTTTTCTCCACCAACACCTTCTCATGCTGCTAAGTGTTTCCAATGTTTTCCATTCTTGTTCTTAAATTCTCCTGACTCAGTTCAGATTCAGCAAACATTTGTTTTCCGAGCATTTCAGTTATAAAGCCTTGCTGCTGTGCACGTTTTGATCATCATCATTTAACAACCATGAAATAGCGCAATATGTAAATTCTGTATGATTTCTTGTACCTTCTCAATTGCATCTACCTTAATTCTGGCATTTATTATTCGAACCTTTGTTGTTTTGATTCTTTATTCATTCACAGCATGTAGCTGTCACTAGCAAGGCCAGCATTTATTGTCCATCTCCAACTGACATTGAGAAGATGGTGATAAGCCACCATTTTTGATTGCTGCAGTCCATGAAGTGCAGGTACACTCACAGTGTTGCTTGGGAGGAAGTTCCACCCAGTGCGAGGGCTTGGAGGGGGACTGGCTGATGATGTTGTTCACATGTGTCTGCTCCCCTCATTCCTTTAGATGGTAAAGGTGGCAGGTTTGGTAATTAATATAGAAGGAGTCTTGGTGAGTTGACCCATTTTGTAGCCACAGTTTTTTTGTGGGTGGTCTAGTTACGTTTTTAGTTAATGGCGACCACCAGGATATTGATGGTGATGGGTTCAGCGATTGTTAAGCTGCTGAATATTTGGGGGGGTGGGGGGGGGAGTATCTCTTTTTGGTGATGATCATTCATTGGCACTTGTGAATGTTATTTGCCATTTTTTAGCCCAGGCTGAATAATGTCCACAATTGCTCTACATGCAGGCATGGACTGCTTCAGTTTATAGAACATAGAACATAGAAAGCCACAGCACAAACAGGCCCTTCGGCCCACAAGTTGCGCCGATCACATCCCCACCTCTAGGCCTATCTATAGCCCTCAATCCCATTAAATCCCATGTACTCATCCAGAAGTCTCTTAAAAGACCCCAACGAGTTTGCCTCCACCACCACCGACGTCAGCCGATTCCACTCACCCACCACCCTCTGAGTGAAAAACTTACCCCTGACATCCCCCCTGTACCTACCCCCCAGCACCTTAAACCTGTGTCCTCTCGTAGCAACCATTTCAGCCCTTGGAAATAGCCTCAGAGTCCACCCTATCCAGACCCCTCAACATCTTGTAAACCTCTATCAGGTCACCTCTCATCCTTCGTCTCTCCAGGGAGAAGAGACCAAGCTCCCTCAACCTATCCTCATAAGGCATGCCCCCCAATCCAGGCAACATCCTTGTAAATCTCCTCTGCACCCTTTCAATGGCTTCAACATCTTTCCTGTAATGAGGTGACCAGAACTGCGCGCAGTACTCCAAGTGGGGTCTAACCAGGGTCCTATAAAGCTGCAGCATTATCTCCCGACTCCTAAACTCAATCCCTCGATTAATGAAGGCTAGTACGCCATACGCCTTCTTGACCGCATCCTCCACCTGCGAGGCCGATTTAAGAGTCCTATGGACCCGGACCCCAAGGTCCTTCTGATCCTCTACACTGCTAAGAATGGTACCCTTCATTTTATACTGCTGCTTCATCCCATTGGATCTGCCAAAATGGATCACTACACACTTATCCGGGTTGAAGTCCATCTGCCACTTCTCCGCCCAGTCTTGCATTCTATCTATGTCTCGCTGCAACTTCTGACATCCCTCCAAACTATCCACAACACCACCTACCTTGGTGTCGTCAGCAAACTTACCAACCCATCCCTCCACTTCCTCATCCAGGTCATTTATGAAAATGACAAACAGCAAGGGTCCCAGAACAGATCCCTGGGGCACTCCACTGGTCACTGACCTCCATGCAGAGAAAGACCCCTCCACAGCCACTCTCTGCCTTCTGCAGGCAAGCCAGTTCTGGATCCACAAGGCAACAGCCCCTTGGATCCCATGCCCTCTCACTTTCTCAAGAAGTCTTGCATGGGGGACCTTATCGAACGCTTTGCTGAAGTCCATATAGACCACATCCACCGCTCTTCCTTCGTCAATGTGCTTGGTCACATTTTCAAAGAACTCAACCAGGCTCGTAAGGCACGACCTGCCCCTGACAAAGCCGTGCTGACTACTTTTGATCATACTAAACTTCTCTAGATGATCATAAATCCTGTCTCTCAGGATCCTCTCCATCAACTTACCAACCACTGAGGTTAGACTCACCGGTCGGTAATTTCCCGGGCTGTCCCTGTTCCCTTTCTTGAATATAGGGACCACATCCGCAATCCTCCAATCCTCCGGAACCTCTCCCGTCTCCATCGACGATGCAAAGATCATCGCCAAAGGCTCCGCAATCTCCTCCCTCGCCTCCCACAGTAACCTGGGGTACATCCCATCCGGTCCCGGCGACTTACCAACCTTGATGCCATTCAATAGTTCCAACACATCCTCTTTCTTTATGTCCACATGCTCGATCCTTTCTGTCCTCCGCAATCCAGCAGTACAACCACCCAGATCCCTTTCCACCGTGAATACCGAGGTAAAGTATTCATTAAGCACCTCCGCCATTTCTAACGGTTCCGCACAAACTTTTCCCCCTTCACCTTTTAAGGGTCCTATGCCTTCACATCTCATCCTTTTACTCTTGACATATTTGTAGAAAGCCTTGGGATTCTCCTTAATCTTACCCGCCAAGGTCTTCTCATGACCCCTTCTCGCTCTCCTAATTTCCTTCTTAAGCTCCTTCCTACATCGCGTATACTCCTCTAAATCCTTAACACCTCCTAGCTCTCTGAACCTTCTGTACGCCTCTCTTTTCTTGTTTACCAGGTTCATCACAACCTTCGTGCACCACGGTTCCCGTACCCTACCAACACCCCCCTGTCTCATCGGAACGTTGTCATGCAGAGCTCCAGACAAACATTCCTTGAAAATCCTCCACTTTCCTTCGGTACTTTTCCCCAAGAATGCCTCCTTCCAATTTACCCGTCTAATTTCCTCCCTGATGACACTGTATTTCCCTTTACTCCAGAGAAACACTTTCCTAGCCTGCCTGACCCTATCTCTTTCCAATGCTATCGTGAAGGAGATAGAATTATGATCGCTATCCCCAAGATGCTCACCCACCGAGAGATCCTCCACCTGTCCAGGTTCATTAGCCAGCACCAGATCAAGAACAGCCTCTCCTCTAGTAGGCTTATCCACATACTGTGTCAGGAAACTCTCCTGGACACACCTAACAAACTCCTCTCCATCCAAACCCCTAGCCCTAGGGATATTCCAATCTATGTTTGGGAAATTAAAATCTCCCATCACGACAACTCTGTTATTCCTACATCTCTCCAGGATCTGTTTCCCCATCTGCTCCTCAACATCTCTGTTACTATTGGGCGGCCTATAGAAAACACCCAGCAAAGTTACCGACCCCTTCCTGTTCCTAACCTCCACCCACAGAGATTCCGTAGTATTATATATATCATATACAGTTTCTGAGGAGTTTCAAGTGGAACTGAACACTATACAATCAATTACCAAATTCTCCACTTCAGACATTAATGAAGGAGCATACATCATTGATGAAGCAGATAAAGATGGTTTTGCCTAGGTTCTGCCCTGAGGAATTCTTGCAAACATGTCCCAGGGCTGAGATGATTGACTTCCAAAAATCACAAACATCTTCCTCTGAGTTAGCTGTGACTCCAACCAGTGAAGATTTTTCCTCTGATTTCCAATTGTTTTCAGTTTTGCTTGGGCTCCTTGATGCCACATTCAGTTAAACACTGTCCTGATGTCAAGAGTAATCACGTAGTTTTGGCTGTTTTTAGGTCCAAAGCCATAATGAAGCCTGGAGCCAAGTAGTCTTGGAAGAATCCAAACTGAGCATCGGTGAGCAGCTTATCAGTGAATAAGTGCTGCTTAATAACTTTGTCAATGTTGACAATACTGTAAGCACTCACCATCCCTACTTTACTCGATAAGGTGGCCCATAGCGAAGCAATATATTAGCAGTGGGGGATAGGCAGACTGGATATCTTTACCCCGATGGAGGAGATGGTGTCACTACCATTGGAGTGGCCATGACCGAGACCATGTCCATTGGTGAGGCAGAAATCATCAAAAATGACAGTTTCTTTGTTAAAATTCTTTCATGGAATGTGCGCAACTGTAGTAAGACCAGTATTTGTTGTCCATCCCCTTGAGATTCCTACCACTGACGAATCCTACCATTGTTATCATGATATATTCTGTTGTCACACCCCTTGAAAGATACTGCTTGGACACCATGAAGCAGTCTTATATAAGTTACAAGGAAGTATTTATTAACTATATTAAACTGTGTACATATTTACAGTAGGCATGAAGAGGTCTCAGTACTAGGTCTTACACATTGTTGCTCACTTCTAGACTGGCTCCTCTGGGTCATGTGCCTTTTTATAGCACTGTGTGGGCAGTACTGTACTATCTTACATTAACCCTTTAGGTATCATATCCTTCTACTATAGCTACCTTCTTGCTATTTTGATTCTTTATTCATTCACAGCATGCAGCAGTCACTGGCAAGGCCTGCATTTATTGTCCATCTCCAACTGCCATTGAGAAGATGGTGATAAGCCACCATTTGAACGACTGCAGTCCATGAAGTGTAGGCACACTCACAGTGCTGCTTGGGAGAAAGTTCCAGGATTTTGACCCAGTGCAAGTGGCTTGGAGCAGGACTAGCTGATGATGTTGTTCACATGTTTCTGCAGAAGTCCACCTGCTGTAGGTACGGCAGCACTGTTAGGAAGGGAGTTCCAGGTTGATGACAATATAGTCCCAAAGCTGGATGGTGCATTGTTTTAAGGAAAACTGTGCTGATGATGGTATTCCCATGCGTATATTCTTCTCGAGGTCATGAGGTGGGGAGGAGCTGTTTGCAGGAGGCTTGCAGCACATTTTGTATATAGTACACACACTAGCCATTGCAATGGAAGGGTTGAATGGAATACTGATCAAATGGGCTGCTTTATCCTGAAAGTTGTTGAACTTCTTGAGTGTTGTTGGAGCATCACTAAACCAGACAAGTGGACAGACCATCACACGAAAGTAATGAAATCTCAAATGCCCTTTCATGTAACTTATCAAGCTGCTCGGTTTTATCAAAACCATAGATTTCAGCTGTTCAATCAGGTCTACCACCACCTTCCCAAATAAAGAGGGGTGGGCAACAAATGTTGGTCTTGCCAACAACGCCCACAGCCTAAGATTGATATTTCAAAGTTTAGCAGTTCAAGCTCCCTGATGCGCAATAAATCACACGGGAGGCAGGATGTACCCGGGAAATAAAGGCTTTTATTGCCAACAATAACAGAGCTACTATATACAATATACAATCCCAGACTAAAGGGTCACCAGGCAGAGCAGTGACCTTTATACCTCTCCCAGGAGGCGGAGCCAACTGGGTGTACCATAGGACTATATTAACAGGTAGAAGAGCCCAACCCTAACCCCAACAGTAACATATCTACAGACTCATAGTACTGGCCAGACCATGGCTCAGCACTCCTGGTGGTAACCAACAATGGTTCACCACATTCACCCCTCCTTTGAAAACAAAGGCCGGCGGGGTACAAAACACAGAACAATTGTTCATCTGTCTATAAGTTCAAACGGTCTGGGGGACCGCACCGTCGCTGTGACCTCCTCAACACCGGCGATGACACCGGTTCAGGCAATCGCGGTGACGTTCTCTCCAAGGCGGTGTCCAGCGACTCCTCCAGTTCCTCACGGGCCGGGAGACCACGAGGTGGTGACAATCCGCTGGACTCGGGCACGCCTTGAAGTGGCGACCATCTCCTGGACTCAGGCAAGCTGTACACGGGAGTAAGAGGATTAAGTGGTGGTCCCAATACTGCCCGCGCCGTGTCAGGAGGAGAGATAATGATTGGGGGGTCCCTAACTGGGGGTGTGGGAGCGACAGGGGTTTCCAAGCCCCCTGCTGGCACCAGATCTTGAATCGAGACCGTGTCCTCTCGCCCGTCAGGATATGCCACGTAGGCATACTGAGGGTTGGCGTGGAGGAGATGGACCTGTTCAACCAAAGGGTCGGACTTGCGGGTCCTAACATGCCGCCGCAGGAGGACAGGTCCTGAGTACGTCAACCAAGACGGTAATGAGGTCCCAGAGGAAGACTTCCTAGGGAATGAAAACATTCTCTCATGAGGAGTAGCGTTGGTTGCCGTACACAGGAGTGAGCGTATGGAGTGGAGCGCATCAGGGAGTACCTCTTGCCAACGGGAGACTGGAAGGCCTTTAGACCTCAACGCCAGTAAGACAGCCTTCCAGACTGTAGCATTCTCTCGTTCAACCTGTCCGTTACCCCTTGGGTTGTAGCTCGTGGTTCTACTAGAGGCAATCTCATATGAGAGCAGGTATTGCCTCAAGTCGTCGCTCATGAACGACGAGCCCCTATCGCTGTGGATATAACAGGGGTAACCGAACAGGGTGAAAAGATCACGAAATGCCTTGATAACCGTGGCAGCGGTCATATCAGAACAGGGAATGACAAAAGGGAATCGTGAGTACTCATCAATCACATTGAGGAAGTACACATTCCGATCTGTCGAGTGAAGGGGGCCCTTAAAGTCCACACTCAGTCTTTCGAAGGCACGAGTGGCCTTAATGAGGTGTGCCCTGTCAGGTCGATAGAAGTGCGGTTTGCATTCCGCGCATACCCGGCAGCTTCTGGTTATGGACCTGACATCCTCCACCGAGTAGGGTAGATTCCGGGCCTTTATGAAGTGGAAGAGCTGAGTGACCCCCGGATGGCAGGGGTCATTGTGGAGAGCCTGTAATCGATTCTCCTGCACACTAGCGCATGTTCCACGTGACAGGGCGTCCGAGGGCTCGTTGAGCTTCCCTGGACGGTACATGATATCATAATTGTAGGTGGAGAGTTCGATTCTCCACCTCAAAATTTTATCATTCTTGATCTTACCCCGCAACGTGTTGTTGAACATGAACGCCACGGACCGCTGGTCCGTGAGCAGAGTGAACCGTTTTCCCGCCAAGTAATGGCGCCAATGCCGAACGGCCTCCACAATGGCCTGGGCCTCCTTTTCCACCGCCGAATGTCGAATTTCAGGGCCTTGGAGGGTGCGAGAGAAAAAGGCGACGGGCCTGCCCGCCTGGTTAAGCGTGGCGGCCAGGGCAAAATCAGATGCATCACTCTCCACCTGGAAGGGGATGGACTCATCGATAGCGTGCATCGTGGCTTTCGCGATGTCGGCTTTTATTCTTGCAAAGGCTAAGCGAGCCTCTGTTGTTAGGGGAAAGGAGGTAGACTTGATGAGCGGACGGGCTTTGTCCGCGTAATTGGGAACCCACTGTGCATAGTATGAGAAGAAGCCTAAGCATCTTCTCAGTGCTTTGATGCTAGTGGGCAGGGGGAGTTCGAGGAGGGGACGCATACGGTCTGGATCAGGGCCAAGGACCCCGTTTTTCACCACGTATCCGAGGATAGCTAGGCGGCGCGTGCGAAATACACACTTCTCCCTGTTGTAGGTCAGATTCAGGCGAGATGCAGTGCATAAGAATCTAAGAAGGTTGGCATCGTGGTCCTGCTGGTCATGGCCGCAGATGGTGACGTTATCCAGGTACGGGAAGGTAGCCCGCAGCCCGTTCTGGTCCACCATTCGGTCCATAGCACGCTGGAAGACCGAGACCCCATTCGTGACACCAAAAGGAACCCTTAAAAAATGGTACAGGCGACCATCCGCCTCAAAGGCCGTGTATTGTCGGTCCTCTGGGCGAATGGGGAGCTGGTGATAAGCAGATTTTAAGTCGATGGTGGAGAACACCCGGTACTGCGCAATCTGGTTGACCATGTCAGATATGCGCGGGAGGGGATACGCATCCAGCTGCGTGCATCTGTTAATGGTCTGACTATAGTCTATGACCATCCGGGGTTTGTTCCCATTCTTAACCACCACGACTTGCGCTCTCCAAGGACTAGCGCTAGGTTGGATGATCCCTTCCTTGAGGAGCCGCTGAACTTCAGATCGAATGAAGATCCGATCCTCAGCGCTGTAACGCCTGCTCTCTGTTGCGATGGGCTTGCAGCCTGGCACGAGATTCTGGAATAGGGAGGGTGTGGTAATGCTGAGCGTTGAGAGACTACATGTGGAGCGCGTTGGGCAATTTAGAGGCTGCGGGTCTCCCACTGAAAGCGGAGGGAGTGGCCCATCGTACTGCAGGGTTACACTCCTCAGGTGGACCATAAAATCTAGTCCTAGGAGTATCGGCGCGCAAAGGTGCAGTAACACAAGGAGCCTGAAGTTCTCGTAAACCGTGCCCTGCACCGTCAGATTGACCACGCAGTTCCCTAGCACGGTGACAGACCGGGACCTTGACGCCATCGAAATTGTCTGCTTGACAGTCCGAATCTGGAGACCACACCGCTTCACGGTGTCCGGGTGAATGAAGCTCTCCGTGCTCCCGCTGTCAAACAAACAATAAATCTGGCGTCTGTTTACCTGTATGTCCATCATGGACTTGTCGAGTCTGTGAGGCTTGGCCTGGTCCAGGATGATTGACGCCACCGTTGGTTCGTGGGTGCAACTGCAGGCAGCTGAGATGGTTGATGACGACCCCTGCTGGTCATTCGCGGTCGGTGCTGACCAAAATGGCTGCCCCCATAGGTCGCACGTGGACGATGGCGCCAAAACCTGCGGCCCCTGCAGGTCGCATGTGTCTTGCGACTCCGTCGTTCGGAATGGCGATGTCCTGGAATCGCACGTGGTAGAAGACCTTGAAGACGCAGAAGACAAGGAGGCCGGCTCCGGGGAGTCACACGCCGCACTGCTGTTTTTGGAGGGAGGTTTGGTCCGGCATACTTTGGAATAATGTCCCTTCTTGCCGCAGGCGGAGCACAACACCGCTTTAGCTGGACATCGCTGCCGAGGGTGTTTCACCCCCCCACAGAAGTAACACCGCGGGCCACCTGGAGCTGCTGCCGTCGTCAGGTCCAAGGCTGGAAACGCAATCGCGCAGTTTTTCGGTCCCGCTGAATAAAGTGGAGTCTGCGGCTGCCCCTGCCACACTGTCTCCACGTGGTCGTCAGGGTACATCTCCAGACTTTTGGAGGCCGTTTCTAGAGCGTCAGCTAACTCTATGGTTTTAGTGAGATCGAGGTTACCTTGCTCCAACAGCCGAAGGCGGATGTACGACGAGCCGATTCCCGCCACGAACGCATCTCGAACTAAGTCGCTCATGTACTGGGCTGCCGACACTGACTTGCTGTTGCAGGCTCTGGCTAGCTGCTGAAGTTCGCACGCGTACTGTTCCGTCGTTTCGCCGGGCTGCCGCCGTCGAGTGGCTAGAAGGTGTCAAGCATGGATCTCATTCGGCGGTTTGTTGTATCGCTTTTTGAGAAGCTCGAGGGCCCCTTTGTAGTCGGGGGCCTCACGGATCGCTAAGTATACAGCGTCGCTTACCCTCGCGTGGAGGACCCGGAGTCTGTCGGCGGCGTCGGTGACCGCTGTGGAGGCGTCGAGGTAATCTTGGAAACACTTCAACCAGTGGTCGAAAGTGTTCAATGCTCCCGCCGCACGTGGGTCCAACGTAAGCCATTCGGGTTTAAGCAGTTGCTCCATGTTTTCGTTTGTTTTTTTTTCAAAAAAAAAGAATTTACTTGTTGGCAATAAAATTGATGCACGATAAATCACACGGGAGGCAGGATGTACTCGGGAAATAAAGGCTTTTATTGCCAACAATAACAGAGCTACTATATACAATATACAATCCCAGACTAAAGGGTCACCAGGCAGAGCAGTGACCTTTATACCTCTCCCAGGAGGCGGAGCCAACTGGGGTGTACCATAGGACTATATTAACAGGTAGAACAGCCTAACCCTAACCCCAACAGTAACATATCTACAGACTCATAGTACTGGCCAGACCATGGCTCAGCACTCCTGGTGGTAACCAACAATGGTTCACCACACTCCCCAGCTGCACTTACAATGATTTCTTTATAAAATAATTTTCAAGAAGCAAACTTAATTAGAATTCTAATAACAAAATCTTGCTATTTACACAGGAGAACAGTTACTTTCTTCATATCTGATTCTGTGGCAACAATGTGTTTTTGAACTAATATTTGTGATCTATGATTGCAGTTTTCTTTTGTGTTTGCCATTCTAATAATCAGAAATGGGATTGCAAATCCACATGAGCTATTTCGGTAAGAACATTTATCAAATCAAAATATTAATTGCTTTAGAAACAACAGCGTCAAGGGAAAAATAAGCACTTACAGTGACAAGGATTATATTTTTAAAAGATTACTAATTAAATCTTCAGGCATAACAGTGTCACTTATGTTCTATGACTGTGTTTTATTAACAGCAGGTTCTCTGCTACTCATGGGCTACAAATTAAATTGCCATAGTCTCAATAGAAGGTTTTCATACAGATACGAATCAGGGTAAAACAACTTATTTCGTATGATTTCCCAATGTTCCACAACACTGGAGACAGCAGACACAATGTCAGCTACACGCCACTTATAAAACGTGTAATGTATTCTTGTAATAAGTGTAAACCTTAACTGGATCCTCCCCCATGCCAAGCTGTTCCAGTACAGGTTTCAGCACTGACCTCTACCCCACAGGTTGGAAAAATGCTCCAGTACATCCTGTCCCCAAAAATCAGATCCAATCCATTCTGGTCAATTACTGCCCCATCAAGTCTACTCACAGTTATCTGAAAAGTGATGGAAAGTGCCATTGTTGGATTAACTTCATTTCAATTTATTAAGCTCGTGGCTGATTTGCTGTAATGTGTTGTAAAGCTGATCTTTCTCTTCTCCCTGCCTGTAACTGCAACGCTATATTTTGCATCCTATCCTTTTCCCCGATGTACTTTATGAATGGTATGTTTGCCTGCAAAGCATGGCAAAATGTTAAAGAACAAGAAGTGAACTCTGAAATGGGAATGGAACTACAAGATACTGCTCAAGCTCATTCTTCGCAGCTGAAGTGAGGGAAGAAACCTACCCTGAAGATATTGCCTTATGGCCAAAAACTGTTCCACTGGATATGATTGAACATTTTTGAATAAATAGACCAGAGAACATAGGTAATATGAAAAATTTGAGAAAAGAGTTTGATGTTGGAGGCCGAAAACAGTTTAGGAGTCTTCATGAGTCCCATTTTTCTGAAGATGAAAAGAAAAGGCATGACGAAAGGGGGACTCGGTTGATTTTATCAGAAACCTCTAAGGCAGTCTATTGTTGTGCGCGCAAATTATTCCCAGACCCTAGTAAAGGGAAATATGCATTCGTTGATGGGTACTCTAACTGAAGAAATATTGGAAGAGATCTTGCTGATCATGAAACTACCAAAGTCATATTAAGGCTATGTGTGCATTTGTTTAAACATAGGACAGAGAAAAACTACAGCACAAACAGGCCTTTTGGCCCACAAGTTGTGCCGGTCGTGTCCCTACCTACCGAGGCTTATAAATATACTTACCTATAACCCTCAATCCTATTAAGTCCCATGTACTCATCCAGAAGTCTCTTAAAAGACCCTATCGAGTTTGCCTCCAACACCACTGACGGCAGCCGATTCCACTCACCCACCACCCTCTGTGTGAAAAACTTACCCCTGACATCTCCTCTGTGCCTACGTCTCTCCAAGGAGAAAAGCCCGAGCTCCCTCAACCTATCCTCATAAGGCATGCCACCCAATCCAGGCAACATCCTTGTAAATCTCCTCTGCACCCTTTCTATGGCTTCCACATCCTTTCTGTAATGAGGCGACCAGAACTGGGCACAGTACTCCAGGTGGGGTCTGACAAGGGTCTTATAAAGCTGCATCATTATCCCCCGACTCCGAAACTCAATCCCTCGATTGATGAAGGCCAGCACACCATACGCCTTCTTAACCACCTCCTCCACCTGCGAGGCAGATTTAAGAGTCCTATGGACCCGGACCCCAAGGTCCTTCTGATCCTCTACACTGCTAAGAGTCTTACCCCTGATATTATACTCCTTCATCCCATTTGACCTGCCAAAATGGACCACTACACATTTATCCGGGTTGAAGTCCATCTGCCACTTCTCTGCCCAGTCTTGCATCCTAGCTATGTCACTCTGCAGCTTCTGACATCCCTCCAAACTTTCCACAACACCACCAACCTTCGTGTCGTCGGCAAACTTGCCAACCCATCCCTCCACTTCCTCATCCAGGTCATTTGTGAAGATGACAAACAGCAAGGGTCCCAGAACAGATCCCTGGAGCAATCCACTGGTGACCAACCTCCATTCAGAAAAAGACCCATCTACAACCACTCTCTGCCTTCTGCAGGCAAGCCAGTTCTGGATCCACAAGGCAACAGCCCCTTGGATCCCATGCCCTCTCACTTTCTCGAGAAGTCTTGCATGGGGGACCTTATCGAATGCCTTGCTGAAGTCCATGTAAACCACATCTACAGCTTTTCCTTCGTCAATGTAAAGATGTAAATCATTCTACCAGATGTAAATCATTCTACCAGATGTAAATCATCTGGTAGAATTGATTCTGCATTATCGGCTCAGTTTGAAAAGGAGTATTCTTACTGGAGGAAAGTGCTGAGATGTGTAGTTGCCACAGTTAAACTGCTATCTTCCTTGGGACTTCCTTTAAGGCATGGCGACACAGTGGTTAGCAGCACAGCACCGCACAGCACAGCGGGTTCGATTCCTGGCTTTGGTCATTGTCTGTGTGGAGTTTGCACGTTCTCCCTGTGTCTGTGTGAGTTTCCTCCGGGTGCTCCAGCTTCCTCCCACAGTGTGAAAGACATGCTGATTAGGTGCATTGACCCGAACAGACGCCGGAGTGTGGCGACTAGGGGAAATTCATTGCAGTGTTAACGTAAGCCTTACTGTGACTAATAAATAAACTTTTTAAACTTTTAATGATGAGTCATCAGTGTCAAGTCGAACAGGTAATTTTTTTGCTTGAATATCTCAGTGAATTTGACAGGCTTCTCAAAGAGCATTTGAAAAGCTATCAATATTGTTGCTCAGGGAAGACCAGCTTTTTAAACGCACAGAACCTACAATGAATCATCACTATAATGGCAGAAAGGCTCAGAAACCATTTAAGATACCAAATATTGTTCCTTAATAATTCATTCAACACTAGTTGTGAGTCATGTGGGCCGATTAACATAAATTTTAAGATGTGTGACCAGCGATGGCGAAGTGTGATTTTCCAGCTACAATCCCACACACCTGAAGACAACTGTTTTGGAATTAGGTTTGGACATCAAAAATTGTCATGGGCAGAGCTTCCAAAATTCTGCAAGTATGGCAGGAAAATATTCAGGTCCACAAGCAAAACTGAACAATACAAGCCCCTGTGCATTATTCATCCCATGTTCCAGTCACTCCTTGAATTTAATCTGCAATTCAGCAGCTGAATCCTGTGAGGGAGCTATACTTTTTTTTACTTTATTCAAAACTTATGCCTTTTTGTTTGGTTTCTACACATTGGTGGAATATGCTGCAATCATGCTTGCAGCGGGCACATGGGAAACATTTAATGGTTGAAAGAATTTGTGACACCAGGGAGGTCCATTCGTGCGGATGCTGTTTGGCTTTGAAACTGAACTTTGTCAAGATAAAGGATTTCCTATCAGACATATCCACATCAAATTCAGAGAAACACCCACAAGAGGTGGAGCAAAATCCTTAGCACAGAAGTTTGAAAGGTACAACTTTGCAGCTTTTACTGTTTCATGGAATCGTTTACTTCAAATAATCAATGCCATCAGCAAATCAATGCAAAATGTTGATGCAGCTTTATTGAATGCTTCACAATTGTTAGCCTAAGTTAGAAGTTGTGTCATGGAAGTTTGAAATGACTATGGAAGCAGAGGCACTAACAGTAACAAAGAATACAGGTCCCACTGATGATGAGAACTGTACAAGATGCAGGAAGTTATTTTTGATGAAACTAGAGACAATAAAAGTACTTTAAAAGGAAAACAGATCATGTTTGAGTCACAGAGGATACACCAGAATCAATCGACATCTTCTAATATGTTATTGAGAAGTCCGGCAACCATTCACATTGTTAACAGCTTCTCTTAACGTTGTACTCGGCCCATTTCTGACATTTAAATAACTGTGCATCTTAGATCATTTCAACTTAACCATAGAAACCATAGAAACCCTACAGTGCAGAAGGAGGCCATTCGGCCCATCGAGTCTGCACCGACCACAATCCCACCCAGGCCCCACCCCCACATATTTACCCGCTAATCCCTCTAACCTACACATCCCAGGACTCTAAGGGACAATTTTTAACCTGGCCAATCAACCTAACCCGCACATCTTTGAACTGTGGGAGGAAACCGGAGCACCCGGAGGAAACCCACGCAGACACGAGGAGAATGTGCAAACTCCACACAGACAGTGACCCGAGCCGGGAATCGAACCCGGGACCCTGGAGCTGTGAAGCAGCAGTGCTAACCACTGTGCTACCGTGCCGCCCCTAACTTATTCAAAAGTTAAATTTGAAAATTTATCAATGGAAATGTCAGTGGAGTTACGTCAATCAATGAACAACTAGTTCATCTTAAAACGTTGCATTTTACATATGGACACTTTTTTACAAAATGAAATCTCAATAAAATTGGAATATAGAATAATGATTCTTTTTTTAAAAAACTAACTGTTGGAATACTTTCAGTTAAAAGGGTTTGCTCCACATGATATAAGATGTCATTGTTTGCATGAATATTAACTTGCATGCTCCTCATCAGAACCCTGTAATATTTATCAAACAAGACCATGCCGTACCACTTTCCCTTATGGAAAAGTTGGTACAGAAAAACAGCTTTGACCACAAGAGCATCAAATCCATAGAATCCTTACAATGCAGGAGGCCATTCAGCCTATTGAGCCCGCACCTACAACAATCCCACTCAGACCCTATCCCGCAACCCCACGTATTTACCCTTCTAATCCCCCTGACATCAAGGGGCAATTTAGCATCGCCAATCCACCTAACCTGCACATCTTTGGAGTGTGGGAGGAAAGCGAAGAACCCGAAGGAAAGCCACGCAACCATGGGGAGAAAATGCAAACTCCACACGGTCCCCCAAGCTAGGAATTGAACCCAGATCCCTGAAGCTGTGAGACAGCAATGCTAACCACTGTGCCACTGTGCACGGCAGTGTCTGAACGTAACATCCTCAAGTCCCTGCAAGAAAAAGGGATGCTGAATCCTGTCAGGTGAGTCACTGAGAAGATCAAACTCTTTTGGCAGAATGTCTCATTGCCAGAATGTTCAAGCAAGCAACAGGGTGTCGCTTGGTTGGAGGTGAGAAGGGGCCTTCCTGTCAGATCATTCTCACAAGCCTCGAGTCTCACTGCCTCCCTGCCTATCATTGAGATGGTTGTCGTGACAAAGAGGCCATTGCTCACCTCCTTCTGTGCAAAGAAGGTCTGGAAAGAAATGCAATGGATTTGTCAAGTGCTATCCCCAGCAGCTCCTTGACACAGGATTTTGTGTTGTATGAGCTGTTTACAGGGATGTACAGTAAGAAGTCTCACAACACCAGGTTAAAATCCAACAGGTTTATTTGGTAGCACAAGCTTTTGGAGCACTGCTCCTTCATCACGAGTGGGAGTCGTGTTCACAAACAGGGCATATAAAGACACAAACTCAATTTACAAGATAATGGTTGGAATGCGAGTCTTTACAGGTAATCAAGTCTGAAAGGTACAGACAATGTGAGTGGAGAGAGGGTTAAGCACATGTTAAAGAGGTGTGTATTGTCTCCAGCCTGGACAGTTCGTGAGATTTTGCAAGCCCAGGCAAGTCGTGGGGGTTACAGATAGTGTGACATGAACCCAAGATCGCGGTTGAGGCCGTCCTCATGTGTGCGGAACTTGGCTATCAGTTTCTGCTCAGTGATTCTGCATTGTCATGTGTCGTGAAGGCCGCCTTGAAGAATGCTTACCTAAAGATCAGAGGCTGAATGCCCGTGACTGCTGAAGTGTTCCCCAACAGGAAGAGAACATTCCTGCCTGGTGATTGTCGAGCAGTGTTCATTCATTCGTTGTCGTAGCGTCTGCATGGTCTCCCCAATGTACCATGCCTCGGGACATCCTTTCCTGCAGCGTATCAGGTAGACAACGTTGGCCGAGTTGCAAGAGTATGTAGCGTGTACCTGGTGGATGGTGTTCTCACGTGAGATGATGGCATTCGTGTCGATGATCCGGCACCTCTTGCAGAGGATGCTGTGGCAGGGTTGTGTGGTGTCGTGGTCACTGTTCTCCTGAAGGCTGGGTAGTTTGCTGCGGACAATGGTCTGTTTGAGGTTGTGCGGTTGTTTGAGGGCAAGAAGTGGCGTTTTGGGGATGGCCTTGGCGAGATGTTCGTCTTCATCGATGACATGTTGAAGTCTCCGAAGAAGATGTCATAGCTTCTCCGCTCCGGGGAAGTACTGGACGACGAAGGGTACTCTGTCCGCCATGTCCCGTGTTTGTCTTCTGAGGAGGTCGGTGCGGTTTTTCGCTGTGGCGAGTCGGAACTATCAATCGATGAGTCGAGCGCCATATCCTGTTCTTATGAGGGCATCTTTCAGCGTCTGAAGGTGTCTGTTGCGATCCTCCTCATCCGAGCAGATCCTGTGTATACGGAGGGCTTGTCCGTAGGGGATGGCTTCTTTTACATGTTTGGGGTGGAAGCTGGAGAAGTGGAGCATTGTGAGGTTATCTGTGGGCTTGAGGTACAGTGAGGTGCTGAGGTGACCGTCCTTAATGGAGATGCGTGTGTCCAAGAATGCAACCGATTCCGGAGAGTAGTCCATGGTGAGTCTGATGGTGGGATGGAACTTGTTGATGTCATCATATAGTTGTTTCAGTGATTGTTCACCATGAGTCCAAAGGAAGAAAATGTCATTGATGTATCTAGTGTACAGCATCGGTTGAAGGTCCTGTGCAGTGAAGAGGTCTTGTTCGAACCTGTGCACGAAGATGTTGGCATATCGAGGTGCGAATTTGGTCCCCATGGCTGTGCCATATGTCTGGATGAAGAACTGGTTGTTGAAGGTGAAGACATTGTGGTCCAGGATGAAGCGGATGAGTTGTAAAATTGCATCTGGAGATTGGCAGTTGTTGGCATTGAGTACTAAGGCAGTTGCAGCAATGCCATCATTGTGGGGGATGCTGTTATAGAGTGCCGAGACATCCATTGTGACGAGGAGGTGCTCCTGGTTCAACTGCTCCATGTGTGCTGAGTTTCTGTAGGAAGTCCGTAGTGTCGCGACAAAAGCTGGGGGTTCTTTGTACAATGGGTTTCAGGATGCCCTCGACATAGCCGGAGAGGTTCTCGCACAGGGTCCCATTGCCTGATACAATGGGACGGCCGGGTGTGTTTGCCTTGTGTATCTTCGGGAGGCAGTAGAGATCTCCAACGCGGGGAGTGCATGGGATGGGAGCATGGAGGGTGCTCTGAAGGTCCGGATCAAAGGTCTTGATCAGTCTGTTGAGTTGATGGGTGTGTTCTTTGGTCGGATGTACACAGAGATAAGCATCAGCTGCTGCTGGAGAATCAGCAACTCAGTGAAAGAAAGTATTTTGGTTGCCTGAAAATTGCTGGTATTCCAGTGCAAAGAGCTGTCCATGGTCAGGTGCTGCCTGCTGGCACATTCGAAGGACTATGTGCGAAGGGCCGTACTAAAGCTTGGGTCAGCTGCCACAAAGGCGCAACGGGGAGAGGCCAGTGTCTAAAGCCCTCTTGTCAGAATATATAGAATGGCTGGAAACCATGTAAAACCCTTCAGGCTGTACGCATCAAAGAATGTTTGACAAGAAATGTAAATGTACATTACAAATACAACTGACAATGGTACATGTAGTGAGGCACCTCAGATACTGTATTGAAAGAAACTAACATGTATTGCACTTTATGTAAAATCAAATTTGAATTGTTATGTAATGTACTTTTAGGAATGTTACAACTAAAGTATATTTTTGGAAAAAATCATCGCTCTCTCAACAATGTGGCCACAAACAACACATCATGCAGGTCCGTGCCTGTCATCCACACAGCAGCTCTTTCCTTCCCCTGTGGTGTCTTTAATCAAATCAAGCCTCCAAGTTAAAGGCTGCCTATTGGGCAACAGGGACTACCCCTCCAGATAAGGCTCGTGACCGCAGTTAAGAACCTGCGTGCAGGTGCACAGCAGGACTACAACAGGACACTCCTCCCACAGGGAACATCGTGGAGTGGACAATCTCTGACCAACCACCCCCCCCCCTCCCCCACCCTTCCTGGCCTACCCCAATCTCCAAGGGTGTGGAACTTGGGCCGGACATGGTTGGGGGGGCTAGTGATTGGGCTGAGGGGGGGGGGGGGGAGGGAGGGGGGTGTGGGGGGTGTGGGGAGGGGGGTGTGGAGAGCCGGCATTGCGGGGGTCGCTGGGCTGGCCAGCGATCAGGAGGCCAGCAGTGAGGGGTCACTGCGCATGCGCCGATCTGGCACTGACAGATCGGCGCATGCGCAGTAGTTCGCTCAGCGCTATGCTGTCGGCCTCTTCTGCGTGGATAGGCCTCACCCCCTAAAATTTAATGATGTTCACATTGGTGGCCTCTGCAGTGCACAGAGTGTGGGAGATTCTTCTCTGAACTCCCACTGAAAAAAATCAGCATGAATTACTCCAGTTTTCACGCAAATTTGACACTTAGATCTTTTTGGGAGACTTCCGCCCATTATCTCCTTAGGTGGCTCAGTGTCAAACTTTGAAAACACTCTTGTGAGGCATCTTGGCATTTTTCCAGTTTTAAATATGCTATGTCAATACATGTTGCTCTTGTTCCTGCCCTTTGTATTACAACGTCTCATATCAATATTTGGTATAGAATTTCCAGAGAGAAAAAAATACTGTTATCTATGAGAAAAGCATCATTCACAATAGAGTGAAGCCAAGTGTCTTTTCTGCACACTACAAATGCTGCAATAAGCAAACATTAGCTTGGATTCCAAAGGCAATTAGTAAATCCCACAGATTTTGTGTCAAAGGGAGGAGAGAGAGAAATTCCCCATGGTCCAATGAATGTTACATAATTTGGGTTCAGCTGGTTATGATTAACTTTGTGACTGAACATGCAACAATATCACCTGAAAGAATAATCTACTGCCAGGCAGGCAATAAAGTGTTGTTTAAAGCTTACTTAGAGCTCAAAGCAAGAAGAAGTGCTCATATAGGGCAGGGAGGCAATGGCCTAGTGGTATTATCACTAGACTATTAATCCAGAAACTCAGCTAATGTTCAGTGGAATTGGGTTCAAATCCCGCCACGGCAGATGGTGGAATTTGAATTCAATAAAAAAATCTGGAATTAAGAATCTACTGATGACCATCGAACCATTGTCAAATGTTAGAAAAACCCATCTGGTTCACTAATGCCCTTTAGGGAAGGAAATCTGCCAACCTTACCTGGTCTAGCCTACATGTGACTCCAGAGCCACAGCAATGTGGTTGACTCTCAACTGTCCTCAGGCAACTAGGGATGGGCAATAAATGCTGGCCAGCCAGCGACACCCATGTCCCACGAATGAATACAAAAAATTAGATATGATTTGACCATAATGTGACCCAAGAGCCAAATTAATTCAAAGTACTAGAAGAGACACAAAAATGTACATAGGAACAGAGAGTGACAGGAGCACATGAACAGGAGTAAGGCATTGAGAAGGGCTAGGACAGCAGATGCATTGGAACATCCATCACCAGCTATAAGCTTACACACGTTATCCGGATTTCCCTTCAAAATACATCTGCTTTAAATATTGCAATGAAATGAGAGGGAAACATATCATTTTTCATTCATTATTGCTGAGTCAAAAATTTGAAATTCTCCTCTGAAGTACATATCAATTGAATGGGTTCAAGAAGCCAGCTCACTGCCACTTCCTCAAGGGCAGTTCAGGATGGGTAACAAAGGATGGCCAAGCCAAGCGTCACTGACCACTGACAATCACATCCCATGAACTAATAAAGTCCCCACCACATTCACTGAGATAATGGCTGATCCACCACTTAACTCCATGTAGCTACCTCTGCCTCATATCCCTCAACATCTTTAATAATTTTAAAACTGAGATTGATAGATTTTGGTTCAATAATCAATCTAGCATCAATCATTGTTTACAGAAGAGTGTTGCAAACATTCACCACCACTTGCATGAAGAAATCTTTCCCAATTTCACTCCTGAAATATCTGGCTCTTATTTTTTGGCTGTGTCTCCTTGTCCGAGAATCTTGAACCAGCAGAAATAGTTTCCAATTGCCTTCACTGTTCCTCTTAAAGCCTTGAAAACTTTGATCAAATCATCCCTTAACATCTAAGTACAAGCATGGTTTGTTCGGCTTCTCCTCGTAGCTTAATGCTTAAGAGTCCAGGTATCATTTTAGTAAGACCATAAGACTTAGGAGCAAAAGTAGACCATTCAGCCCATCGAACCTACTCAGCCATTCAATAAGCTTACGCTGTGCTCTCTCCAAGTCCAATTTTTCAGGCAGAGTGATCAAAGTTCATGCAATTCTGGTCCCTTAGGCTAGAATTTAAACTCAGCTTGAGATGTATTGAGAAGGCATAGTGAATAAAGCTTTGCCAGTTCTGTACAGCAATTTGGATTAATACAGAACATTCAGATCAGTTATATTATCTTCCAGGCTCTGACGAAGATACACAATAATCTGTTTTTAGTACCAGCTATATTTGTAATGTCCCAGTTATGGTTTTGTGGAAAATTAACAGGCTTGCTGATTGCTAAGAAGTTGGACTTCTACATAATATAAACTTTTCTTCTCTGTCCAATACCATTAAACTACAGTAAATCTCCTTTAAAATGAACAGTATGATATGAAATACAGCAGAAAAGTTCAAGTTTCATTTAAAGCAGATTAAATCAGAACTGATCTAATCCCAAACTGATTGAGAACTGGATTTTCACCACCAAGGTGGATACCTCAAATTGAGAAGTTTCCTAACTCACCAGATCCATCTTGGTAGAAAGGTCCCCACAAAAGTTGTGATCTTCACTCCAAGGGGTACCTGCAGGAGGGAATTGGGCCCACTGACCCAGAAGCAAAGCGTCAGTGACTACAGGGGTGGTGAGTTGAACAAAGAACAAAGAACAAAGAACAATACAGCACAGGAACAGGCCCTTCGGCCCTCCAAGCCCGTGCCGCTCCCTGGTCCAAACTAGACCATTCTTTTGTATCCCTCCATTCCCACTCCATTCATATGGCTATCTAGATAAGTCTTAAACGTTCCCAGTGTGTCCGCCTCCACCACCTTGCCTGGCAGCGCATTCCAGGCCCCCACCACCCTCTGTGTAAAATATGTCCTTCTGATATCCGTGTTAAACTTCCCCCCCTTCACCTTGAACCTATGACCCCTCGTGAACGTCACCACCGACCTGGGGAAAAGCTTCCCTCCGTTCACCCTATCTATGCCTTTCATAATTTTATACACCTCTATTAAGTCTCCCCTCATCCTCCGTCTTTCCATGGAGAACAACCCCAGTTTACCCAATCTCTCCTCATAACTAAGCCCCTCCATACCAGGCAACATCCTGGTAAACCTCCTCTGTACTCTCTCCAAAGCCTCCACGGCCTTCTGGTAGTGTGGCGACCAGAACTGGACGCAGTATTCCAAATGCGGCCGAACCAACATTCTATACATCTGCAACATCAGACCCCAACATTTATACTCTATGCCCCGTCCTATAAAGGCAAGCATGCCATATGCCTTCTTCACCACCTTTTCCACCTGTGACGTCACCTTCAAGGATCTGTGGACTTGCACACCCAGGTCCCTCTGCATATCTACACCCTTTATGGTTCTGCCATTTATCATATAGCTCCTCCCTACATTATTTCTACCAAAATGCATCACTTAGCATTTATCAGGATTGAACTCCATCTGCCATTTCTTTGCCCAAATTTCCAGCCTATCTATATCCTTCTGTAGCTTCTGACAATGCTCCTCACTATCTGCAAGTCCTGCCAATTTTGTGTCGTTCGCAAACTTACTGATCAGCCCAGTTACACCTTCTTCCAGATCGTTTATATAAATCACAAACAGCAGAGGTCCTAATACAGAGCCCTGCGGAACACCACTAGTCACAGGCATCCAGCCAGAAAAAGACCCTTCCACTACCACCCTCTGTCTTCTGTGACCAAGCCAGTTCTCCACCCATCCAGCCACCTCCCCCTTTATCCCATGAGACCCAACCTTTTTCACCAGCCTACCATGAGGGACTTTGTCAAACGCTTTACTAAAGTCCATATAGACGACATCCACAGCCCTTCCCTCGTCAACCATTCTGGTCACTTCTTCAAAAAACTCCACCAGGTTAGTGAGGCATGACCTCCCTCTCACAAAACCATGCTGACTATCGTTAATGAGGTTATTCCTTTCTAAAAGCGCATACATCCTATCTCTAAGAATCTTCTCCAACAACTTCCCCACCATGGACGTCAAGCTCACCGGCCTATAATTACCCGGGTTATCCTTCCTACCCTTCTTAAATAACGGGACCACATTAGCTATCCTCCAATCCTCTGGGACCTCCCCTGCGTCCAGTGACGAGACAAAGATTTGTGTCAGAGGCCCAGCGATTTCAGCTCTCGTCTCCCTGAGCAGCCTTGGATAGATTCCATCAGGCCCTGGGGATTTGTCAGTCTTTATATTCTCTAACAAACCTAACACTTCCTCCCTTGAAATTGAGATTTTCTCCAACGGTTCAACACTCCCCTCCGAGACACTCCCAGTCAACACATCCCTCTCCTTTGTGAATACCGACGCAATGTATTCATTTAGGATCTCCCCTACTCCTTTGGGTTCCAAGCATAATTCCCCACTTTTGTCCCTGAGAGGTCCGATTTTTTTCCCTGATAACCCTTTTGTTCCTAACGTATGAATAAAATGCCTTGGGATTCTCCTTAATCCTGTCTGCCAAGGACATTTCGTGACCCCTTTTTGCCCTTCTAATTCCCCGTCGAGTTCTTTCCTACTTTCTTTGTACTCCTCCAGAGCTCCCTCCGTTTTTAGCTGCCTGGACCTAACATACGCCTCTCTTTTCTTTTTGACCAGTTGTCAAGGTGGGCTGGTTCGAAGGCCCACCTCAATTCTCTGGTAATTTTTGCCAATTACATTAAAGACTGCTAGGTCATCTAGACCTCACTCATCATTCTCCCCACAAAGTGCCTTGGTCCCTTAGAGCCCCCATGCCAAATAATGGCCCTTCGATGCCCATTTACCCAGTACACATTTGTACGAAACCAATGAGCCATATAATAACAAGACATAATGAGGCTTGATTAAGAACCCAGACCCTCATGAAAGGATTATGTGACTGAGTTTATTTACATGGGTGCAGAGAAACGCTGAATTTACTTGACTGACATTTCCACAAGTTATTTTTCTGTAATATCTTTTGTCAATGGCTCAATTTTTAATTGTACAAGATCAAGAGCTGTCAAGTGAAGCTACTCTTATTGATCCTTTAAGTCTGGTTGATTGAAACTTTTATAGGGCTATAAGAAAACCAGTTCTGCTTTCAGAAAATTATGAAGTTGTATTTCTTAAAGCAGTTTCACACATGACATGAAAAACAATCTATTAGGTGAATGGGCAGGAAGGGTATGAGGGGTCATTGGACATGGATGGGAGGCATGAGGTGGCTTTGGGTTGACATGGGTGCATGGACGTGACATGTGGAGTGGGTGAGGGCTGGATGGCCAAAAATATCACCAAACACTCTGACAAAGTGTCAGAGAACCAAAGCAGGATTTTAACTGGTCCACCTTGACACTTGGCTCCTCCTGTGGCCTCCTTCAATTGGCATCTAGGAACTATGGTGCAACTCCATCCTGCACCCACCTCCCCAAACTGAAGGGGCAAATTATACTCAGGAAGGTCTGCCAAGTCGGGAAGTTTTCCTACTCAAGCCACATGGCTCAGTAGCAAAACTCCGGCCGACGTTTCAGGTCAACAACCTTTTAATAATACTTTAATTCTATATTGATGAAAGGTCATCGACCTGAACTGTTAACACCATTTCTCTCTCCATAGATGTGGCCTGACCTGAGTATTTTCCACAATTTCCAGCTTTATTACATTATATAAAAGCTGCTATATTCTACACAAGATGAGCTTGGCAATTTTTAAAATGTTTACCAATTAGGGATAGTTTTCTGCTAATTAATTAATTTTCTGCAAGTTAATTCCTATAATACTCCTTATGACCTAAAAAGCACAGTGTTTGTGTAATGGTTTTTCTTTTAAAATTTCAAATTAATTGATAACTGCTCGTTGTCAATGCCAGCCCGCCCCTCCAACCACAGCCATTTTTAATGCAAAATTCTGTCTTTTTAAGAGAAACATTTAGCTGGTAATGCAACAAACGTGATCTCTTGTTGCTTTGAATACATGCACAGTTCTTCAACTGTCACGTGTTGAATAAAAACATGATGTTGTATTTATTGGGTCTCATTGCTACAGAGGTGTCTCAATGAGGAGAGCTTGAGACTTGCATGGTTAAACATGAACTATTTATTGCTAGTCCTTAACTATTCACAATTCCAAAGTTACTATCATGTGTGGTGCTATTCACCATGCAGGTAAGCGGTTTCTAGACTGCTAAACAGAGTAGAGTCGATTGCCATGTGACTCTATACATCATACTGTGGACAGTGCTATGCTCCAATCCTATGTTAACCCTTAATGTGCTGAGCATCTTTACATTACAAGTGCATGCAGGCACGTATCACCACATATGACATTATTTTACTTTATTCTACATATGTATTCTGGGACTGAGCTGTGATAGGTGCAAACCTAGGTCAAAGATTCAGTGAGCACATTGTGGTCTTGATTCTGCAACCTATGTACATGTCTCACAAGGATCTCTATCTCTATTCTTTCATGTCTTTGTTAGAAGAAAATACTCCAATAACCTGATGGAAATTGTAACGACTTGTGATTTATGGAAAAATAAACCATCAGCGTGTTGGACATACGTAATTCACTCACTCTTCAGAGTTTATGAGCTTTGCATTTGCTGTTGCTTCCTGTGTTCGTTTAATCAGTAAAACACTAAGTTACATTGTTTATCCTCTACTTGGCAGTCAACCTTATTAAAACATAAAATTGGAACAGTCTGCAAAGGCAATAAATGATCAATGTCAATGGTGAACCCAATTATAATTGTGATGCTTATCAAGTATAAATACAGTACCTGTATTTTAAGTGAATAATGTGGGTCACTAATAACAGGTAATGGCCTAGGGATCAAATTGCACCAGAAAACAAGCATGCGAGGGGTGAAGTGCACACCTGTTGGTATTATCCCTGGCTCTTGCTATATTTTTGCCATAATGGGTCAAGTTTTCAGTCAGCACAAACCATGCTATTCATTCTGCTTGCCTGTCACTCCTAGAAAGTAGCTGTCACCTAAAGAGGAAGTGCACTGGGACTGCACAAAAAAGAGAAAACTTCTGAAGCAAAATATCTTTGCAAGAGATGTAGATCAACTGTCGCTGTGTGGTGTCCTCACTCTGTTTGTTCACACACTGGGGGGAGATAGTGGCATAGTGGTATTGTTACTGGACTGGTAATCCAAAGGCCCAGGGTAGTGCTCTGTGTCCTGGGTTCGAATCCCAGCACAGCAGATAGTGAAATTTAAATTCAAAAGAAATCTGGAAGTCTAATGATGACCATGAAATCATTGTCGCTTGTTGAACCATCTGGTTCACCAATGTCCTTTAGGGAAGAAAATCTGCCATCCTTACCTGGTCTGGCCTACATGTAACTCCATATCCACAGCAATGCGGTTGACTCTTAAATGCACTAAGGGATGGGCAATACATGCTGGCCCAGCCAGCGATGACCACATCCCATGCACAAATAAAAAATCAGCCTGCAGCTTCATTATGTGTAATAGACCACACCCCAAAATGTTTCATTCTCCAACAATCAAATACTTAAACAAGAAAGACTTGTATTTAAATAGTGCCTTTCATGACCTCAGAGCACCCCAAAGTGCATTACAGTCATTCAAGTACTTTTGCAGTGTAGTGTTGTATTGTAGAAATGTGACAGCCAATTTTGTGCACAACAAGGTTTCACAAACATAAGCAGATAATCTGTTTTCATGATGTCAGTTAAGGGATACATTTTGGCCAACATAACAGAGAGGATCCCACTACTCTTTTTCAAAATAGCATAATGGGAGATTATCCAATAGGGCAGATGGAGTCTTAGTTCATATCTCAACTGAAAGACGGCACCTCGGACTGTACAGCACTCCCTCAGTACTGCACTCAGAGTATCAGCTTAGATTTGGTGCTCAAGTCTGTGCAGTGGAACTTGAGTCCAAACCTCCTGACTCAAAAGCAACAGTTTAACCAACAGAGCAATGGTAATCAGGTCATGGTTGTTGGGAGGGAAAGGTAGAAGTAGCCAGGGCGGCGGAGGAACAAAGTGCTCTTGTGGGGACTGAGGAGCACTATTGCTCCAACTAGTCCATAACAAAGCACATCTTGTTTCCTTTTTTAATTTCTTAATTTTATAAGACTATAAGAAATAGGAGCCAGAAGTAGGCCATTTGGCCCATCAAGTTTGCTCCATCATTCAATAATATCATGGCTGATTTGATTGTGGCTTTAACTCCACTTCCCTGGCTGTTTCCCTTAACTATTGACTCAATGATAGAACATCCAATGTTCTTGGTAGAAGAATCATCTCAAGAATCAGCTGAGTCAACCTTATCTGAATTGCTTCCAATGGAAGTATACCATTCCTTCGTAAGGAGGCCAAAGCTATACACAGTACTCAAGGTGTGCTCACATCAGTGCCCTGTACAATTGTAGAAAGATTTCCCTACTTTCATCCTCCATCCGCCTTGCAATAAAAGCTAATGCAAGTAATTCCTAATTACTTGCTGTACCTGCGTGCAAACTTTTTGTGATTCATTTACAAGGACGCCCAGATCACTCTGCACTGCAGTCTGCAGTCTCTATCCATTTGAATCATATTCATGCCAGGATTCTCGGCTCCCTATGCCATTTTTCTTTTTCCTGCCAAAGTCGCCAACCTCACAGTTTCCCATATTATACTCCATGCACCAAATTTTTGCCCACCTTCTTAACCCATCTATATCCTTTCTCCTCACAATTTGGCTTCCTGTCTGTTTTTGTATCACCAGCAAATTTGGTTATAATACACTCGGTGTCCTAATCCAAGTCATTAATGTCAATTGTAGTTAGTTGAGGTTCCAGCACTGATTCCTGTGGTATTTCACTAGTTACAGTTTGGCAACCCGAAAATGAGCCATTTATCCCACTCTGTTTCCTGTTAGTTACAGTAAGAAGTTTAACAACACCAGGTTAAAGTCCAACAGGTTTATTTGGTAGCAAAAGCCACACAAGCTTTCGGAGCTCTAAGCCCCTTCTTCAGGTGAGTGGGAATTCTGTTCACAAACAGAGCATATAAAGACACAAACTCAATTTACATGAATAATGGTTGGAATGCAAATACTTACAACTAATCAAGTCTTTAAGAAACAAAACAATGTGAGTGGAGAGAGCATCAAGACAGGCTAAAAAGATGTGTATTGTCTCCAGACAAGACAGCCAGTGAAACTCTGCAGGTCTAAGCAACTGTGGGGGTTACAAATAGTGTGACATGAACCCAATATCCCGGTTGAGGCCGTCCTCGTGTGTGCGGAACTTGGCTATCAGTTTCTGCTCAGCGACTCTGCGCTGTCGTGTGTCGCGAAGGCCGCCTTGGAGAACGCTTACCCGAATATCAGAGGCTGAATGCTGAAGTGCTCCCCAACAGGAAGAGAACAGTCTTGCCTGGTGATTGTCGAGCGGTGTTCATTCATCCGTTGTCGCAGCGTCTGCATAGTTTCCCCAATGTACCATGCCTCGGGACATCCTTTCTTGCAACGTATCAGGTAGACAACGTTGGCCGAATTGCAAGAGTATGTACCGTGTACCTGGTGGATGGTGTTCTCACGTGAGATGATGGCATCTGTGTCGATGATCCGGCACGTCTTGCAGAGGTTGCTGTGGCAGGGTTGTGTGGTGTCATGGTCACTGTTCTCCTGAAGGCTGGGTAGTTTGCTGCAGACAATGGTCTGTTTGAGGTTGTGCGGTTGTTTGAAGGCAAGAAGTGGGGGTGTGGGGATGGCCTTGGCGAGATGTCGTCTTCATCAATGACATGTTGAAGGCTCCGGAGGAGATGCCGTAGCTTCTCCGCTCCGGGGAAGTACTGGACAGTACCCCAGTCCAACACCGGCATCTCCACATCCTGTTAGTTAGCCAATTCCCTATCCTTGCTACTACATTATCCCGAACACCATCGCCGGAATTTTCCCATCCTGTCCTGGAAATCGTAGCAGGTAGGACACAGACCATGCTAAGGTCTGTTGACCTCAGGTGGGATTTTATAGCACTGGGGCAAACACGGCCAGAAAATCCTGCCCTACTGAGTTCTTACCTTGCACAATAACCGTTATAGCACCTTATTGAGCCTCTTTTGGAAATCCAAAGACTACATCTATTGGTTCCCCTTTATTCATTCTGATGTTATCTTCAAAGAGCTTTAATAAATTTGTCAAACATAATTTCCCTTTCACAAAATCATTTTGACTCCACCTGGATTCTATTATGCTACTACCTCTGCACTAATGGATTCTAACATTTTCCCACTGACAAATGTGAGCTATAGTTTCTTGCTTTCTGTCTGCCTACTTTCTTGACCAGTGGTGTTACATTTACAGAATCTGGGGAATTTTGGAAGATTAAAACCAGTGAATCCACTACCTCTTCTTTTACAACCTCAGGATACAGGCCATCAGGTCCAGGGGATTTGTCAGCCTTTAATTCCATTAGTTTTCATTGTACTTTTTCTTGTGACTCAAACATTTTAAGTTCCTCTCTTCTGGCTCCTGCTTTTCAACTATTCTTGGGATGCTTTTGTATCTTCTGTGAAGACAGATTCAAAATACTCAAAGTCTCTGCTATTTCCTTATATCCCATTCTTAAATCCACAGTCTCACCCTCCAAAGAATTAACTTTTACTTTCACTACCCTTGTCCTTTATATGTTTTTTTGCACACACACACACATAGAAGTTTTTACTGCCTGTTTTTACATTTCTTGAAGTTTTCTCTTGTACTTCAATTTCTCTTACTTTGTTAGTTTTTGGGCCTATTATGGCACCGGATCAGTTTTCTGTCAGGTTCTTCTGGCAAAACTGGCACTGGGCGGGTCTCTCATGGTTCTTAAATTAAAGCTGCATCCAAGACCAATGGAACCTGATTTAAATATATTCACGAGACCACCTGCCTGTTCCTGGCAGATGCCTTGACTGCCTTCAAACAAACCACGACTAAAAGTGTGGCAGGCAGAACGCATCAGAAATGCAATAGCACGTATATTATTGCTATTTTATCCGGCTGTCTGGTATTCTGATCAGACAAGAAGAGTCTGTGTGTAAAATAATTTGGGACAGCATACAATAAACCTGTTATTGTTTCTGGATTGCAAGCAAGATTCTCACAACATACCCACATTGCTTCAGGTGACAATTACTATTTGTAAAGTTGGATCCTTCTGTAACACAATATACTGCCAGCTTTATTCATAGGCAAGCCATTTACAGAAGCATGCCATATTAGCAAGGCCCTGGGCAGCCTGAACAGCAACTTTGAACCATAAATGGCTAGATCAATCTAACCCATCAATCAAGTTGCTCTAATCAGCTTTCTGAAAGTGAAGCACTTCTTCAAAAAGAAATACCTATTCCTTTTTTAGAATGACATCGGTATTTTTACCGAGAGATCTATATCTTGGCTCCACATCTGCCAGGGCCAAACCAAATCTCAGTGCCACTAGGATATGTTTAAATTTAAGTTGACACATAACTTGATATACAATATCAACAGTGATTAAATGAAAACAGAGTTTAAATGCAACACCTAGCTTGATGAATACAAGATGGCCACCCTAGGCCAAAGTGGGATCTCAGCCAAAAGAGGGTGCTACGAGCTCAAACATTTTACTATTACCTTTCTGGTCTGATGTCTATTGAACTGAATGGAAGATGACCTGCAGGAGTCTCTTCTGTTGTGGAGATGCCGGCGTTGGACTGGGGTAAACACAGTAAGAAGTTTAACAACACCAGGTTAAAGTCCAACAGGTTTATTTGGTAGCAAAAGCCACACAAGCTTTCGGAGCTCTAAGCCCCTTCTTCAGGTGAGTGGGAATTCTGTTCACAAACAGAGCTTATAAAGACACAGACTCAATTTACATGAATAAAGAGCTCCGAAAGCTTGTGTGGCTTTTGCTACCAAATAAACCTGTTGGACTTTAACCTGGTGTTGTTAAACTTCTTACGGAGTCTCTTCTGTCAGAGGTGACATGACAATAATGATTGCATTTCAAAACACAACAATTTCCCTTTCCATAATGTACACGAGACAAACATCCCCCTTTCCTACAAACAAAAGACAAATTTTCATGTCCTATCATGTGTAACTGTGAGTTACCCAAGTCACCCATAATACCACAACTGTTCTCATGCCTTGACAAACTGTTCATGATTCTTGTCAGTCACTGCACATGCATTGCTTGTAATAAATCATGTAGATCTCTCAGTGGTATACATGCACATTGTCATTAACTGTGCATCTAGATGATGACTGAATGTGAAATTCACTAAATTCACTAAATGACACTCTGGGGAGTGTCATTCTTGTGACACATGGTACCATGGTGACTGTTGTCGTTGTTCCATTTGCATTGTTGGGGACCAATGGACATCTGGGAATGATAGTCATTCATCTGCTCTGTTTAGCTGATGATGTCCTAGCTTCCTCATTGGCCACCTGCAGCGAAGGAACAGCTTCTCTAGTTCTTCATATATGCCTGCGGTTGCTCTAGTATATTTGGGTCGTTCATTTCCATCCTGTACGGTTGAGGTGACATCTGCTCTGTACCTAGCCCAAGTTGCCATGTGGGCTGACTCTTGTTGAGAATGTTGAAGGTTTGTACCCTGACTGATGTTCTAACACACAATTCTTGTCAATGGTTAGGCAGTCTTGTCAAAGTGAAATTTGACTTTCTACCATTTACTTTAATTTTTTTCACGCCTGTTACCGCTTCTGGCTTCAGTGGGGTTTTTTTGTTCTTGAAGTAGTTTGGTTGTAGCATGACATTAGCACCACTCTTCATGCCTTTAGTCATGTGTTTCTGTACTTGAGGATTGCCTTATATACATGTGCTATATTTGCTTGATTTCTTGATGATTCCTTTGGTGATTTTCACTGCTGCCTCACACTGGGGATATTGCAAAGGTGATGTACAGGGGGGAATTTTACCATTTTGAGTCTAAGTGCCGGATCTGGGCGTCATATAGATCTGCGCCTGGAATCCTCTTTGCAGCGCGCCCACATGCGTTTTGCCGGCTCTGGCCCGCTGTGTGCGGGGCTTAGCGCTGGCGGACTGATCGGAGCTCTGAACTGTGCATGCGCAGTTTGAAAAAAATCTGATAGCACACCTGGGCGCGAAAGAAAAAGCAGAAAGCGGAGAGAGCGGCTCTCTGACGTTCATCCTCTAGTCAGGGAGGGGAGAGGGTGTGACCGATCATCCCCTGGGGGGGTGGGGGTGGGAGGGGAGGGGGTGTGACATCTCAATTCCAGGGGAGGGGCGGGGGGATGGGGGGTTTGTGACGTCTCATCCTCTGGTCGGGGGGGTTCCGCTGCCTGTCTGCGGCCGGTCCCTACTGGCACCATCACTGGTACACTACCAGCCACAGCCATCTCTCCCGCTCTCTCGCACCTACAGGGAAGAGTAATCTGTAGCTGGTAGTGTGCCAGTGATGGTGCCAGGAGGGATCGGCCGCAGACAGGCAGCAGAACCCCCCCGACCAGAGGATGAGACGTCACACCCCCTCTCCACGCCCCCCCCCCTCCCCCAGGGGATGAGACGTCACACCCCCTCTCCTCCCACCCCCATTCGCCCAGGGGATGCGACGTCACACCCCCTCTCCTCCTCCCACCCCCCTCCCACCCTGACCAGAGGATGACCTGGGTCAGAGAGCCGTTGCAGTCTCTGACTCCGCTCTTCAGAGGCTGCAGCGGCGACTTCAGACTTTTATTTTGCAGGTCGGTAGCAGCGCGGACGCGGATTGGGCCAGAAGACGGTAAAGTGGGATTTGGCGGTAGAGTTGGGCGCGCGGTTCATTAAGTCGATTTAAATGCATGCAAATGCATTTAAATCGTTGGGCCGCCCGATTCGGGCGCGCGCCGGACCCGCGCCCGAATCGGGTGTCGGTAAAGCCGCGATCTGCTTGGAATCGGGTGCAGATCGTGGTATAGGCCCGACACTCAACTTTACTGCAATTTGGGCGCGAAGTTTTGGTAAAATCAGGCCCATTGTGTTGAATTTCACAATCCTTTGTAAAGTGGCTGAATTCTCCACTTGTGAACTGAGGGCCATTGTCACACAGCACAATGTCTGAAATGTCATAATGATTGAAGTGTGCTTTCAAGCATGCTAGTATCTCACCTGTCATCATTGAAGTCAGCTGATCTACCTTCCAGTGATCAAAATAGTAATCTACAGTGACAAGATAATCTGTTTCTGCTATAATGAACAGGTCTATTCCCAGATTCATCCATGTTTGTCTGGGATATTATGCATAATTAATGGCTCCCTAGCTTTTTAGCTTGCTACTCATTACTGGTCCTGCACAAGTTGATGTGGTCTTTAATTTCATTGCTCATGTTTGGCCAGTAGCACACTTCTGTTGCCTTCCTCAGACTCAATTCAACTCCTTGATGGCTTGCATGGATGCACTTCAGCATTTCTCCTCTCATCTCCTTATGGATGATGACTCTATTGCCTTTGAACAAGATGCCATCTTAGGCTGTAATTAATCTGTATATCCAATATGCGCTTGTGACTTTGGAGGTTTCCTTGATGTTCTCAGGCTGTCCTTTCATCAACACTTTTTACAGCACGACAATCTCGAGCTCGCTTGATCCGAGCAAGGCGCTTGTCTGTCAGATTCAATGGCTGGAATTTTACCAGCACGCCCGGCACGCAATCGGGGCGGGCAAGGCTCGCAGACAGAATTCTCTGTTGGCCTCGGGCAGGATTTTATGAGCCTCGCCCAAGCGAGGTCGTAAAATACCGGCCAATGTCTCTGCTGGGTTCTTCGGGTGGGGTCTCATCAATGCCTTGTATAGTTGTAGCAACACTTCCTTACTTTTATACTCAAAGTCCTTTGGCTACAAATGCCAAAATGCCATTTGCTTTCCTTTTTACCTGCAGTACCTGCATATCAGGTCCCTCTGCTCTGAAGCACTATGAAGTTTCTCTCCATTTAGAGCAAATTGAGATGCTAACTCATGTTGAACCTGGAAGATTTCACATTCTGTTGTAGCATCCTCAACTTTCTTCATGGGGAACAATGCTATTAACAGTATGTCAACGATGTACATTTGTTTCATTTGCTTGTATGTCATGTTCAGATGATATCTCCCCAGTGACCAACTGTATACCTTTGTATTGCTTCTTTCTAGCTAAACATTTGTGTGCAAAATGATTTGGCTTCTTACAGTTAAAACTCTGCTTTCCCATGCTGGATAACCGTTTTGTTCCTTTGTAGTCCTCTGCTGTATTTGCATCCTGCCCTCTGTCCACAAGTTTCTGCTCCTTCTGCCTGGAACATTTTTCAGTATAATGTATCTCCTGATCTGTTTTGCTATACATGTATGCTAGCTGACATTTTACTACCTCTGCATTTCTGCACATGTTTAATCACTTCCTTGGAAGTACGTGCCTCTTCTCTCAGTAGACTTGCTCTCACTGTTGGATTTCTTATGCCTAAGATAATTCTATCTTTAATTCATATGATTCTGTGAACTGTGCTACTGTAGTCACATACTGATCAATAGACTATTTTTCACCTTGAGCCCTAATGTTGAACACAAACAATTCATAAGTTACATTCACTTGGAGTTCAAAGCGTACCTTTCAGGCTTTCAATTTTTCTGCAATCTGTTTTTTTCCCATTCTAAGGTGGAATACAATTTGTAGCAGTCTCACGCCAGCTGTGTTAAAACTGTTGTTACTCCAGCTTATTAATTAATAAGCCCCAGCTTGTTAATTAAATCTGTTGCAAACTTGTAGTTTTGCTATTGCAAGTACAAAAATTGTCTGCTGCGCATCTTCTTTAATTTCGACAAGAGCTGGGAGTGCAAAGTTTACATCCATTTTTGTCTCACCCAGTATATTTTAATTGCTGCCTTCAGCTTGTGTTAGCTTTTCCTTGTCTGTGTGTGTGTGTGTGTGTTTTTTCTTCAGCAGCTTTTAGCAGGTTCAAACATTTCACTGTTCCTCTTCCAATGGCACTTGCAGCGTATCAAAGCTCATTCTCAGCTTCACTTCTGACACCATGTTATGAGCTCTCGTCTAAAAGTCTTCATTGAACGGAATGCAAAATGGCTGCCTGCAGAGTCCCACTTTGCAGATATCACATGACAATGCTAAGCCAGAATGAACATGTAGTAACGATTGCATTTCAAAATCCAAAACTTGTAATAAGAGCATAAGAACTAGGAGCAGGAATAGGCCATTTAGCCCCTCGACCCTGCTCCACCATTCAATAAGATCATGGCTGATGTTTTGGCGGACTCAGCTCCACTTACCCGCCTGCTCACCATAACCCTTAATTTCTTTACTGTTCAAAAATTTATCTATCCTTGCCTTAAAAACAGTCAATGAGGTAGCCTCAACTGCTTCACTGGGCAGGGCATTCCACAGATTCACAACCCCTTGTGTGAAGAAGTTCCTCCTCAACTCAGTCCTAAATCTGCTTCCCCTTATTTTGAGGCCATGCCCCCTAGTTCTAGTTTCACCTGCCAATAGAAACAACTTCCCTGCTTCTATCTTATCTATTCCCTTCATAATTTTGTATGTTTCTATAAGATCTCCCCTCATTCTTCTGAATTCCAATGAGTATAGCTCCAGTCCACTCAGTCTCTCCTCATAAGCACACCCTCTCAACTCCGGAATCAACCTAGTGAATCTCCTCTGCACCCCTTCAGTGCCAGTATATCCTTTCTCAAGTAAGGAGACCAAAACTGTACACAGTACTCCAGGTGTGGCCTCACCAGCACCTTATACAGCTGCAACATAATCTCGCTGTTTTTAAACTCCATCCCTCTAGCAATGAAGGACAAAATTCCATTTGCCTTCTTAATTACCTGCTGCACCTGCAAACCAACTTTTTGTGATTCATGCACAAGGACACCCAGGTCCCTCTGCACAGCAGCATGCTGCAATGTTATTTACCATTTAAATAATAGTCCATTTTGCTGTTATTACTACCAAGATGGATGGCCTCACATTTACCAACATTGTACTCCATCTACCAGACCCTTGCCCACTCACTTGGACTATCTATATCCCTTGCAGACTTTCAGCACACTTTGCTCTGCCACTCATCTTAGTGTCATCTGCAGATTTTGACACACTACACTTGGCCCCCAACTCCAAATCATCTATGTAAATTGTAAACAATTGCGGTCCCAACACTGATCCCTGAGACACACCACTAGTCACCGATCGCCAACCAGAAAAACACCCATTTACCCCTCTATCCATGCTAATACATTACCTGTAACACCATGCACCTTTATCTTATGCAGCAGCCTTTGGTGCGGCACCTTGTCAAATGTCTTCTGGAAATCCAGATACACCACATCCACAGGTTCCCCATTGTCCACTGCACATGTAATATTCTCAAAGAATTCCACCAAATTAGTCAAACATGACCTGCCCTTCATGAACCCATGCTGAGTCTTACCAATGGGACAATTTATATCCAGATGTCTCGCTATTTCTTCCTTGATGATAGATTCAAGTATTTTCCCTACTACAGAAGTTAAGCAAACCGGCCTATAGTTACCCACCTTTTGTCTACCTCCTTTTTTAAACAGTTGTGTCACATTTGCTCATTTCCTATCTGCAGAAACCACCCCAGAGTCCATTTCCCCTGCCATCTCTTTTAGTACCCTGGGATGCATTCCATCAGGACCAGGAGACTTGTCTACCTTTTGCCCCATTAACTTGCCCAACACTACCTCTTTCGTGATAATGATAGTTTCTAGGTCCTCACCTACCATCGCCTCCCTGTCATCAATTTTGGCATGTTATTTGTGTCTTCCACTGTGAAGACCGACACAAAATACCTGTTCAATGCCTCAGCCATTTTCTCATTTCCAGTCATTACATCCCCTTCTCATCCTCTAAAGGACCAATGCTTACTTTAGCCACTCTTTTTAATTTTATATATTTGTAGAAAATTTTGCTATCTGTTTTTATATTCTGAGCTGGTTTACTCTCATAAACCATCTTACTTTTCTTTATAGCTTTTTTCATGGCTTTCTGTTGACCTTTAGAGATTTCCCAATCCTCCAGGTTCCCACTAATCTTTGCCACTTTGTATGCATTTTCTTTCAATTTGATACCCTCCTTTATTTCCTTAGATACCCATGGCTGATTATCTCTTTTTCTACAATCCTTCCTTATCATTATTATTAATGATGCTAACTAATAAGCATATTAAACATGTCACATTGTAAATCTCTTGAAATACTGTCTTGTTTTGAAGAACTTTTCCAAGGACAAAAGCAAAAAGTCCAAAGACAAAATGCTCCATACTGAAACATGCCAAAGGCCAGCTATGATCTTTTACAAGATGCTGTCTGTCTTGAGAGTATCCTGATGAGTTCAAATCATTTAATAGTCAATTGTACAAGCTAATTACTTTGAGCACTGGGGTGTGCTTTGTGGTTAGCAATTGAAAAATGCGTCTGAATTTTAAAAACAATTAACATAATTGACTTGCTTTCATTTTCTATACATTGCGTAGGGCCAAAGAATAGAATCCATCTTTCCCAGCATAGAGAGGCATACAGAAGAATAAGATGTGAAGGAATAGGGCCTATAAAAGGTGAAGGCGGGAAAGTCTGTACGGAACCAGTAGAAATGGCAGAGGTGCTTAATGAGTATTTTGCCTCGGTTTTCACAGAGGAGAAGGACCTGGGTGGATGTACTGCGGGCTTGCGGTGGACTGAAAAGATTGAGTATGTGAACTTTAAGAAAGAGGTTGTGCTGGAATCTTTGAATGGCATCAAGATAGATAAGTCGCCGGGTCCGGTTGGGATGTACCCCAGGTTACTGTGGGAGGCGAGGGAAGAGATTGCAGAGCCTCTGGCAATGATCTTTGCGTCGTCGATGGAGACGGGAGAGGTGCCGGAGGATTGGAGGATTGCAGATGTGGTTCCTATTTTCAAGAAGGGGAATAGGGATAGCCCAGGAAATTACCGACCAGTGAGTCTAACCTCTGTGGTTGGTAAGCTGATGGAGAAAATCCTGAGGGACAAGATTTATGAGCATTTAGAGAGGTTTAGTATGCTCAAGAATACTCAGCATGGCTTTGTCAAAGGCAGATCGTGCCTTACGAGCCTGGTGGAGTTCTTTGAAAATGTGACTAAACACATTGATGAAGGGAAAGCGGTAGATGTGGTTTATATGGATTTTAGCAAGGCGCTCGATAAGGTCCCCCATGCAAGACTTCTAGAAAAAGTGAGAGGGCATGGGATCCAAGGGGCTGCTGCACGGTGGATCCAGAACTGGCTTGCCCAAAGGAGGCAGAGAGTGGGTATAGATGGGTTTTTTTCTAAATGGAGGTCGGTCACCAGTGGTGTGCCCCAGGGATCTGTTCTGGGACCCTTGCTGTTTGTCATTTTCATAAATGACCTGGATGAGGAAGTGGAGGGATGGGTTGGTAAGTTTGCCGACGACACGAAGGTTGGTGGGGTTGTGGATAGTCTGGAGGGATGTCAGAAGTTACAGAGGGACATAGATAGCATGCAAGACTGGGCAGAGAAGTGGCAGATGGACTTCAGCCCAGAAAAATGCGTAGTGGTCCATTTTGGCAGGTCAAATGGGATGAAGGAGTACAATATAAAGGGAAAGATTCTTAGTACTGTAGAGGATCAGAAGGATCTTGGGGTCCGGGTCCAAAATCGGCCCTGCAGGTGGAGGAGGCGGTTAAGAAGGCATATGGTGTGCTGGCCTTTATCAATCGAGGGATTGAGTTTAGGAGTCCGGGGATAATGATGCAGCTATATAAGACCCTCGTCAGACCCCACTTGGAGTACTGTGCTCAGTTCTGGTCGCCTCATTACAGGAAGGGTGTGGAAAAGATTGAAAGGGTGCAGAGAATATTTACAAGGATGTTGCCTGGATTGAGTGGCATGCCTTATGAGGATAGGCTGAGGGAGCTCGGTCTTTTCGCCTTGGAGAGACGTAGGATGAGAGGAGACCTAATAGAGGTATATAAGACGTTGAGAGGCATAGATTGGGTGGACTCTCAGAGGCTTTTTCCCAGGGTGGAAATGGCTGCTACGAGAGGACACAGGTTTAAGGTGCTGGGGGGTAGGTACAGGGGAAATGTTAGGGGGAAGTATTTCACACAGAGGGTGGTGGGTGAGTGGAATCGGCTGCCGTCAGTGGTGGTGGAGGCAAACTCAATAGGGTCTTTTAAGAGACTCCTGGATGAGTACATGGGACTTAATAGGATGGAGGGTTATAGGTAGGCCTAGAAGGTAGAGATATGTTCGGCACAACTTGTGGGGCCGAAGGGCCTGTTTTTGTGCTGTAGTTTTTCTATGTTTCTATGTTCTATGTTTCTGTGTAACCCATTTTAAGACATGTTTTTTCGAAAGACCCATGTTTAAGGCAAAAAAATGCAATATATATTACATTTGTACTATATATATATGCGTGTATGTCTGTGTATATATATATCCGTGCATATTCTTCCTCGTACTCTGTGTTCAAAAAATACAATATATTGGACATTTTTGTCACCTTATTTTACAGTACATTCATACCTTGTACTCATTTAATTTTGAAAATAAGCTTATTTCACACTTACTAATTCTGATTTATTGCAAATCCACTATTATTCATTGGTTTGTGTATTGGGTATATAAGAATGTGGATAGTTGCGAGATTGCCAAATATAGATCAGTTTTTCAGTCAATTATTTGCTACTTGTTGGATCTCGCTGTACAGATTTATTTTCTCTCCGATCCCTTCTCATGAGCTTTCCGATCTCCTGTCACCTCATCTTCTCCTCTGCCCTTCCCCAGCTTCATGTCACTGCGAACCATCGAACATTCCTAAATGGCACATTGCACCTCAGGAATGTTGTACTTGGCCTGTGGTGGGAGCAACACAGATTCATCAGAAAGAAGTCAGGGTTAAAACTATTTGAAAAAGTCATCAGGGACTATCCTGCTTCTTTTGAAAACCATTCTCATCAGCCCTGCCTCCAAATAAATCCACTGACCTATATTGCTTTGCAAACTACTGCCCCAATCTCCAATGGATCTTTTTCCTCCGGGAACAGGTTATTGCCTTGCAAATCCGTGTATATTCTTCCTCCTATTCTGTGTTCAAATCTATTTTCAACCCTTGCCATTATCAAGGCACCAAAATGACCCTAAGGTCTTCTGTCACTGTAATCACAGTGCATTAATTTATACTTGGATTCCTCCTCCTCATCTGCATGGTGCCCCTTTGAAACCAAAGGCAGTGCAGAATTCTAACTCATTCAAACACTATTCGCTTTCTCAGAGTTAAAATTGGGCCTACAGTGTCAGCTAAGTATGTGACTAACACCCTCCTCTACCTCACAACCTCATGTGATCTTTTCATTGCCCTTGTCTATCCAACCTCAATCTTTGGATCAGCTGTAACTTCCTCCATTGGTCATTGTGCATCTCCACCCCGCAATCACAGCCCTTCCAGTCATAAACTGTGCTTAAAACAATCAGATTGTGCGCAAACACACGGTCCCAGGAAAATGATGGATTTTGGCTTTGATTTCTCAAGCTATGACGTTGTTCTTGGATGAACAGATCAGAAGCTCTGCAATTTGACACTTGGGCCTCATCAATGGGAGATTTATCTTGCACCACTCAATAGCTGCAAACATATGGGCAATACTTCGAGGCCAAGGAGCAGACTGTTGGCTCCATCTTTCCAGTAGATACAGTTGGTGCCTTGCCCAGAAAATCATCAGGGGAAAAAAGCATGCATGTATGTATATACTTAAACAGCTTATGCATAGTGCATCAAAATTATCTGGAAGATAGCATGGATCCTTGTGACTGCCTCAAAGAGGAAATTAATATTACTGATTAAATAAAATATGGATAAACTCTCAGAAAAAACTGAGGCATTATTCAATTTATATTTTAAAAGAAGTTCCAATCATTTAGACTCTGGACTCTATTAAACATGCAACCATGTAAATAGCGTAAGAAATATATTAAAAGAAATTTGTGTTAATATAATGAAACATTCCATAAAATCAGTCATTTAATGTTAGAAATCTCTAAAATATTTCCTCTCATAGAGTTGCATGGGGCATTCATGTGGCTCTCATTGCTCTGAATATTCCAAAGACCTTTATAAAAAGGAATAAACTTGCATCTATATAATATCTTTCACAACTTCAGCGTTTCTCAAGTGCTTCATAAACAATTAAGTACTTTTGAAGTGTAGTCACTGTTGCAATGTGGGAAATGTGGCAACTAAGTTACAGAATATGATTGTGATCAGTTAATCTGGTCTGTTTTAGTGATATTGTTTAAGTAATAATAATTAGCCAGGATGCCAAGGAAAACTTCCTTACTCTTCTTTGAAATAGTGCTACAGGATCTCTTTTACACCCATTATGAGATGGTGGAGGGAGGATCTTGGTTTAACAGTTCACCTCGAAGACAGCACCTCCAACAGCCTCCATGCTGAATTTGGGTGTCAGCCTCAGTTATGTGTTCAAGCCCCTGGAGACTTGAATCCACAGCCTTCCAAGTTGGAAATAAAAGTGCTACCATCTGAACTGCAGCTGATATTCGTGAATTGCCGCAGAAGCATCATCATGCACGGCAGTAATCATTATTCACAAAGCGGCCAAGATGCCTCCAATAATACCCGCAATATTCGAAAGAGAAAAAAATGAAGGGTGGATCGTTATAGGACAAAAATACCTTCCTCTCCAATCGTGAGTACTGACTCCACTGAGAAGGATCCCAACAGCAGACGAACACCTGGATTCAATCCTCTGCAAATGTTCTCTATACCTGGTTGCCACCTTTTACCTTCAGACTTTAGCCAAACTAAAGAGTGCATTCAAAATGGACAATGATTGCAAATGGTGCTTCAAATAGTATCTCCCAGAGTGCAGCAATTCATAACACAGGTTTTACCATGGTTGATGAACTCCTATTAGAAATATGAGCACAAGTGCCAAGTACCTTCAACTTTCTCCTGATACCAGAACATTTCTTAATCTGCAGCCTGTCACAATCACCTGAGTAACTAACTGCATGCTCTGTCAGTGAACTCCTTCCATGCAACTCGCTCCGCTGATATAATTGAAGATCCTTCAGCCCATATAAAACCATGCTCCTTCAATGCACCTCCTTCATCATCAAAAGGGAAAAAGTTGCCCGCATTTCCATTTACCTTTGCAAATAGTCAGTCGGCTTGCTGAGCAATCCACAGTGTCTCCTTTGGTGCAAGCTGTAGTCTATGAATAAGTGTTGCCTCACTGGACTCTGTCCAGTCTTTTTTTGTTTTTTCATGGGCAGTGGGCTTCACTGGCTGGGCCAGCACTTGTTGCCCATCTCAAATTGCCTGAGGAGCAGGTGGTGGTGCGTACATTCTTGAACCATTGCAGTCTTTGCTATCCAGTCAGCCAAGTGTGGCCCAAAGTCCAGCTCCCTGGGCAAGTTTTTCATGTGATTCTTGTCAATTCAAATTAAAGGATTGGTTTGAGAAAACATGGCACAGCCTGCTCTCTGAATCACAAAGCAAGTGCGCCTGAACCATCTGAACACTGTCTTTGCCTTAACAAAAATCAGAGTATCAACGTCAATAACATGGGGATAATTTGTCCGTTAGGGAACTACTCTACACCTTCAACCAAACAAACATGACACTATTCTTTTTCATAGTAAAGAGAAATCAAAGAATGAGTAATAAGGGGCAGAATCTTCTGCTTTCTCTGGTGACAAGCTTGGAAGTGGGAAGGACATGATGGTGGTATAGCCAAACCCCACTGCCTTCCCACTTCTACCCAAATTTTCATTCAGGGCAGGAATGCCCATGGTCAACCTTCCCACCTTGCCACCAATGGAGGCCCTGAAGTGACAAGTTAATGATCACTTAAGGGTCTTATCTCGCCACTGCTGGCATTAACCCAGCTGTAGGTGTGTCTGTCACCATTTGGTGTGCTTGACAGGTAAAAAGGTGTTGGTTGCTTGCCACCGCTGCCTGATCGAAGCTTCAACATCAGGAAATGTGGCTTATAGAGAGTCACACCTCTGCCCTTGCTGCTGGCCTCCTTTCGCCTCTCTGGCTTGTCAGCAGTTCTCAGTATGTGAGACTGCCTCACCCGGGGTCTTGATTCTGGGGAAGGCCCACCGTTAGCCTGCCACTGCCAGATTGCCTTGTGGTTTGGCAGGACTTGCTGAGAAAGGACAGTGCCAGTCTCTCACCGGCTCTCCAACCAGCAGGTGAGGCTCCCAACATCTCAACAAGATTCCGCCCAAGGTCCAGATTATTAGAATCATAGAATCCTACAGTGCAGAAGGAGGCCATTCGGCCCATCAAGTCTGCACCGACCACCGGCCCTGGCCACATAACCTCATGCATTTACCCTTGCCAGTCTCCCTGACACTAAGGGGCAATTTAGCATGGCCAATCCACCTAACCTGCACATCTTTGGACTGTGGGAGGAATCCAGAGCACCCAGAGGAAACCCATGCAGACATAGAACATAGAACATAGAACATTACAGCGCAGAACAGGCCCTTCGGCCCACGATGTTGCACCGACCAGTAAAAAAAAAACTGTGACCCTCCAACCTAAACCAATTTCTTTTCGTCCATGAACCTATCTACGGATCTCTTAAACGCCCCCAAACTAGGCGCATTTACTACTGATGCTGGCAGGGCATTCCAATCCCTCACCACCCTCTGGGTAAAGAACCTACCCCTGACATCGGTTCTATAACTACCCCCCCTCAATTTAAAGCCATGCCCCCTCGTGCTGGATTTCTCCATCAGAGGAAAAAGGCTATCACTATCCACCCTATCTAAACCTCTAATCATCTTATATGTTTCAATAAGATCCCCTCTTAGCCGCCGCCTTTCCAGCGAAAACAATCCCAAATCCCTCAGCCTCTCCTCATAGGATCTCCCCTCCATACCAGGCAACATCCTGGTAAACCTCCTCTGCACCCTCTCCAAAGCCTCCACATCCTTCCTGTAATGTGGGGACCAGAACTGCACACAGTACTCCAAGTGCGGCCGCACCAGAGTTGTGTACAGTTGCAACATAACGCTACGACTCCTAAATTCAATCCCCCTACCAATAAACGCCAAGACACCATATGCCTTCTTAACAACATGGGGAGAACGTGCAAACTCGAGACAGTGTTCCAAGCCGGGAATCGAACCCAGGTCCCTGGCGCTGTGAGACAGCAGTGCAAACCACTGTACCACCATTCCACCCATTATTGTGACAGGTTCTTGGCTGTCACCCTCAAAGTCAAGACATGGTGTACAGCACAGGAACAGCTAAAAAGAAAAAGGGAGAAAATAAAGTAGGTGAGTAAATCATACAGCAGAGAAGGCAACTCTGCCCTCCATACATGTGCTGGCCTTATAAATTAGCTATCCAATTAGTCCCATTCTCCTGTTCTGTCTCCACAGCCCTGTAAACATTTTGAAAACCACCTCAAATCTGTTTCCACTACCCTTTCAGATTACAAAATAAAAAGTGACTGGGAAAATTGTAAACATGCCATATTCCACTTAGGGTTTGGCAGCTGTACACTAGAAAGCTGGATGACTGTGAGGTTATTAAATTTCAGATAGGCTGGAGCAAATAATTACAATATTCAGACCTGCAAGTCAACCCCAATTTAAGGCATGCAAAGTGACTGTGAAAATTGTGAGTGTGCCAGTTTCCTTGAATTCTTGTTAATAATTCATGTCATAGTGTGTATCCAGGCCTCTCAGAGTATGAAAGTGAGGAAGGAATTCACTATGTTACACAGTCAGGGCTTTATTCCAATCTATTTTCATGCAGTGATACCACAACTGTACGATTTCCAATGACACAGAAAATTGCGCAGGATGAGCCACTAATGTTTTAGAATTTAGTATGAAAATTATATCATGCCATATGTGCTGCATACGGCCTGTCGAGATTTATCATCAATGTTTTGGGAATTACAGAGCAAATTAGAAAGCAATGTTTGCATGGTACGCAGGTGATATTTTGGAAATTACATTCCAAGTAAAACCTGATAATTAGATAAAAGCAAAATACTGCGGACACTGAAAATCTTGATTTAATTTGATTTATTACTGTCACATGTATTAACATACAGTGAAAAGTATTGCTTCTTGCGCGCAATGCAGGCAAAGCATACCATTCATAGAGAAGGAAACGAGAAAGTGCAGAATGTAGTGTTACAATCATAGCTAGGGTGTAGAGAAAGATCACCTTAATGCAAGGTAAGTCCATTCAAAAATCTGACAGCAGCAGGGAAGATGATGTTCTTGAGTCGGTTGGTACGTGACCTCAGACTTTTGTATCTTTTTCCCGAAGGAAGGTGGTGGAAGAGAGAATGTCCGGGGTGTGTGGGGCCATTAATTATGTTGGCTGCTTTGCCGAGGCAGCGGGAAGTATAGACAGAGTCAATGGATGAGAGGCTGGTTTGTGAGATGGATTGGGCTACATTCACGACCCTTTGTAGTTCCTTGCGGTCTTGGGTAGAGCAGGAGACATACTAAGCTGTGATACAACCAGAAAGAATGCTTTCTATAGTGCATCTGTAAAGGTTGGTGAGAGGCGAAGCTGACATGCCAAATTTCCTTAGTCTTCTGAGAAAGTAGAGGCTTTGGTGGGCTTTCTTAACTATATTGTCGGCATGGTGGGACCAGGACAGGTTGTTGGTGATCTGGACACCTAAAAACTTGAAGCACTCGACCCTTTTTACTTCATCCCCGTTGATGTAGACAGGTGCATGTTCTTTATGTTTCCTGAAGTCGATGACAATAGAACAGTACAGCACAGAACAGGCCCTTCGGCCCACGATGTTGTGCCGAGCTTTATCTGAAACCAAGATCAAGCTATCCCACTCCCTATCATCCTGGTGTGCTCCATGTGCCTGTCCAATAACCGCTTAAATGTTTCTAAAGTGTCTGACTCCACTATCACTGCAGGCAGTCCATTCCACACCCCAACCACTCTCTGCGTAAAGAACCTACCTCTGATATCCGTCCTGTATCTCCCACCACGAACCCTATAGTTATGCCCCCTTGTAATAGCTCCATCCACCCGAGGAAATAGTCTTTGAACGTTCACTCTATCTATCCCCTTCATCATTTTATAAACCTCTATTAAGTCTCCCCTCAGCCTCCTCCGCTCCAGAGAGAACAGCCCTAGCTCCCTCAACCTTTCCTCATATGACCTACCCTCCAAACCAGGCAGCATCCTGGTAAATCTCCTCTGCACTCCTTCCAGCGCTTCCACATCCTTCCTATAGTGAGGTGACCAGAACTGCACACAATATTCCAAATGTGGTCTCACCAAGGTCCTGTACAGTTGCAGCATAACCCCACGGCTCTTAAACTCCAACCCCCTGTTAATAAAAGCTAACACACTACAGGCCTTCTTCACAGCTCTATCCACTTGACTGGCAACCTTTAGAGATCTGTGGATATGGACCCCAAGATCTCTCTGTTCCTCCACAGTCTTCAGAACCCTACCTTTGACCCTGTAATCCACATTTAAATTTGTCCTACCAAAATGAATCACCTAACAATCTCCTTCGTTTTGTTGACATTGAGGGAAAGATTATTGTTGATGCACCAGCTCACCAGATTCTCTATCTCATTCCTGTACTCTGTCTTGTTATTATTTGAGATCCAACCCACTACGGTGGTGTCGTCATCAAACTTGAAAATCGAATTAGAGGGGAATTTGGCCACACAGTCATAGGTGTATAAGAAGTATAGTAGGGGGATGAGAACACAGCCTTGTGGGGCACCGGTGTTGAGGATGATCGTGGAGGAGGTGTTGCCGCCTATCCTTTCTGATTGTCGTCTGCAAATTAGGAAGTTCGGGATCCAGTCACAAATCTCAAATAAAAACAGAAAGTTCTGGAAAAACTCAGCAGGTTGGGCAGCATCCGTGGAAGCAGAGTTAATGTTTTGAGTCCTATATAGCTCTTCAGTCTGAAAATATAGTCATATTGGACTCGAAAGACTAACTCGGATCATTAAATAATTTGACACTATTATTGAAGGTGAGCAAATCATTACAATTTTGCTTTTCCTTCAATTGGATTGGCAACCAGATTTTGACGAATTTATACAATAAAATGATGGGGAAATGCTGCAGATTGTGGGTTGAAAATACTTATATCATAAATGCAGTTTATAAATTTTCATTCCTATACAGTACAATCTGCACTGACTTAATATGTATTGGAGATTTTAAGAGAAGGCGAATTTCCAGAAGAGTCATCAGAAGTTTGACAAACAGCAAGAATCAGAATCACAAAAGTGTTACAGTATGGAAGGAGGCCATTTGGTCCATCCTGTCTGCACCAGCTCTCCAAACGAGCATTATGGGTGAGAATTTATGGCCTCGTTCGAGCGAGACTGGAAATTCCCGCCCAAGGTCAACGGACATTTCCGTCGTTCGCCCCTCACCCGCCCTGATTCGGTGGGGGGCGAGGCGGTAGAATTCTGGAGAATGACTTTGTGCCATTCTCCTGCCTTTTCCCTCACATCTACAATGCTGGCTTGAATGCCTCGATTGAACCTGTCTCCACCACACTTCCCAGCCATGCATTCCAGACCCAAATCACTCACTGTGTGAAAAAGTTTTTTCTGACATCACAAATAGGTTTGTGGAGAGGAGGGATACATGACAGCCATGACTTGATAATGGAAACATGTACGGCAATACATTTTGGGAGAAAAAGTAACGAGTGGGAGTTTACATTCAATCAAAAGATGCTGAAGAGTGTAGGTGAACAAGCATAGGTGAACAGAAGTAAACAGATGTACGTGGGTTCGAGTACAGTCCATTAAAAATCTAAGGGCAGGTAGTTACACTCAATGTAGGATGAGAGGAGATTTAAACAGAACTTTTATTAATTATGAAGGCTTTTATAGAGTGAAGAGGGAAAGATGGTTTTCTCTCTTCAGGAAATCCGTGCTGAGGACCATTAATTTAAAGCTGTTATTAAAAAAGCGAAGAGAGATCTTAGAAGCAGTTTCTTTGCAGTCAGTTGTTAGAGCATGACATATTGATTTAAAGACCACTGCAACCTTTAATGGAAATTGGATACGTTTGACACAGGAGATCAGGTCACTGGCATTAGTTGCAGACCGCTCTAGTTATGATCCGGCACAGGGACAATGGACCAAAGGGCCTCCTTGTGTGCTGAAAACGTTTACAGGTTTATGGTTCTACATTGGTTTACACCTGATCCAGGTGGTCACAAACTCACTATTGCCTGCATTGTCTTCTTGGCATGCCACAAAAGTCTTCACCAGAATGGCAACTCCCCAGTTTGTGCCTGAGGTGACTCAATAGAAAATTGATTTTCAGAGACTGGAAATTGAAGATGAGTATATGCAGAGAGTGCCTGCGCATCACTTACACAGATCTGTGTTCACCCAGCAGACTGGCTCGAATACAAAGTAGGCCATGATCTCCAAATTAACCACAACTTGCATCTTCTTAATGTAATCATGAGCTGATACTTGTGTCTGGTGAATAAGATTAGCAGGAGAATTCCCTGGCTTCCATTTTAAAATTGTTACAGGTTTAACCTTCGTAAGGGGAGAGAAAATGAATGCAGTTTTTCAAGTGACTACAGGTTGGAAATGTTCACATAGGTTAGATCTACCAGCAAGACTGTTTGCTCTTTAAGAAAAGGGAGGGTTTTACAGTTACTTGTTAAAACTCTCGCGCAGGGCCTAGGTAAGATACTCAGAGTCGGTGGAGACTCTATGGGCCGAATGGCCTCTTCTGCACTGTAAGGATTCTATGATAAAAAGTAAATCAAATTTAAGGATTTCCCACTTTATGAAAGAGAAACTCATGCCAGAAAAGGAAACATAAGAAAAAAATTGCACCTTTCCTATTCTTTTTGATGATAGTTTTGATCTGTGTCTCCAACTCTGTTTTCACCTCCATCTGGCTCAGTGTCCAGTATTTATATTCCATAGGCTCCCATGAAGAACCCCAGGAATATTTCCATCAGAAAAGTTTGCTGTTTTAATGTTATGTTTTATTGTAATTATGAATGCTATCTAATCCAAAGTAACAGCTCTTGAATGTTGGAAGTGTTATTTATTGTATTTCCTCTGAATCAATACTATCAACATTTCAAACCAGTGGGACAATTGTGATTTGACAGCTCTAGTGCATGGTAATATGAGTTTTAAATGGCATCATCCTCCTTGAGTCTCAACTGATAAACACTAAAAATTAGACCGAGAATTGATTTATCCATTTTAGTGTGCAAGATTGGTGGTGTGCAATTAATAGCTTCAGCAGTCGGCCGAATGATGTGTTGCAGTATTTTGGTATAGAATATACCCTACTGTGAAGTGAAGAGATCAATCACATTGCAAAGAGTTAGCTGTGTCAACAGGACTCCTTTCCAAACAGGAGTAGTTCTACAGAGATGAATCATTGACAGACCAGTTGGGCTCAGATAATACGAGTCACTGATCTGAGAAAACAAAGGTATGCAAGCCTAAAGGAAAGGTATACTGCTGTTCCCGGAGTTTTCATTGAGTTTCACTGGAACAGTATAGGACAGCGGTCATCAGTAAAACTGGGAGGAAGAATTAAAGAAGAAAGCCATGAGCACATTTGTTCACAGAATGGAGCTGTATGGCAAAATGGTCATCTCATCTGCAAATGGTCTTCCCATGCTGAGGAAACCACACCATGAGCATCAAATAGAGTAAATTAGTTTAGAGCCGGTGCACATAGCTGATGTCTTAGGTACAAGGAAGATTTGGGGCCTTGGAAATGTTCTTCAATGCAATGCTGAGGGAGTGTCATAATGCCCGAGCTGCCACCTTTCAGATAAGATGTTCAAATGAGACTTATAAATATTTAGGGAGACACTGAAATATCCTTGTGTATTTAAAAAAGATCAGAAGAGCTCTCCTAATACCCTGTCTAACATTTAATCCATCAATCAGCACCAAAGACAGCTCTCATGTGTGGGATCTTACGGTATGCAAATTGGCTGTGCATGCCAATGGACTAGGTGTCTGCACAATTCAGTCGCAGTGAAAAGTGAAAGGTGTGATATTATATAAGAGGGTTAGGATTCAACAGCTCTGAAAAACAGGTGCAGGTAGCTCAATGGGGGAATTAACCCATGCCTATTTCTTCCAATGCAGATAGCATGTAAACACAGTGCAGTCTACTCATTTATATGATAGTAGCATGCAGCCCAGCAGTAAATGCGCCATTAAGTGGCTGCATGTCTCAGCAAGGAGGCCCACGTCTATGCTAGGCTAGCACCAATTAAAGGTGGACATCATAACCTAAAGCCTTCTTAAAGGGAAGGTCCATTACAGCCAGGGTAGGTGTTGGACATGGCTGAAGGCAGTCTGACCAGCAATAAGAGTGAATATGGACTGTCCTCCGAGGTGCTCTGGCACAGCTTGGGAGGCCTTGTGGTATTTGATGGAGAGAAGAAGAAACATCCTGTATCCATAAGGGTTCAGGAAATTTTCTAGTCTAAATTTGCAAAGACAACAGAACCAGATAGTCATCACTGTCAATGCAAGTAGTGTCGCCTGGAGGACCAAGTGTACAGAAAGGGGTATAATGGACTCGTGAGTGATCATGCCTAGTGACTTTATCCTCAAATGCCACATTCTTACAACTGAACTAATACCTCACTACCGTGCTCAATTCACCACGCCCCTTCACTCACCTACCAATGCATTACTGCAAAACGCAATCTATGGGCCCGATTTTACCAGCAGGTTGCACCCAATTTCAGGTGCGAAAACTTGGTAAAGTCAGACGTGAGGCGAGTAGCATGATCCACGCCCGCCTCCGTGCCAGTTCCCCCTTTACCAAGTCCGGAAGTGGGTGCGATTGGGACCGCGCCCAAAATGGGAGCAACAGCAATTTAAATGTACTTGCATGCATTTAAATTGACTTAATGAGCATTGGGCTCCTCAAAATGTGATTCCGTGCCTGGACCACTCTGGCGCGGCCCTCCAATACAGCGTCGTGTGCTGTGCCTTGCATGACCTGGCTCTGCAGAGAGGTGACCTATTGGAGGAGGAGGAGGAGGACGTGGAGGCTGACCAGTTGGGCGTCGCTGGAGAGGATGACCAGCTAGAGAGGAAGAAGAGGAGGAGGAGATGGAAGAAGAAGAGCACACCGCTGGAGAGCTGGCAGCTCAAATGAGGCATGCAACAGTAGCTAAGGAGGCCCTGATTACCAGGCAGTTCAGTCGCTAGGGGTTTGTATCTGTGGGTTCCATTCCCAAAAATTCCTTCTATCTCCTGCAACATTGTCACACTAGAGTGGTGGGCCTGGGTATGCTGTGTTAGTGAGTTTTTTAGCAGGCAGGGGGGTGATAATGACTCGCTAAGCACCATGATGATGATGCGCTAGGACAAACTAGTCTGACTCCTATCTGAGCTCCACATGCGCGCTGGCACCTGGGCCCACGTCTGTGTGGTGGGTAAGGGATTTGAAACCCCCATACAGGGCTTTGGGGCAGGTGGGGTGGAGGACGGGAGGGAATTGCTCGTGGGTTCTAGGGAACCAATGGCTTCATTTTCTCAGTGACAGCATGAGGAGCCTCCCCAACTGACATCAACATGAAGCATCCCTCCGGCGATCACCAATGGAAGAGGATTCCTATTCGAGACTAATCTGAGACAAATTAGTCACAGTGGGTGGTGAAAAAACATTTAATTGCAATAAAGGTGTTTAAATAATACCTTCTAACATAAAAACTTGTGAGCAGAAAACGTTATGGTGCTTAAATATCTTTCTGACTAGTGCAGCCCTTCACCCGTGCCATCTCAGTGCAACTACAACTTCCTAACCTTACGTGGCCTACCACTACGTCTCAGTGACTTCCCAGACTGTACATCGGAGGTGGAGGGGGCCAGCTGCCTACCTCGCCCTGTTGCCTGTGGTGCACAAGGCGGGCGTCCTTTGGAGACCCTGGACCTTGAGGGGCCTGGCCAGCTTCCAGGTGTCTGGGATGTTTCCATGACAGCCTCTTCATCCCGCTGCGCCTGAGATGCCCCGGTGTCAGGAAGGGGGGAGTCAGAAGGTGTAGCCACAGCCACAGCCTCCTGGCTGGAAGGCCCTGGCATGGGCTCGAGCCTTCTTCCTTCTTTGGAGTTCCTGTGGGCCTCTGGGTCACTCCATGAGATGGTGGTGCTTCTGCAATGAGCTCCAGAAGCTCCGGCGTCACCTGGCCCTTCCCGTCCTGGAGGACCACCTGCATCCTACCCATGGTGGTCGAGCCCTCTGCGATGGCCACTTGAGTCGGGGGCCACCTGTCAATGGCCGCAGCAAGAGCCCTCTGAGACTGGGCCGTGCTCTGCAAGCCCTCAGCCATAGCCCGCGGAGACTGGGCCATGCTCTGCAACCCCTCACCTGTGGCCCTCGGAAACTGGACCACGCTCTGCAACCGTCAATCATGACCTTCTGCGACTGGGCCATGTTCTCAAGCGCTGTTGCCGTAGTCAGCTGTATCTCAGCGCTGTCCCGCTGGGTCTCCTGCAAGCTCTCGAGCCTCTCAGCCATGGGCCGCAGAACTTCGAGAATCCAGTTCAGTCCCTCAGCTGTGGCCTGCTGCGACTCAACTATGAGCCTGCCACACATGGTGAGGATCCCCTGCCTCAGGCTTTCCACTGCAAATGCCACCCTTGCAGTGTTGGCCTGGGAAGCACGCAAGACAGGCAATAGCTGGCCTGCCTGAAAGCTTTGGGACTCCTCCCACAGTTGGTCCAGTGTGGCCGTCAACCCCTCCTGCATTCCCTGGCTCTGTTGCTGCATCTCCAGCAGCTGAGGGAGAAGTGATCTCAGGGGCCCAGCATGTAGCCTAGGGCCAGCTGAGTCCTCGCCTTCGGCAGGTCCTCACATGCCAGAGGCCTCGGACATTCCCTCCTCCACCCAATGTACATTATCAGAGATGTTGTGCTCACCAGAGAGTGACCCAGAAGCCTCACCACTAACTGGACCCACCGACGTGTCAGTATCTGGGATGGTGAGTTGTGAGGTGGAAGCTGACACCAAAATGGTGCCACCCTCGGAGGTCCTTTCACCCATATCCTCCAAGGACTAATCCGAGCTGTCCTGACCAGGATGGGCGGGAGCTGCAGTAGGGGCCTGGAGTCCAGAAGGCCCCAGGGCATCCGGATCTATCCCTGCAACACAGGACACAAGGCTAAGTGCAAGGGAGGGAGAGGAATCCAGGATGCAAAACACGTGATTCACATTTCTCCATTGAACATAGAACAAAGCACCAAGAAAATTATATCACAAGAACAGGCCCTTTGACTCTTAAAGCCTGTCGCAACCATATGTCTCTATTCCAATCCCATTCACATAGCTGTAAAGATGCCCCTTAAAAGTCACTATTGTATCTGCCTCTGCGACTTTCCCTGGCAGCAAGTTCCAGGCACCCTCTCTGTGCAAATAAACATGCCTTGTTCATCTCCTTTAAACCTTGCCTCTCGCACACAAATCTCATGCCCCCGAGAAGTTGCCTCAAAGTGAGTGGAGGAATGAGTGGTGCTCACGGCCTGACGGCAGCCCGACCATGCTGTCGTTGATAGCCCACATCTCACCTTCTCTTGAGAGCTCCAGCGCCCGCTCCTCAAAGGGGGTGAGGACCTGGAGGTCTGGCTCACCACCCCCTGTCTTCACCCTTTCACAGGTGTTATGGTCGGTCTTCTCCTGTGGAGCCATGAAAGAAATGATGGCGTAACTCCTGCAGAGTATCAGGTGATGGCCCTTAGAGGGCAAGCGCAATGGGGCTCTTAGGGGAGATAGGAAGGAGCTGCTTCAGGAGCTGGAAACATGCAGAATGCTGGGGATGGGAGGATATAGGAGAGATTTGGGGGAAAATGCAAGATGAGGTTCCGCATTCATCCTTGCTGCCCAAATAAAGTCATTGACTTTTTTCCGGCACTGCTTCCCGTTTCGGGACCAGGCACTGGCATTGATCGAGGCAGCGACTGCCTCCCAGGCCACATTTCCATCAGCCCCCCTGGGTCTGCGTTCTCCATCCAGTAGCCTGCCCAGATCGCCCTCAGAGAAACGAGGGACTGGTCGTGCACACATTGTCCTGTACTACCTGCCTGTCCATTCTTGAGTTTTTAATGGAGCTGCCCCTCATTAGGGCAGATTAGCTGCAGGCAGTTTGGCAGAGCATTCCAGCAACTTACATGCAGTTTGCTTCTTAACATTGAGGGGAAGGCAAGTGAGCACTTGCAGGTGTGCTGATGGGGCGGGTGATGGATCAGTGCATCTGTGATTGGGGACATGGGAGAGAGAGGAAGGTGTCACGCAGCCATTCAAGTCCGGAGGAAATGGGGGCTTTGCGCGGGAGACACCGGGGTGAGGGGGATCACTCTGCCTGAGATCAGTGGGGGGGAAGGGGAGAGGAGCCTGCGATCGGTCTGGGTTGTGGGTGGTGGGAGGGATAAGGGGGTCAGTAATGTTGTGGCGGTGGAGCAATGTTTTGGGGGGCCAGGGGAGGCATTATCCAGCCCAGGAGTGATGTGGCAGGGGAGCCACATTCTATCATTTTTTTTTCTGCGCATGCAGGGTTTCAAGTGCATTAAGCCCCTCCCACAGGCTTGTGCAGCACGATTCGGACTCACTGATATTTTTGCAGGCAGAGTGCGTACGGGGGTGCCTGAGAACGCTTTCAGTTTCAAGTCCGCCCAGCACTTCGAATCAAATTGGTAAAATAGGGCCCTATATCTCACATTCAGAGCTTCCCCTCACCCTCACAAACATACTAACGTACCAGTTAGTCATGTGTCAGACTCGAAAGAGAGGGAGATTGGAACACACCATGCTCAGGATCAGCACCTGTGTTTTAATACAGTACAAATAAACCTGTCTTATGTAAGTATCAGTGTATGATCACAGTCTGTCTCAGGGAAGGTAGGCCACACATACCAGCAACCAAGAACCACACCAAGAAGCCTTAGATCAGAGGGAACATTCCAAAACTAGGATGGGGGAGGGGAAGGGCGTCCTTCCTGCTCATGCTCACAGGTGTGAGGTTAAAAGAAGGTATTAGCTGGAGCCTTGAGTTTGGAAATGGTATGTCAGAATTCCGGATTGACAATCTGCTTATTTGCTGCATTTTTCTAACATACGTTCCAAGTGTTGGTGGTACTGAAATACACAAAATGGCAACCGGCATGGTCACACCAGAAAAGTGTGCACATGAGGCGGGGATTATATTGTGGACCTAAGACAGAACTCAGTATGCCTAAAATACACATACCCCAAGGCTAAAATTTGCAGTCCTTTCTTTCTCTTGAGTAGCCTGGCCTGAACACATTCATAAAATGCAATGTGCATAATCTATCTAAATTTCAGAAATAAATTGGTTACGGAAACACATTAATAGATAATGCAGTCAGTCAAATTGTCAAAACATGCACCTATCTCTGAATTATTCAACGCATCTTATTATAAGAAAATTGTTCATCAGGCTCAAACAGTAAGAGGTCTTATTCATCAATAATTATAGCCACTATAATTACATTCTGAAAGTACGGAACAGCGGAAAATAATACATTGTTGGTTGTATTAGGCTTGAGAAGAAAAGTCCAAAACATTCTATTATATCAACACATAGGGGGCGATTCTCAACGGGCTGGGAGATTCTTGCGACGGTCGATTCGCAGGATTCGCGCATGCGTTCCCGCCCCGATAGCATCTCCCAACCCAAGTTTTTTGGCGCCAACAGAATCATGCTGAAAATCAGCATAATGGATATTTGCATATGTTTACAAACCTTACCATCGGATTACATAGAAACATAGAAAATAGGAGCAGGAGGAGGCCTTTTGGCCCTTTGAGCTTCCTCCGCCATTCATTACGATCATTGCTGATCATCCAACTCAATAGTCTAAATACTGCTTTTTCCCCATAACCTTTGATCCCATTCGCTCCAAGTGCCATATCCAATGTTTTGGCATCAACTACTTCCTGTGGTAATGAATTCCACAGGCTAACCACTTTTTGGGTGAAGAGTTGTTCCCTTACCTCCGTCCTAAATGGTTTACTCTGAATCCTCAGACTGTGATTCCGGGTTCTGGACTCCCCCACCATCAGGAATATCCTTCCTACATCTCCTCTGCCTAGTCCTGTTACAATTTTATAAGTCTCTATGAGATCCCCCCTCATTCGTCTGAACTCCAGCAAAAACAATCCTAATGTAGTCAATCTCTCCTCATACATCAGTCCCACCATCCCCGGAATCAGCCTGGTAAACCTTCGCTGCACTCCCTCGAGAGCAAGAACATCCTTCCTCAGAAAAGGAGACCAAAACTGCACACAATACTCTAGGTGTGGCCTCACCAAGGCCCTGTATAATTGCAACAACACATCCCTGCTCCTGTACTCCAACCTCTCGCAATGAAGGCCAACATACCATTTGCCTTCTTTACCGCCCGCTGCACCTGCATGCTTACCTTCATAAGGACACCCAGGTTCTGCTGCACACTTCCCTCTCCCAATTTACAGCCAATCAGGTAGTAATCTGCCTTCTTGTTTCTGCTTCCAAAGTGAATAACCTTACATTTGCCGAAAATATACTGCATCTGCCATTGACGTGCCCACTCAACCAACCTGTCCAGATCATTCTGAAGGATATCTGCATCCTTGTCACAGTTCACCTCCCACCCAATTTGGTGTCTGCAAACTTTGAGATGTTAAATTTTGCTCTCTCATCCAAATCATTAATATATATTGTGAATAGCTGGGGTCCCAGCACCGATCCCTGTGGCACTCCACTAGTTATTGCCTGCCAATTTGAAAAGCACCCATTAATTCTTACTCTTTGTTTCCTCTCTGCCAACCAGTTTTCTATCCATCTCAATACACATCCCCCAATCTCATGCGCTTCAATCTTGCACGATAATCTCTTGTATGCGACTTTGTCAAACGCTTTCTGAAAGCAGGTCTGTGGCAACAATCTCCGCCCTTGTTAGCATTTCCCCCCTCTCTGCCGTGATGTCACTCTGGCACAGTTTACAACTGCTACATAAAAGTCGGGAGCTGGCATAGTAGCGTTGAACAAGAGTAAGGAGGTAAGTTTTATGGGGCTACAGCCCCCGGAGTGGAGGGGAGGTTGGAGACAGGGCCTGGAGTTTTGTTGCTTGCTTTGGGGAGCTTCCTGGAAATCTTCAGGTGCTGTGCCCTGGCCCTGTGAGGCTGGGTAGGGCTCTCAATGGAACGCTGGCCAGGCTGCTCTCTGCAGCCACTGGGCTGCTCCTTTGTTCTGGCTGTGGGGTGTGTTCAGGCAGCTATTGCTGCAAACAGGGAGCTCTCCAGTGTAGGGGAACATCTTGTGATAATTAGGAGTCTGTCCCTGCCCTGTGTCCCTGATATGCAGCACAGCCTGGAACGGAATGCTGTAGTTGTATTCATGGTAATGGCTCGAGGGAGCGCAATGGTTACGCCCACACACCAACCTGTATGCTCACCCTGCCTGCCTTGCTCACGATGCCAATGGCAGGCAACCTAATCAAGTGATGCATGGCACCACAGATTGTGTTGTGTTGCCAGCATTCACAAGTGGGGACACTGGTCCCAGTGAGGGATGTGGAAGGGTGGAGAGCTGCTGCTGGGTTAAATGCAAGCAATGACATGAATCTCTCAATCTCTCTCTCTAACCCCAACTGTGCAGAATGGATCTTGGTGTTATTGATTTAGAGCTGGCCATCATGGTGGCAGCTGAGGAGGAGAAGGCAGCTCAGGAGGTGGAGGGCATAGGGAGACCACTCCAGGAGCAGCCAGTAGCAGGCCCTCAGGGAGGAAGCAAGGGGGCTCCCAGGAGGTGGGAGAGCAGTCTCCCGAAATGGTGACCAGAAGGAGGATATGGGGGCCTACGCAGTACCGGACCAGGCATTCATTCAAGGAGCTGTCGGAGGTTGTGGCCTATCGCCGGCTCCGCCTATCCAAGGACACCGTCTAGCACTTTTGTGAGGTGCTCACACACTTGGCACCTCAGGGCAGGAATGGCCACCCACTGCCAGTAGAAGTTAAGGTCATGGTGGCACTGAATTTTTATGCAACAGGGTCGTTTCAGGCACCCTGTGGTGATCTTTATGGAGTCTCTCAGCCCTCAGTCCACAGATGTGTCCGCCAGATGAAAGGTGCCTTTTTCACCCGGGCAGGCCAATTCATCCATTTTGATGTTGGACAGGCTCAGCAGGAGGCCTGGGCTGCAGGCTTCACTGCCATTGCAGGGATGCCCCATGTGCAGGGGGCAGTGGATGGGACACACATCGCCCTGCGGTCCCTGCGAGGTGAGGGGCAACCATTTATCAACCGCAAGGGGCTCCACTCCCTGAGCGTCCGGATCGTCTGCGACCATAAGACGATCATGATGCAGGTCTGTGCACAGCACTCAGGGAGTTTCCACGACAGCTATGTGCTGAGGCGGTCGGACATCCCTGGGCTCTTGGGAAGACCAGCCCAGGCTGCAGGGATGGTTCGTGGGGGACAAGGGCTATCTGCTGACGCCAGTGCAGAGGCCCGAGACTGAAGCTGAGGCCTGTTATAATGAGGCCCACGCCACCATCCAGTCCATAGTGGAGCATGCTCTGGGAGTGCCACGCAGTATGACCCTGTGCGTGCCTCACGTATCACCATTGTGCGCTGTGTCCTGCACAACATTGCGAAGCAGCGGGGAGACCAGCTGGAGGAGGAACAGGAGGAGGAACAGGAGGAGGAACAGGAGGAGGAACAGGAGGAGGAACAGGAGGAGGAGCGGCGACAGGCCAAAGTGGCCGACCTGCCATGAGGAGCCGGAGGATGGAGAGCATGTGGCGATGGCAGGTGCCCGGCAGGGCAGAACAGCAAGGGAGGCCTTGGTAGCAGCCCGCTTCACGTAGCTAGTGCCGTTCAGTGTGGGGGCTGTTCTGAACACCCTTTCACCACACCCCAGGAGCCACTGCAGCCGCCACCTCCCCAAAACCCCAAACTAGCTCCTCAATCCACATGACCCATCCCCACCCTCTCTCATCACCCCACCCCCCCCACCCCCCCGCCCCCAAACCCTTCCCCACCCTCTCTCATCCCACCACCCCGACCCCAAGAAACATCACAACCGATTAATGGGCCTGGGCTGGCACTGATAGCGAGTCTTTGGTGAAGGCTGGAGGATGATGACAACTTGCTGCTGGGCACACGGGGATCCTGCCCCTGGTGCCACTCAAGTCTGTCTCCTACCTGTTCTCCAAATGCCACCTGGGCCCATGTAGCAGTAAGGGTTAGGAACACAAGCGTGTGGAGCATTGGGTTGGGGGTGCCACCGGGGGGGAGGGGCATGTCAAGGGGTCCTGTTTGATTAAGAGTCCAGTGAATGCTAGGAAAAGTAGGGCAGGCAGTCTATAACATCTGGTCAAGTATTGCGCAGCACAGCTGCGTGGGATTGGGGAACACTCAGCTCTGTGGGGATAGAATCAGAGATAGATTAGTCACTGCTGTGAGGTGCAAATAACAATTTGTTGTGCCTCTTAACATTTAACAAAACTTAACCCTGACTACTGGCGACCTTCACCCGTGCCCTCATAGTGACCCTACAACTTTCTGATTTTGTGCGGCCGACTGCTTCGTCTGGGTGTTCCCCCAGGATGCACATTGGAGGTGGAGGTGTCTAGCTGTGATCCTCGCCCTGTTGCCCATGATGCCCTTGGTGGCCGTCCCAGGTGTGACCAAGAGCTGGACTTGTGGAAGACACTGATGTTTCTGTGCCACCCTGTTCATCCAGCTGACCCCGAGATGCCCTGATGTGAGGAAGGGGGCAATCGGAAGGTCTCGGAACGCCCAGAGTCTCCTGAGTGGAAGCATGGGCTTGAGCGCTTCCTCCTCCCTCGGGGTGCCGAGAGGCCCCGGGGACACTTCATAGGATGCCAGGATAGCTGGACTGAGCTCCAGAAGCTCCGGCATCACCTGGCTCTGCCAGTCCTGAGGCCCAGATGTGTCTGCCCCATGGTCTGTGATCCCTCAGCCCTGGCCCTCTAAGACTGGGCCAAGCTCTGGAGCCCCTCTGCTACAGCATTCTGTGAGCAAGCGAGGCTCTGGAGCCCCTCAGCATTAGATCTCTGAGACTGGGCTAAGTTGTAGAGGCTCACAGACACAGCCTTCTGTATCTGCAGAATCCCAGCAAATGTCCCAGCCATGGCCAGCAGTGTCTCCAACATACCCCTGACACTCATGGCCACGGAACGATGTGCCTCTTGGATGTTGGTGTCACCCTTGGCTGTGGCCCGCTGTGACTCCAGGATGGCTTGGTCACTCACCCATGAGGCCAATTCCCTGAGCCAGACTTTCCACTGCGGTCGCCACCCTTGCAGTGTTGGCCTGGTTCCCATGTTGTGTCGGCACCACCTCCTGTGACAGCACTCTGACTCCTCTAAACAGCCTTGCAGTCGCAGTATGGTTTCTGACAGCCCTTCCACAACTCTCTGGGTTTGCTGATGCATCTCCACCAGCCTCGGGATGAATGAACCCCGAGACCCAGCATCTGGCTTGGGGCCGGCTGAATCCTCGCCTCCAGCAGACTTCCATGTGCCTGAGTTATCGAATGTTCCCGCCTCCACCTGATGTGCATCAGTGGCTGTGGTCTGCTCACCAGTAAGTGACCCAGAAGCCTCATGACAGTCTTTGTGTTGGCGGATTGTCTGGTTGATGCCTGTGCCGAATTACTTATGCTGTCCTCAGAGGAATCTTCAGGGCCTCCCTCTGAGGTGTTGTCCAAAGTGTCCTGGGGAGTTTCTTCATAAACAGCAGGGGGGCCCGGTGCATCAGGGTCCAGGACTGTAACAAAGAACACAAATTAGGGGAAGGGAGGGAAAGCAGTCCATGCAGCATAGCACTTACTTCAAAGAAGACTTAGGAAGAGCGTGAAACTGATGCTCACTTGCATGCCGGACGCAACTTGGCTGTTGGTTACCATTCTAGGCTTTGATTCTCCCCTGCCAGCTCCAGGGCACACTGCTCACAGACCATCAGATGCCACAGCTCAAGCACTCCGCCACCAGTCTGTGCCCTCTCTCGCTGGTTGTGTGCGTTTTTCTCCTGTGGGGACATAAGGGGAATTGAAAGAATGGATACATTGAAGAGCATGGGGTGCAATGTGTGTCTGAGTTTTGGAGCTTGTGTTGGCCAATTCAGGGAAAAGGATCACCACTGATTGAGGGGGGGGGGGGGGGGTGAAAGTAGCGGCTGTTGTTGGATGCCCTTGAGGTGTCTGAGCATAGTTTGACATTGTTTGTCCAACAGGTTTCAAAATAAGATGCACACTCACCCTTGCTGCCCGAAGAAGGTCATTCAGTTTCTTCTGAACTATTCCCTGGACCAAGATGTCAAGGTCCTGGCATTAACTGCACCTCCCTACCACCTGCCACCTCCCCCCACAATGCCTTCGTGGCATGATCCCTTGGGCGATGGCTCTGAGTGGGGAACAGCAGCTGGGGCCTCTCCTCTACTGTGTCCATCAGACGGGCCTGATCAGTCTGGCAGGACCTCAGAGTTCTTTCCCCCCATCTTCCTAGCGTGACTGCCTATATGTCCATTATTGCAGCTTATATACAGCTCTAGCCTTTTAGGGGAGTCCAGGTGCAGTCAGTTTGGGCCAGTCATGGGCCTGTTCGTAAAAATTCCTTCTGAGAAATGTAACAGGAACCTGGTTTCAATAGAGGGTCAACCATCTTCCAGGGTGCTGATTGGCTCTCATTCAACAAGGTACTGTGACCAGGGGGTGCAATGCTCAAGGCTCTCAAACAACAAGGGGCAATGCTCTCAGGGAGGTGTTGTGCATGGCAGCACAGCGGTAATTGCGTGCAAGGCAGCAGTGAGGCCAGTATATGTGAATTGGGGGTGGAGGGATGAGGAGGACAGTGATGCTCGGGTCATTAGGGGTTGGGGAGGCCAGCGGTATCTGTGGTTGGGGGGGTGTTGGTGGGGGTGGGGCGGCGGCGGCGGCGGGGGGCAGGGTGGGGGGGGGGGTGCCTGGGGGCGGTGCAGGGGGGTGCCTGAGAGGCCAGCAATGTGCAGGGATGGTGAGAGGCCAGCGATGAGGTCAGCAATGTCTGTGGGGGGTTGAGACCAGCAATCTGATTGCTGGGAGGTCATTTTAACACCTCCCAGAGATGTGCACATGCACAGGTTCCTGCCATCGCACTGATTTCAACCTCTTCACGTGTACCACCCCCTGGTTTTTAATGATAATCACACTAGTGGCCCCTGCAGCGCACAGAGGGTGTGAGATTCATTTTGGGAAACATGCTGAAAAAAACCAGCGTGATTTACTCCAGTTTTCACGTGAATTTGACACTTAGATGTTTTTTGGGAGCATTCCGGCCGTAGTAACAACTTAACATTTATAAAACACCTTGAACATTATAAATAACCCCAAGACACCTCACTTCAGTGTAGTCAGACAAAAGTGATGTTGGAAGTGACCAAAATTTTGAATTTTAAGCAGGGTCTTGGTTAAATCTATGTTAACATCCCATCTCGGTAATGGAGGACGTGATTCAAAGTTTCACTTTGTTATTATAACACTATTTATCAGTGACTATGGTTCAATTCTAAAATAGATTCTTTCATTGTTCGCATGGCCAGTGCTTTTCGCTAGCAAATTACTCGCTGAATTACATTTTGGAATTTGGGCAATGGAACTTATTTTACATTGTCAGCTGTCTTTGTGATTTTTCTTAAACACTATACTGTAGAGAAATGACGTCGCTGTATCATTTAGCTGGGTCAGAACCTTGAAGGGTAATTGTGTGCTCATCAGTTGAAATAAACTTTCAGGATGTTCTGTACAAACACAAAAGCACATTCAAGACTATATTGTGGAGACATGGATTGTTCTGTCCTTCTCACTGACTATTATGAAATCCTACTCTTTCTTAATATACTCTTAAGTTATCAGCACTAATCTTTCTTCCATACTTACCATTACTTTCTCCTTGTTTATCTTTCTCTTCATATACACCTATCTATTTTCGGTATAATACAATGGTCACCTTTACTGAGTAAGATGAAGATTACTAGCACTCGTTTAGAGGACTGCCTACATGTTCTATAATATTACAGCCTGGTAATGGCATTGCATGGGACGGCACGGTGGCACAGTGGTTAGCACTGTTGCCTCACAGTGCCAGGGACCCGGGTTCGATTCCCAGCTTGGGTCACTGTCTGTGCAGAGTCTGCACTTTCTCCCCGTGTCTGGGTGGGTTTCCTGCAGGTGACCCGGTTTCCTCCCACAGTCCGAAAGACATGGTAGTTAGGGGAATTCTCCCTCATTGTATCCGAACAGGCGACGAGGGGATTTTCACAGTAACTTCATTGCATTGCTAATGTAAGCCTTCTTATGACAATAATAAATAAACTTGAAATTATGATGTTACATATGAACAAGGAGCAGGAGTAAGCTATTCAGCCTCTCAAGCCTGCTCTGCTATTTAATAAGATCATGGCTGCTCTGATAGTAACCTCAAATCTGCATCTTACCAACCTCAAATTACCTATCATCCCCTTGCTTACCAAGAATCTATCCATTTCTGCCTTCAAAGTATTCAAAGACTAGCTTCCACCACCTTTTCAGGAAGAGAGCTCCAAAGGCTCAAAACCCTCAGAAATGTTTTTAATTTGTGTCCATTTTAACTGGGTGACACTTGTTCTAGATCTTCCCACAAGAGTAAACATCTTCTCCACATCCACCCTGTCAAGACCCTTCAGGATCTTGTATGTTTCAATCACCTCTTACTCTTGACTACAAATGTTGACTACAAATTAAAATGCTTGCAAAATATTTTTGCATAAACCAAGTAAAATGTCAATATTAAACATGTCTATCTATATATATATATATAGTCAAAACCTTAGAAAATTTAATTACATCCCACTGTGTTACAATATCATAATTTGAATAATCTAATTGTGAAACTTCATTCTCAGATATCTGTGTGTTGGAACCATTTCAACAATATTGACATTGATGATTTTCATTCTTTTATTTGGAAAAACAACAAAACGTAAGCTTTGACAATGGGTCATCCAGATTCGAAACATCAGCTCTTTTCTCTCCTTACAGATGCTGCCAGACCTGCTGAGATTTTCCAGCATTTTCTCTTTTGACTTCTATTTTAAAACATTATTGGTTTCAATAGAGGGTTTTGATGTAATAATTTTAGAGCTATCATACAGGTTTACTGTTGGTACCATTATACTATCCCTAAATATAAGTAGTTATAAATACTTGTCCTATTATCACTTCCTTTTACATCTCTATGGCAACTCATCACTTCTGCCCTCTACTCTATCACAAGCCGTTCCCTGCCTCATTTTTCTTCTGGCTCCGTACTGTGGGTTAAAAGCTGTCTATCTCTAACATCTTCCGGATCTGATGAAATGACATTGATCTGAAACATTGGCCGTAATTCTCCAGCTGTTCATGCTGGCAGGATCTTCTGATCCCGCCAACGGCACACCCCCACTGTGGATTTCCCAGCGGCATAGGGTGCAGTCATTGGGCAATCCCATTGACAGCAGTGGGACCAGAAGATCCTGCTACTGGCATATAGCACACTGCCTCCTGCCACAAAAAACATACTGTGGGGAGGCCAGAGAATTCCATCCACCCCCACCCGTCACCTCCACCCCCCCCGGTTAGTGCTGTTTCTCTCTCTCCACAGTTGCTGCCAGACCTGCTAAGTATTTCACAAGGCTATGGCAGCTTCATCTAAAATTTGTTGCCTTGTTGTTATTTCAGATTGTCGGACTACAAGAATTAAGTGGCAACCAAAAGAAGTCTACTTTTGTCGACAAGTTAAATTGCATGCCACCGCCAATCATTTGGAATTTTCTCCCTACATCTCTCATTCTTTTCCTGTTTTTCTCTCTCTCTCCTCTTTTAGGGCACTCCTTAATGCTTAGTTCTCTTTTCTGTCTCAATAGGTGGAATATAGTGGAGCCCACTGGATGGTAGACGGGCTGGGAAAATTGGTCAGAAAGTTCCACATATAATATTCAGTGGCAGGAAAACTACCCTGCATTTAGTGAGGAGATGGGAAGGGCTCATCACAGGAAATTCACCCACTGACGTTGCAATGTTAATTAGGCTCATTAAAAAAAACCTCTCGTAAACAATTATCCTCTAGCCTACCTTGATTGAATAGTGGCTCAGGGTTTTAATAGGAATTGCATGGGTCTCCTGCACCACCCTAAATCTGACCAGAAAACCCTTTCAAGTTTGCCTGTGGCCTTGTGAGGAGGGGTCCCTCATTAACAGGCACTTGGTTCCCAATTGAGGAACCCAGCACTGGAAAATGTGGAGGACCCATTGACAGCCAGCCTTGCATCAAAGCCATCATCTTAAGAGCATCATAAAATTCAAAAAACTTCAAACATATTTCATTACCTATACTTAGTGGGATATCTAACTGATTTCTCCAAAACATGGCTCAATCAATATTCGTAAATTCATACAATCACTCCTAAATTAATGTACATGTGTACATTCAATAACACATTGTCTGCAAAATATTCAGCTCATCAAAATTTGACAGCATGAACATACCTATTTTCTAAAAGTTGTTTAGCTCATTATTCATGTCAATGAAACCAAAATTAACAACAGCGCTGGAAAAAAATGTACCAAGATTCTAGTATTACATAATTGTTAGCAAACAATCTCAATTTTAAATTGAAGTGCTTAACAATATTTCAAAGGGCTGAACTTGATAAAGTGAGTTAGAACATAGAACGTAACGGCGCAGTACAGGCCCTTCGGCCCTCAATGTTGCGCCGACCTGTGAAACCAATCTAAAGCCCATCTAATCTACACTATTCCAATATCATCCATATGTTTATCTCATGACCATTTAAATGCCCTTAATTTTGGTGAGTCCACTACTGCTGCAGGCAGGGCATTCCACGCCCTTACTACTCTCTGAGTGAAAAACCTAACTCTGACATCTGTCCTGTATCTATCACCCCTCAATTTAAAGCTATGTCGCCTCGTGCTAGCCATCACCATCCGAGGAAAAAGGCTCTCACTGTCCACCCTATCTAATCCTCTGATCATCTTGTATGCCTCTATTGTCACCTCTTGACCTTCTTCTCTCTAACGAAAACAACCTCAAGTCCCTCAGCCTTTCCTCATAAGACCTTCCCACCATACCAGGTAACATCCTCGTAAATCTCATCTGCACCCTTTCCAATGCTTCCACATCCTTCCTATAATGCGGTGACCAGAACTGTATGCATCAGAGTTTTGTACAGCTGCAACATGACCTCCTGGCTCCAAAACACAATCCCTCTACCAATAAAAGCTAACACTCAGTACGCCTTCTTAACAACCCTATCAACCTGGGTGCCAACTTTCAGGGATCTATGCACATGGACACCGAGATCTCTCTGTCCAGCCACACTACCAAGTATCTTACCATTAGCCCAGTACTCTGTAATCCTATTACTCCTTCCAAAGTGAATCACCTTACACTTTTCCACATTGAACTCCATTTGCCACTCTCAGCCCAGCACTGCAGCTTATCTATGTCCCTCTGTAACCTGAAACAACCTTCCGCACTGTCCACAATTCCACCGACCTTAGTGTCATTCGCAAATTTACTAACCCATTTGCATTTACTAACCCATTATGCATTTCAAACCCTGAACCAGCCAAAGCCTGCAGACATCAAGGCTGGTTGCTGTTGGCTTCATGAACCACAACCCATCTGTCATGAAACCCGATATACAAATTGCAAATCATGTTCAGTCCACAGCTGATTCAAGAATCTCATTGTTTTCTAACACCAGTCATGTTGCTTCAGTATTGAGTTCTTAATGTTGGCACAGTATCCCCTTGGGCACAAACCAATATCAATAGCGTTGCATAAAAGGGTAAACAAACATCAGCATATTATTAGTGACACTAGCTGAAAAACACCACCTTGCAGTGGCAAACATGAACACTAATTAGTATAAAGTAGCTGGCGCAAAGCCTTGCAAATATGAGTAAGCATTTAAAGTTTAAATACAAACATTATGCCAATTCCTTTACAATGATTAAGAAATGCTGAGTACTTGATGAAGGGATGGAATGTATGGTTGCTAAAGTTGCTGATGACACAAAAATAGGTAAGAAGATGACATAAGGAATCTGCAAAGGGACATAGATAGGTTATGGCCTGGAGACATTTACTTGCGAATTTATCACATCAAATCACTTGCCTTATCACTGATGCCTCACAGAGCCAGGAACAAGAGTTCAATTCCAGCCTTGGATGGCTGTCTGCGTGAAGTTTCCACATTCTCCCAGTGACTGCGTGGGTTTCCTTCAGGTGCTCTGGTTTCCTCCCACAGTCCAAAGATGTGCAGTGTAGGTGTATTGGGCATCCTAAATTGTCCTATAGTGTTCCCAAGATGTTTAGGTTAGGGGCATTAGTGGGGTAAATGTGTGGGATGGGCTTGGGTAAGATGCTCTGTCGGAGAGTTGGTGCAGACTCAATGGCATCAGTAGCCTCCTGCTGCACTGTGGGGATTCTATTATTATTATTCTTAGCTACAAAATCCTCTGTTACAATTAACTATTCAGAGTTTTTTATTCTTCTCACTCTCCAAGAAAATGATTCTATGATGGAGAGATTCTCCTAGCATCTATGGATTAAAAATACATAATTAAGACTGTGATTTTAAGTTTAATGCCTTAATTTGGATTATGGATCCAAATTTAGCTCTACTTCTCCTTCTGTGCCTATAATTTACTTCCAAAATATTCAGAAACAAAGCAGCAACTTCAGGCAATGGAAGATGTGGAGTTTAACATGGAAATCCAAAAGTTGCTGCCTGATTTGCACCACTCTGCCATTAGCTACTCAAAAACAGCATTTCACTGAGAGGATTCCACATTGGCAGGCATCAAGTTATATTAAGTTGCTGTATTTGCATCATAAGTATGAACAAAACTTATCTCAGTAAGTCAAGTCTCAGCCATTTCTGCCATCAACCTCTCTGACATTGAAAATTGACTATTGCAATCTCATCCCTTCAGCTTTACACAATTTGGAGGATGGCGTAGTGGTATTATCGCTGGTCTTTAATCCAGAAACTCAGCTAATGTTCTGGGAACCCGGCTACAAATCCCGCCACGGCAGATGGTGGAATTTGAATTCAATAAAAAATATCTGGAATTAAGAATCTACTGATGATCATGAAACCATTGCCGATTGTTGGAAAAACCCATCTGGTTTCCCCTTTAGGGAAGGAAATCTGTTGCCCTTACCCGGTCTGACCTTGATGTGACTCCAGAGCCACAGCAACTGCCCTTGGGCAACTAGGGATGGGCAACAAATGCTGACCAGCCAGTGATGCCCATGTCCCACAAATGTTGATAGGCAGAAATATTCTTCTCATTCCAAACCTCATGAGGCAACATGGTTGCACTGTGGTTAGCACTGCTGCTTCACAGCGCCAGGGACCCGGGTTCAATTTCAGCCTCGGGTCACTGCCTGTGTGGAGTTTGCACATTCTCTCCATATCTGCATGGATTTCCTCCGGGTGCTCTGGTTTCCTCCCACAGCCCAAAGATGTGCGGGTTAGGTTAATTGGCCATGCTAAATTGACCCTAGTGTCAGGGCGAATGGCAGGGTAAATATGTGGGGTTACGGGAATAGGGCCCGGGTGGGATTGTTGTCGGTGCAGACCCGATGGGCCGAACAGCCTCCTTCTGCACTATCTATGATCTTTTAACTGTTGTTCTAGATTTTAAAACATTGTAACTCGTGCCGCCAACCAGAAAGGTATCAGGAACAGTTGTGCTTGCACACTCAGCCTGCACTGCGCCTGTCAACACATGCACAGATTTTCCCACTAGAATAGTGGGTGCACGTTTTGTTCCCCGGCCAGCATTAACACTTCAAAAAAAGGACGGGTTAACTACTAAGCGATATCTTTCTTTTGATTTATTGGATCAAATTGAACATTTGGAAAGGCTTGGTTCTGACACAGCCCAGTTAGCTCAATCGGTAGATAATGGGATTCTTAATCTCAGGGTCATGTTTTTGAGCCCCGCTTTGGGTATGGGTGATAATTTTTTTTCCTCAATTATCTTATTCTAAATAATTTTTTATTGATTTTTACCAATGGTGAATCCCCACAGTTAAGAGCAGATCCAATCTAATTGGTTTCTTGGGAGAAAAAAAATCTATTTTTGTCAAGTCAAGAACATGACAGTTAAAATGGTTGCTCTCTGGTGTGATGGCATTTTTGTTTCCATTGATTGACTTTTGTTGCGAAGGAGATGGTTACAAGACAGCAGCTTGCAACCTCTCATTTTAAAAAGCCAGACATTGAAGTTGCATCTGCTCATGTCAGCAAGCGCTCTCCCTAGTGTTGTGGCACGAATAAGAAAGTCATTTTAAAAATTCACAACCAAAATACTTTTCTGTCTCCTTTTTTCTTCTTGTTACTCATTCTTTCTTTCTCTCTCTATTTCTCTTTCTGCACCTGATTTGACATTGAATTCACCCCCTCTAATTTACACTTTCTTCTCAGTTCATGGAGCGTTAATTTCACAATCCTGTAATCTAATTGGTTAGAGAGGTATGCAGTTGCTTGCCCTTTCCACTCAGTTCCCTGACGCCTGGTATCCCTCGCTGCCATGTTATCAGCTCACACTTTCAGCAATATGCCAGGTAAAAGACAATGAAAACACATGCACAGATTTTCCCACTAGAATAGCGGGTGCACGTTGTTTTGTTCCCCGGCCAGCATTAACACTTCAAAAAAAGGACGGGTTAACTACTAAGCGATGGTGTGATGGCAAGTCCAGCTAAGGCAGCTGCCATTAGATGCCCTGCCACAACACATTATGGCCCAATATTGTTCCCTTCTCTGAAAGAGTGTGACGACACTATGACTTTAAGAAATATATTTGTCATGTTGTTTTTATGCAGGGTCTGTTTTAGTAAGCTCCAAAATGGCTTATTATTGGAGCCATTTTGTCTGATTCTAGAAGCACTCAGTATCCCGCACAGAGCAGTATCCCCCACAGACATGAATCCCTTCTTTAGAATCAGTTAGCACAGAAACCAAAGATGCTTATGTAGGTACTAGATTTCCAGCCTTTTGACAGTTCTGGAGAGTGATCCAGCCAGACACTTGTCTTCTAATTGCCATGTAGCAACTTCCAGAGAAACACTGCATCAATTAAGATCAATTATGTTGCTGCAGTGACAACAGTGATAGTTTGCTGTTAAGAATTATATTTTGTCATGTTTAAGTATTTGGTAAAAGTTATGCTAACTCTTTTTGTTCTATTTTGTGCTGTTAAATAAAGTTTGTTTGGATAAAAGCTTTTTAGTGAGTCACTTGAATCATACCTGCAGTGAAATACCTTATGCTCACCCTAATACTGAAATCAAATGTAAAAGTCACGTTCTAGGCTAACTTCATAAAATACCTTGGAGTTTCTGATCTGGTACCTAAAAAGAGTAAGAGAAAGAAAAACATCCTAATTACTAGCACAGTCTAAAATCAAACCTAATTACTTCAAAGCTGCTACCACTGGGCATTAGGGTTAACCAGTGGTAATGTAACAATAAGATATTTATATCATTATAACATGATGAAACAAGCCAAGACACTTCGCAGGAGCATTACAAAATAAATTATATGGAAGGAGATGCTAGGGCTGATGACCAAAAACTTGGTCAAAGAGGTCAATTTTAAGGAAGAAAGTGAAAAAGAGAGGCAGAGAGGTGTAAATAGTTTGATAGGGATATCTCACAAAATATATATAAAAATATAATTTAGTGGTGGCAGAATCAGAAAAATAAGAAGTTTACATTTGGTGCTCTTTGAATATATACATTCCGAAGGGTTTATTAACTACGTTTACAAATCTTAAAAAAATAATGTATTGAGGAAATTCATTTCCAGATCACTTTTGACATCTCAGTGTGTAAGTGGCGCTAGTATATGGCACGAAAATGGGGTAGTACACACTTCCTCCAATTTTCACTCCGAACATTCCTTCATGCTTATTGGGCCGACCCATGATTGTTGAATCCTGAGTATGATCATTTAACAAAGCCTCATTGAGGGTCAAGGCCACAACTGCTTCAAATGTCCTGAAGCTGTTCAGCCCTTGACACTCAATGCACACAGGATAACTTGGATCAAGAAATCTAAGGATGATTTTCTGAACCCTGAAGAGTTTGGAGCATTTCAAAAGCAATTGCCTCACCTAGATTTTTGCCACTGCACCTAAGCAGACCTGACCTGGTTTCTCACTGCTTCTGATGGAGCAAGACCATGGACACAGTTTCATATTCAGTCCCACCCACAATCAAATCTCCTCAGAACCAGGTACCATTTCCTGAGTATATACGCTTGTATGCCACTGTCTTGGAGTGGTAAATGCAGCACAGGAGCATCAGTAAAATAAAATCAAAATACTGGATGCTGGAAACCTGAAATTAAAACAGAAATTGCTGGATAAATTCAGCAGCTCTGGCAGCATCTGTGGAGAGAGAAACAGAGTTTATATTTCCAGTCTGATACAGATAGCTCATAGAAACCCTACAGTGCCAAAGGAGGCCATTCAGCCCATTGAGTCTGCACCGACAACAATCCCACCTAAGCCCAATCCCTGTAACCCCACATATTTACCTTGTTAATGCCTCTAACTTATGCATCCCAGGACACTAAGGAGCAATTTAGCATGGCCAATCAACCTAACCCTTTGGACTGTGGAAGGAAACCAGAGCAGCTGGAGAAAACCCATGCAGATATGGGGAGAAGGTGCAAACTCCACCCAGACAGTCACCTAAGCTGGGAATCGAACAAAGGTCCCTGGAGCTGTGAGGCAGCAGTGCTAACCACTGTGCTACCGTGCCACTCGGCTCTAAAGATTGCCTGTGGAAGGGAAACAAACTTCAGCCTGACCCAGGCCAAACAATGTGATCAATAATGACACACCTGCCCATCAACTTGAGGCATTTAAAACATTTTTCCACTGCACCAGCTACCTTTGTTTGGTCATAATTATAAAAGTTTCATTCAGTTGTTAAAATTTAAATTTCTGATTCTCTTGCAATTAATTTCAAGTTCAGTATCTTCCACACTTTGATTTATTTTGAGAATGCATTTAATAATTGAAGTGGCTGACAAATGAAGACAAACTTGACAAATGTAGTCAAACAAATGAGCTGCAGTGAATTGAAAATATTAAAGTCTCCTCAGCAACTGAGATTCTGGCCTGCATTTTCCAGCTCTTTCCACTGGTAAGATCTTCCAGTCCCACCGACGCGTACCCTTGCTTGGTTTTCCGACAGTGAGGGGTGCATTCAACGGGACACTCCATTGGCAATGGTGGGACCAGAAGATCCTGCCACTGGCCAATGGTGGGCTGACTATGGTTGTGTAGAAAATCCCCCCTTTATGTTGGTTGTTGTGAAGTTTGCACAAAATGCTTTCGGGAAAAGCACTTGTTAATTTTTCTATCATATAGTGGCAGAAAGCTACTTCAGAAAGATCTCCAAGGCACCACTCTGCCAGTGTGCAGAATTGTCAGCACCTTTATACACTGACACTCACATTCACAGAACATTGTTTAGATAGTTATCTGTCCTCCCCAAAGCTGCACCTAATCTCTGTTTTTGATGTCTGTTCCTTCTATAAGAAACAACCTCAACCTTGCATTGGGATGTTTTGCTAACTTCAGGACTGTTAAGAGCACAAGGCTCATCTGAGAAACTCATTCTACTGAAACAAGCTTGTTGTGTAGTGAAGGTTCAATGATGTAAGGTTGACTGCCTACGTAAACATACAGTTGGTGGTAGCTTTTACTCCAAGTGTATGAATATTTGTTATAATCCCTTTTAACAAATATTAGTTTCATTAGTTCCTTTCATGAATGCATTTTTAATGAATTGGTTATTAGTTAAATCAGTTTTTAACTCCTACCAATGTGTGCATATATCTTCAAAGTTAGGAACTGTTCCTGTTTATGGCGGGCGTCAAAGTGGGCAGGAGTGGAAACTATCAGGAGATTGCAAAATCAGTTTCACGCCGTTGTAAAACCAGTTCGCAATCATGTGTTCCAACTGTCAATGACGGGCCAATTTCCCACCAGTGCACATCATGAACCTTGGGGGCGATTCTCCCAAAAGTGCTGAATTGGCAGGAAAACTGTTCCAAATCCCGATTGTTCTGACAGATCAGCTTCTCACCTGAATCTCCACACTCTGTGCACTGCAGAGGTCCCCCGAATCATGAATAAAATTAAAAGCCCAGGGAGGCAGGGCCTATTTGCGCCAGAGTTTGACAGTTCTGAAGCTCTGCGCATGCCCAGTGGCCCCAATCTGTCAAACTCCCATTTGCTGGCCAGCTCAATCGCAGGCCAGCCTGCGACCCCCGCAGTGCTGTCCCTCCAGCACCGCCCCCCCCCCCCCCCCCCGCCCCCCCCACGACCCGATCACTGCCCCCACAACAATTCCTGGGCCAGCCCTGATCCCTCCCCCCCATCCTGGAGCGCCCTGATGTCCCCACCCCCCCAGCAGTGGCGATCCCCCCCCCCCCCCTCACCCAACAGACCCCCCGCCCCCATCACACCGATCGCCCCAGGCCCTGCCCACAGTAGGCCCTGCCCCCTTGGCACTGCCCAATGCCCGGTGGGCAGTGCCAAGGTGCCCCCTGGGCATGGGCACTTTGCCCCTTGTGCAGTGCCGGGGGCACAGGCTGGCACTGTCTGGGTGCCATGCCCAGGGGGCACCACCCCCCCACCGCCCAACCCCCTGGAGGGCCCTGATTGCCCCCCCTTCATTCTGATGGGGTCTCCCGCTAGTTCCCCAAACGTGGGGAGCTAGTCTGAACCCCACCAGAATGAAGTACTCCTGGCGGGGTGGGAGATTCAATAAGTACCTGAAAGGTCCCGATAATGAACACATATACATTTTTAAAATACATGCAGAAAAGATTTAAATGACTTACCTGCCTTCCGGCCGGTTTCCAGCGTGGTCTGACCGGCCACTGTTCGCCGGCTCTGGGCGATGTGCATGCGCTCCCGGCGCATGCGCAAATCCCCGCTCAAGGCCGCAAACGCGCTCTTCCCTCTCCGAACCGCCAGAAAAGTTGCAATGGGAGAATCGTGGCCCCTATTTCAATATTTTACTGTCTCGTTATAAGCCTTCCTCAGCAGAATCACCCTCCCACTCTGGATCAGCATGATTGCATGCCAAGGTGTTTCATAATGGTACATAGACAACACGTACTTGGGAATCTGCACTTTGTTTGTGATGAAGAAGGGAACGGGTTAATGAACTTTGTAACACTTAAGATTTATGCAAAGCATTGAAACCCGAACTTTGTAATACTTAGAGATTTGTGAGAAGCATTGTAGAACTTGTTTTCGTGTCTGTAGAACTTGTTTTTGTGTATCCAAACAGATAAGAGAAGCAGCTACTGGAAACAAGCACATGATTATCCCAGCTAATTGTGTTCAGGAATGTGGCTAACCCAGCTAGAATCCATTTTGTGTTCTTTTATATTATGTACTTCTGTTGAACACGGTGGAGCTGACATGTATGCCTTCTGTGATTGTATAATAATAGATCCATATATATTCATTATATGCTATTCATCCTCACCGATAAAAAGTGTTATATAGGCCCCTGTACATCAGTTAACTTGTTTATGCAAACTTATAATCTTGTATGCTGGATAAACAAGCCACAGATGTCCGCCCCATAGAGGCGACAGAACATATCGTCGCAGCCTTGAGATGGCCACGGTTACACGGGAGGGACGGAACTGCCAAGGCAGCAAAAATCGTGAGAAAATGCGGACATGACCAGGGGCGAAAATAAATGTATAAATATTTGCTCTCAACCTGTATTCAGGGAGAAGTCTGGAGACCGTGTTAGGAATCGGACTTCTCCCACAAGCTTGTGAAAATAAACCACTGTACCTTGACTCACGACTAGTCTCAGGGGCATTATTTACGTGCAACAGTGACTTAAAAGTTCATTTACCTTTCTTGCTGTGTGCAACACTCACAGTCATTAGCACCAAGCTTCCCAGACATACCATATCATAGTTAGAGGGATTCACAGGCAGGTCTCTACTAGAAGTTGTAAGGCAGTGGCTTTTCAATGGTTGTAAGGCTCGGGGTTTCTTGGGATAAGGGGGTATCCAAGGGTGGTTGAGGGGGCACATGTTGATCTGTGCAAGTGGCCTCAAGATATGGAGGGCTGAAGAGGCAGCCCCCAGAAGAGATGAGGCCAGATGGTGATGTGGGGATATGTGTGGTGATGTTCCTCGAGATGCCAGTCAATATGTGATGAACTTTTGAGTGTATGAGTTTAGAGTGATGAAATAGTTGCCTTACCCTGGCGCAAGGATGAGATCACTCCTTCTCTTTCTGCACTGGATGATTGACCTCTTCTGTGCAGCACTGACGCTGACTACCGCTGCCATTGCCTCCCAAGTCAGAAAGGCAAGATTACTGGATCTCCTACTGCTAGAACAAGGATAGAGGACATCACAATGGGCCTCCAAAAGGCATTCCAGGGACGGGTCACAGAATTCCTCTTGGCTTTCAGGGTGATGTCTTTGCTGGAGCAGTCTTGGGCTGCATGCACTGTGTACAAAGAACAAGGACAAAGAACAAAGAACAATACAGCACAGGAACAGGCTCTTCGGCCCTCCAAGCCCGCGCCGCTCCCTGGTCCAAACTAGACCATTCTTTTGTATCCCTCCATTTCCATTCCATTCATGTGGCTATCTAGGTAAGTCTTAAACGTTCCCAGTGTATCCGCCTCCACCACCTTGCCCGGCAGCGCATTCCAGGCCCCCACCACCCTCTGCGTAAAATACGTCCTTCTGATATCCGTGTTGAACCTCCCCCCGACTCTACTTGAACCTATGACCCCTCGTGAACATCACCACCGACCTGGGAAAAAGCTTCCCACCGTTCACCCTATCTATGCCTTTCATAATTTTATACACCTCATCCTCCGTCTTTCCAGTGAGAACAACCCCAGTTTACCCAATCTCTCCTCATAACTAAGCCCTTCCATACCAGGCAACATCCTGGTAAACCTCCTCTGCACTCTCTCTAAAGCCTCCACGTCCTTCTGGTAGTGTGGCGACCAGAACTGGGCGCAGTATTCCAAATGCGGCCGAACCAACGTTCTATACAACTGCAACATCAGACCCCAACTTTTATACTCTATGCCCCGTCCTATAAAGGCAAGCATGCCATATGCCTTCTTCATCACCTTCTCCACCTGTGACGTCACCTTCAAGGATCTGTGTGCACAGTACACTGTGAACTGTGTGCACAGCTGCAGTTTACATCCGGCATCTGGAGTGAGGAAACAGTGAGGCAATGATATGGCGAGCAATTCAGAGGCCCCCAAAAGCAAAGCAGTGCATTTCCTGTGCCTGCAATGAGGAGGAAAGCAGGCAATGTGCCAAAAAACCCACCTTTGTGGCTGACAGTAAAAATGTCTTATTTCACAATGCAATTCAGGCAAAATCCCAGCTTTAGACTTTAGTTTTCCTATTCTGATTCCAGGAATACTTATTTTTCAGCTCTGCTTTTGACCCCGCATTTTTTTCAGAAAGAAGAGTTATTTTAACAGTACAAAATTGGCTCAGAGGATTTAATATTTTAGGAATTCAAAGCTTCTTATCATGTTGAATTTGTAACCCATATTTGAAGGCCACCTGAGAAATGTAAAACATTAAAGGTGTCACATTCAATTGCTCCTTTCTGGCTGAATGGCTCCAATTGCTATTCTGATAAAAATGCACGGTTTCTGTTGATGACCAAGTAGAAGGGAGACAAGAGGCAGCAAATAGAAGAGGCTAATTATGAATGAATTTATTCTAGCTTAGCATACTGAGCATCAAATCTGCTTTCACTCTGGATTGTTGTTTAAAGTGGATGGGGTGAGGGGGAGGGATTTATAATGATTTGATAGTGTTTCATCAATTAGTCTGATCACCTCCGCATCTCAAATTAGCAGGCTCTCATCAGAAGAAGATGATGTGGGGCAGGATTTTTACAGGAAGGGGGAAGTGGATGGGTTCTGGTTCGGGTAGGGGATTTAAATCTGCAAAAGATGGTGGCGGCATGCCCGAAGGCTGTCATCATCCCGCTATTTACAGCCTTTAACTGGCGTGAGTTTGGAGTCAGATTGGCGCTTCCTGTGGCATTCAAGTCTGCTATTCGAATGTGATGACAAGCAATTCATTGCAAATTTAATCCATCATTTTGACTCTTACAGCCAACACACAAGTTTCCCAAACTGTACAAAACTCTAAAGCAAGAGCACAGTGAGGATTGATGGCTCTGTAAAGCAGACAGGCTGGAAAGCCTTTTAAGATTGAACCAGGAGAGCTGCTTCATTGCTTAGTTCAGGACATATTCTGAGGGTATTAATACAGACAGGAGCGTGGGTTAATTTAAACAGCAATAATTTATCCTCTCACCACCCATCCTTAAACAGAAAGATATTTTGATTTGTTTCCCTCTTTCTGAGTGGGATGTATTTCCCAACCCTTCAGTTTTTTTGTGCAATTCAATTTTCGATTATTAACCGCACAGCAAGCTGAAGATATAGTGAGCTCAGAGGGATAGTTTATTTGGGAACGAGTGTTCACAATGTCACACTCAGACAGTAAAGAGGGTGTTAGGGAAAAGCAGGTTTTACAATACAGAGAAAATAAATATTGGTTCGTGTGAGTTCCACAGGCGGCTCAGTGGTTAGCACCAGGGACCTGGGTTCGATTCCCGGCTTGCGTCACTGTCTGTGTGGAGTCTGCACAATCTCCCCGTGTCTGCGTGGGTTTCCTGCAGGTGCTCTGGTTTCCTCCCACAGTCTGAAAGATATGCTGGTGAGGTGCATTGGCCATGCTAAATTCTCCCTCAGTGTACCCGAACAGGTGCCAGAGTGTGGCGACGAGGTGATTTTCACAGTAACTTCATTGCAGTGTTAATGTAAGACTACTTGTGAGACTAATAAATAAGATTAAACCATATTCATTTCTGGGAACAATGTACATAGTAGAGCTTTGACTCCTGTAACGCAGCTCACCATTTGCTCATCAGAATGCTAACAAAAGAAACCTGTTGATTGTGAGGTCTGTTCACTTTCATTGGATCATCCAAGATATTGGTGCAGAGTTGAGGCCAGAAGGTTGAAAGTTTCCTTGAACTTGTATTCTTTTGGGTTGAACTCATTTAAAACAAAATAAAACTGTTTCAACCATTCATAGCTGATGAATTAACTTAATGAGCCTGAATGCATCCAAATGGGTCTTCATGGCAAGCATGCCAACTTAACAAATTGAATGAATCACTGCTGAACTGATGTAACTGAACGGCATCTCCACATCAGAACTGATGTAAGCCAGGATTCAGGAACACCATAAGCTAATCAATACACTAACTCTGTCACTGCCACAATCACTTCTCGGCCTTTTGGCTCAGATTAAGCCCAAGATGAGGTGCAATGCCTTGTCTTGTCAACTTGGATCATGTTTGTCTCTTGTGGGGACTATGAATTGGATTTTGAATTTGGTTTTTGGACCAAGCAAGGAATGGATTTGGGTTTGCCTGGTCAATTCTGAGCATTGGCTTTGTAATTTTAAGAATAGAGTAAAAAAAATTTTTAAACACCAGATCCAACTCCTTTTCAATGACCACTGCCTGGGATTTCCTGTCAGTAATGTGTCAGAAGATGTACCAGTATATGTAAGTATCACACTTGCTTCATCCTTTTTTGGACCAATTTTTATCACAAGTATTTGTTTGTTGCCTTCAGCCTCCCCGTCTTTGAATCACTAAAACCAGGTCTACATTCAACTAGATATAGCTCTTGGGGGTAAAGGGATCAAGGGATATGGGGGGAAGGGGGGATCAAGGGATATGGGGGGAAGGGGAGATCAAGGGATATGGGGGGAAGGGGGGATCAAGGGATATGGGGGGAAGGGGGGATCAGGATATTGAATTCGATTATCAAAATGAATGGAGCAGGCTCGATGGACCAAATGGCTTTCTACTGCTTCTAGTTTCTATGTTATATTGCTGGATGACCTTCTCTCATGTCTCCTTGCACAGTTGCTATTCACTTCCCCATAATTGTTACTTCCGCACCTTCCCTGCAATGACTGGACCTCAAGGCTGATTCTGCACTCTCCCCACAGAACAGCAACCTCCGCCCCCATCTATTCACGGATAATGGAATAGCATGTTGCATAAGTTCTATCAATCCCCATGAGAGATAAAAAGAAAACCCATGAATGCTGGATAGAAATAGACTGCTGAGTTGCTCGGATAAAGGACTGCACTTGAACCTTAGTCTGTTTTTTTTTCACATGCTATCTGACTGGCTGTGCATTTCAATAATTTGCTCTTTCAGTCAGTAATTGTCAAGTACAGGCATGAAGGCGTGTTAGTCATTGTCCAAAGTATTTTTTTCAGCTGCATTTAGTTAGAAGATAAAGAAATAAAAGGAAAAAAATTTAAATTACATTGTGCAGGTCATCACAGTGTTTTCCAGCCAGTGAAATACTTTTTGAAGTATTTTAATACAGGTAAATAAAGACCAGAAGTCCCAGCATAATTTCTTTAAAAGGATGAGTAGAAGGGAAGACAAGTTTCCTTTTAATTAACTGGGTTGTTATGACAACTGTTTTACCTAAACAACATGAGCTATCTATCTAAAACCATTCAAAAGCAGAAGAATTTGGATTCTTAATTCCCTAAGCTACAATTCAGATTCAGTCATGGATTTCACATAAAAGTTTTAGCACCATATCAAAGTGCAATGAATCATTTAACAGTTCCCCAGGGGCAACCTACAAATTACTTAATTCCTTCCAAATCAGTTACAATAGTAAAACGTACTTGCGCTCGTATTTTCATTCAGCTATAGAACTTACAAGTTTATTTTTGCTCGCTCAATTGTTTTTGCAACCCAATGGAAAAACATAAGTATTCTGCAAAAGTAAAGGATATAATTCATCATAAGACTGAAAATTTGCTTTGCAATGTTCCCAAATGAATAAGACAGTCTGCTTTGCACTCCTAGGTCTAGAATTTAAATTCCACCTCCATGCATAAAATCTAGGGATGAGTTTGCAGCTAGTTGATGGGTTCACCCTGCAGTAATTTAACAGCTGACCGACAACTCTTCAGTACAGGCAGCACCATTGGGAGTGGTATCGACTGAAAGGCATGCTGTGCCCACAGAAAGGCATGCTGTGCTGGAGCCGGGACTAGAGGTAACTCTTTGGTTAATTGGCTATGAACCTCAATTTGATGCACAGGTGGGCAGGCCTCCCGATGGCTTCCCCATCGCTGGTAAAATTGAAAGCGTAAACAGCTGGCATGGTGCACATGGCAATGTATGGGATCCCTTGCCAACCTGATGTCAGGGGCTGTAATATCCGACCCATGCTTACTGCAGTGTTTCCAATGTCCAACCACACACCTTTAAGTAACATTTTCATGAATGTTACTTAAAGGTGTGTGAGTTTTAATTGGATGAGGTCAATGGTTACATAAAACCTGCAGCAGCCACTTTAATTTATGCACTTAGGATGTAATTGTGGGATTTCCAGCTCTCTCTCCCAACATTCTCCTTTTATAGTGTTATCAGCGAGGGAGAGAGAAAAAGGGAGGGGGGTAAGAGAGAAAAGGAGAGAGTGAAGCCAGGGGGGCAGGGACAAGAGGAAGAGCAGGGGGGGTGGGGGTCAGCTTAGTGGGTCCTCTGCTATGTGGTCACAGCCCAGTTCCCCAGTCATAGAAACTAGAAGCAGGAGTGGGAGTCTGCTCTGCCATTCATTTTGATCAGGGCTGTTCATCGAATCCAATATATTGATTCCCCCTTCTCCATATCCCTTTAGGCCCAAGAGCTATATCTAATTTCTTTCAATCCTATACCCTCGGGTCCCAACTCCAGATTATAAAATTTAGGGAGTACTGAACTATCAGAGCCCCCTACCTTTCAGATGAAATATGGCCCCATTTGCCTTCTCGGGCGGATTTAAAAGATCTCATTGCACTTTTTTTGAAAAAGAGGAAGTTGTGAAGTCCTGCCCAATATTTACCCCACATACAACATCAACAAAAGTAGTTGTCTGATCATTTCACAATACCTTTTGCAGAATAAAATAGTGCTCAAATTGGTCACTGCATTTCCTACATGTCAAAGGCGTTTTGAATTTTTTGATTGGCTGTAAATAGCTTTAAAGCAAGTAAAGTTAATGCAATTTGGAAGATTGGTTTTCCATGCAATTGGGAAGCAGAATATTAAATGTTAACCTTGTCTTACCAATGGAATTTACCTATTCTTTTGTGAAACTGGTGATAATTTGCTCCATCAAGTGCCCAGCAGGCTGAGTGCAACGTTGAAGGCATGGCATCAATTGGCTTCCCACCTATAGTAAGAAAAAGTAAATTTGTCTCAAAAATTTGTTATTTGTTACTTTATATTGAAGGTGGCGAGTAGCCATACTAATAATCATACTTATTGAAAGGGTTAAAAAATTCAGTTCAGTTGAAAATCATACACACAGCTAGTTGTGAATAAGTGCCCATGGACACAAACTGCAAGCCATTCATTCTCAGGCAGAAACATAATAGGTGTCAACCCTCTGACTGTAAATCAATGGGAGATTGCTTGACCATTTGCTCAGACACCAAAATGGTCTAAAGATAAATTAAGGAGGCAATAATATTTACAGCTCGAACACAAGAGTTTGTTTGTCCATTGAACCTCCCTACATTGAGAAAATTCATTAAACAGCAGAGACACTGGACAAGGGAGGATAACTGATACCCACAAGTCAGATATAAGTTGTTATATTTAGAACGACTTGTAGCTGGTAGTGAATTAGATTAGATAGAATGAAAGAGCTTTTACATTGGATATTATAATCAAGTAGATGTGCACTTGTTGTGATTAGTTAGTTGTACTCATACCCAATGCATGATGCAAATGTAATCAATAGTTCTGAGTGGATATAGATAACTTCTGAGCAAGTGTAAACCTCTGATTGGTATATGCCAATTACCTGTAACCTGTAAATCTGAAAGTATAACAATCTGCATAATGCTTTATTCGGAGCTTTCTGCTGTATCACCAACTGGCATGTCAGATCCCTTGCTACAGCTTGAAGAAATAAAGGTCAATTTTAAAACTCTGAAATTCTTCGCCTGGTCACTTAAAGGGGACAAAGTCCAAAAATGCAGGTCACAAGTGGAGAGAAATAGAGTTAAAATTTAAATCTGAAATGACCTTTCATCAGAACTGAAGAAAGATAGAAATGAGCCCATGCAATGGAAGAGGAGACAGGAAGAATGAAAGTTAATGGGAGTGATCACTAGTCAATGGACGGAGTGAGTCGGTAAGATCGTGAGAGACCCAGAAAATCATGTTTGCGCCCAATTTCTCGCCTCCCATGATCTTACCAACAACAGATATCCAGCCCGATCAGCCTTGCGCTCATTTCTGGCGTGAGTCTGAATGAATTATTTAAATTTATTTTAAATCTAATTTAAATATGATTAGCGAACCTGGGACCGAACCATCCAGCTCACTTGCCTGTGTGGCCTGGCCAAGGGAGGTTCTCTCTGGCGAGGATCATTTATAGTCCCTCATCAACGCAGACCAGATGTGATGGCCTCGCCATTGGAACCAGAGGCCATTGAGTACCCCCCAGGAGGTCAGGGACAAGGAGGTGCACCTTGGGCAGTGTCAAGGGGTAGGGCCCGAGGGGGATAGGGCCAACTGGGGGGGCTGGGCCATATTGGGGAAAAGCCAATCGGGGAGCGAATCCACTGCACACACAGCATAGCAGTCGGTGGGGCGGGGGGGGGGACTACTGCTACTCTGCACAGTGATCAGTGGGGGGTGGGAGGGTGGCAATCGGTCTGACTGGCAAGGGGGGAGGGGGGTGCAGGGGACAATCGTTCCAGTCATGGGGGGGCTCGCAATCATTCCAGACGGGGTGCGGGTGCTCGGGATCAGCCACAGAGCCCCACAGTAGCAGGGAGGGCAGGTTTAGGCCACAGAGGTTTGCTTGAAAGCTGCAGACGTACTGACAGGTCTCGGCTGTTCTCAGAGCAGACACTTGAACGTGCACAATTGCGCTTTCTGCTCTCATCAGCCAGCTTTCAAGCAAGCTAGGCCCCACCCACTCCCCCGACAGGCAGAAATCAGAGTGCATACAATTTGACTGATGGCCTCTCCAAACGCTTCTGTTTTCCTGGACTTAGAATTATTTTGATAAGATCACCCCCAATGTCTGTGATAGGGTGGAGGGTAGGAGACGTTAAATGACAAAAGACTATGATGCAACTTAAGAGCCAAATAGAGTGCTAAGGGATACAGTAAAGGAATAAAAAATATGTCCAGCTGAGGCGTGAATGGTTTTTTTTTGCCGGTTAGGTCTTGTCTCATTTCTTTCTTTATTCTTTCCTGTTGCATGGCAGATGGTTTTCATGGCATTGAACCGTTGGCTTAAAACCAATTACATTTCTATATTTCTTCAGTTCTAACAAAAGGTCCTCCAACCTAACATATTAAATTTGGGCTGGATCTTCTGATCCCACCAAAGTCAGTAATGGGCATTTAACTGAGTCGCCACATCCACCGGAACAGGATCCACTGGAACATCCCAGCCTTTGTTTCTCCTCACAGATGCTGCCTGACTGAATACTTCCTGCAATTGTTGCTTCTATGAAGATATAGATCGTTTAAAATAAACAAATGTACAATTGTTACTTTAGAAGCAAGGATGAAAAATATAGATTGTGTGCTGGGTGGACCAGCCTGAGAACACAGTTTAATGTGTTCGCAGTTTAAGCCACCCACCTTATACATGCCTTCAAATGAGAAAGAAACAGAATCTAAATTCAAAAGCACTCATTCGAGCCCTTGTGCAGTGATGTTTGCAAGGAGTGGATTGAATCATAGAATCAAAAAGTGCACAAGGGGCCCTTCAGCCCAATGAGTCTGCGCCAACACATGAGAAACAACTGACCTCCCACCTAATCCCATTTACCAACACATAGCCTTGAATGTTATGACATGCCAGGTGCTCATCCAGGTACTTCTTAAAAGGATGTGAGGCAACCCGCCTCTACCACCCTTCCAGGCAGCACATTCCAGACCACCCTCTGATCAAGAACGATTTTCCTCACATCCCCCCAAACCTCCTGCCTCTCACCTTGAACCTATGTCCACTTGTGACTGACCCTTCAACTAAGGGAACCAGCTGCTCCTTATCCACTCTGTCCATGCCCCTCATAATCTTGTATACCTTGATCAGGTCACCCCACAGTCTTCTCTGCTCCAACAAAAACAACCCAAACCGACCCAACCTCTCTTCATAACTTAAATGTACCATCCCAGGCAGCATCCTGGTGTACCTCCTCTGCACTTCCTCCAGTGCAATCACATCCTTTCTATAATGTGTCAACCAGAATGGCACACAGTATTCTAACTGTGGCCTCACCAAAGTTCTATACAACTCCAACATGATTTCCCTGCTTTTGTAATCTATGCCTCGATTGATAGAGCCAGGTGTCATAGAAAGAAACCCTACAGTACAGAAAGAGGCCATTGGACCCATCGAGTCTGCACCGACCACAATCCCACCCAGGCCCTACCCCCATATCCCTACATATTTTACCCGCTAGTCTCTCTAATCTACGCATCCCAGGACACTAAGGGGCAATTTTAGCATGGCCAATCAACCTGACCCGCACATCTTTGGACTGCGGGAGAAAACCGGAGCACCCGGAGGAAACCGACGCAGACACGAGGAGAATGTGCAAACTCCACACAGACAGTGACCCAAGCCGGGAATCGAACCCACGTCCCTGGAGCTGTGAAGCAGCAGTGCTAACCACTGTGCTACCGTGCCGCCCATATGCCTTTTTCACCACCCTACTGACATGTCCTTCTACCTTCAGAGATCTGTGGACAAACACACCAAGGTCCCTTTGTTCCACAGAACTTCCTAATGTCCTGCCATTCATTGAATACTTCCTTGTCAAATTAGTCCTTCCAAAGTGTGTCACCTCACACTTTTCAGGGTTAAATTCCATCTGCCACTTATCTGCCCATTCCATCTACATCTTCTTGTAGCCTAAGACACTCAGCCTCACTGTTAACCACCCGGCCAAACTTTATGTCATCCGAAAAAAATTAATAATCCCACCCCCGACATAGTCATCAATGTCGCTTATATAAATGACGAACATTAGGGGACTTAACACAAAACCCTGTGGTATGCCACTGGACACTGCCTTCCAGTCATTAAAGCAGACTTCTGCCATCATTCTCTATCTCCTACAACTGAGCCAATTTTGAATCCACTATCAAATTACCCTGTACTCCATATGAATTTACCTTCTTTACACGTCTCCCATGTGGGATCTTGTCAAAGGCTTTGCTGAAATCCACATAAACTACATCAACTGCATTGCCCTCATCTACACACCTAGTCACCTCCTCTAAAAATTCAATCAAATTTGTTCGGCATGACCTCCCTCTGATGAAGCCATGCTGACTATGCCTGATCAAGCTTTGCCTCTCCAAGTGGAGACAGATACTCTCCTTCAGAGGTTTCTCCAATAGTTTCTCTACCACACACGAGACTCACTGGTCTGTAGTTCCCTGGTTTATCTCTACAAGACCAGGTTAAAGTCCAACAGGTTTATTTGGTAGCAAAATCCACTAGCTTTCAGAGCGCTGCTCCTTCATCAGGTAAGTGGGAGTTCTGTTCACAAACAGGGCATATAAAGACACAAACTCAATTTACAAAATAATGGTTGGAATGCGAATCTTTAGAGGTAATCAAGTCTTAAAGGTACAGATAACGTGAGTGGAGAGAGCGTTAAGCACAGGTTAAAGAGATGTGTATTGTCTCCAGACAGGACAGTTAGTGAGATTTTGCAAGTCGTGGGGGTTACAGATAATGTGACATGAACCCAAGATCCCGGTTGAGGCTGTCCTCATGTGTGTGGAACTTGGCTATCAGTCGCTGCTCAGCGACTCTGCGTTGTCGTGTGTCGTGAAGGCTGCCTTGGAGATCGCTTACCCGAAGATCAGAGGCCGAATGCCTGTGACCGCTGAAGTGTTCCCCAACTGTTTAACCTGTGCTTAACGCTCTCTCCACTCACGTTGTCTGTACCTTTAAGACTTGATTACCTCTAAAGATTCGCATTCCAACCATTATTTTGTAAATTGAGTTTGTGTCTTTATATGCCCTGTTTGTGAACAGAAGCCCCACTTACCCGACGAAGGAGCAGCGCTCCGAAAGCTAGTGGATTTTGCTACCAAATAAACCCTTTGGACTTTAACCTGGTGTTCTGAGACTTCTTACTGTGTTTACCCCAGTCCAACGCCGGCATCTCCACATCATTATCTCTACAACCCTTCTTAAACCACATTAGCTGTTCTCCAGTCATCTGGCAGCTCCTCCGTGGCCAGAGAGGAAATGAAAATTTGGGGCTAATCTCCTCTCTTGCCTTCCACAGCAGGCTAGAGCACAATTCCTTCGGACTTGGAAATTTATCCACTTTTAAGGCTGCCAACACCTCCAATACCTTGTCCTTCCCTATGTCAATTTGTTCAAGAACCTCACAGTTTCTCTCTGAATTCCATACCTTCATCCTTTTTCTCTTCAGTGAAGACAAATGTGAAGTATTCATTCAACACTCTATCATTGTCCTCTGGCTCCACGCATAGATTTCCCCCTTGGTCCCTAATGGGCCCCACTCTTTCCCTGGTTATCCTCTTCCCATTCATATACTTATAGAATATCTTGGTATTTTCTCTACTTTTATTGGCCAGAACTTTCTCAGATCCCCACTTTGCTTTCCTAATTGCTTTCTTAAGCTCCATTCTACACTTTCTATACTTCACTAATGCCTCTGCTGATTTGCTCCCTTGTACTTGTTAATAGCCTTTCTTTTCCTTCTCATCATATCTTGAATATCTCTGGTCATCCATGGTTCTCTGGGCTGTTACTCCTTCCTATCACCCTAGAGGGAACATGCTAGATTTGCCCCCTCCCAATTTCCTTTTTCAATGCCCCCCACTGCTCTTCTGTAGATTTTGCCAGTAGTAGATTGAGTATGTGACAAGAAGTGGTTCAATGATACACAGGTATATAATGTGTCGGGGCAGTAGTGGCCTGACTACCTGTCGGAAAGCCAGGAACAACTCTGCCTTGGCCATTTGGGGTGGTTCCAGTTGAATTCTGTATCAATTTAGCAGTTAATTAGCTACCCTCTCATTCAGGAATGAACGTCTGCCCTCAGAGCTGCCAGTCAATCAGAGAGCCAGCTACTCTATAGTCACAGCAATGCTACTGGGAATGGTGGCCACAATGGAACTGCATCCAGGCCAGAGTCTCGGCAATGTGTGCTGGCCTTGGATCACAGCAAGATAAATTAGGTCAGGTTTCTCTAAGGACAGTCAAGCATACCCCAGTGAGGGGCAGGGGGAGGGGGAGTTGGCAGAGGGGGCGATGTTGCCACAAACTTTCAGATTAGGAGGCTGCACCGTGAGCCCTCATGGAGGCCTCTATGCTGGGGTTTAACCAAGCTGTCTCCCAATGAGCCAGAGGGCCCATTCCCTACTGGTAAAGTGGCAGTGGGAATAGGCCCATAATTGACCTCATAAATAACACAATTGACCTGAGGGAGGGAGAGCCATTCCTCACGTTCCCCACTGATAGCAGAGGGCTATGGGAAGGTGGCGGGAAGGCATCCAGCGCTCTTTCCCCAACCCATCCCACCCCATCTCTCAGCCTGCTCCTGCAGGCCCCACAAAATTAAACTTTTTGTGTGCAGGGTGATGTAGTTGGTGATGATTGCAGGAGGCTAGGGCAAAACAATGAGTGATTTTTAAATGAGAATGAGGAGCTTGAAACTAAATTGCAGAGGTACAGGAAACCTATGACACTGGGTGAGGATGGAAATGGAGACGATAGGGATATGAGCTGCCATTTCGGGAAAGACATGCGTCTTTACCTAAATGACAGCTCATGAGTTAGGCACTGTAGATCTTGGAGTAATGAACTTCAGTTTTATGGTTTTGGCAGCAGAGGGTAAGGATATTTTAGAGGTGAAAAGGTGACTTGGGAAATAGATCAGATGTGGGAGAAGAAGCTGAGTTAATGGTTGATCAATGTACCATGGTGGGGGGAGGTTTAACTCCCCCTTGGACAGGAGATACAATCGTAGATAATATTGTGGAGGGATTTTAATAGGGAGTGGGAAGGTGAGGTTTAATTGATGAAAATGGGAAACTCTAACCTCAATCCACTACAGACAGTCGTTTGTTCAGTTAAACCATGGCAACTCTGGGGCCAGCCAAGTAACATGCTCTTGGGAGGCTGGTAGACAAATAGAATTGTTAAATGAGGCTCTGTGCCCCATATTTTGTAAGCAATTTGGATCTAACAATTTCAGTGTGGGTTTCCAGCATTGCTTATGGGCCAAGAGGAACAGGAATGTTTCCTTCATTTTGAGCACCCACTATCTTGGGGCAGCACAGTGACACAGTGGTTAGCACTGCTGCTTCAGAGCACCAGGGACACGGGTTCAATTCCAGCCTTGGGTCACTGTCTGTGTGGAGTTTGCACATTCTCCCTGTGTCTGCGTGGGTTTCCTCCGGGTGCTCCGGTTTCCTCCCACAGTTCAAAGATGTCCGGGTTAGGTTGATTGGCTATGCTAAATTGACTCTAGTGTCAGGGGATTAGCAGGGTAAATATGTGGGGTTACGTGAATAGGGCCTGGGTGGGATTGTGGTTAGTGCAGACTCGATGGGCCGAATGGCCCGTTCCTGCACTGTAGGGACTCTATGGTCTGTACCCCCAGCTCCTTAAAACAAAGTTGCTGTGATCAGTTTCATAATATGGTGAGTTTTCTTTAACAGCTGAGTTGTGAAGTGGATGGTAGGTATTGCCTTGCAGGGAATGAGGTTAAAAAAGATTTTCAAAAAAAAAGCAAGATACCCCAGGATACCTTTGATCTGAATTCGATCGATTGAATTAGTGGAGTACTGGCAGATGTCTGGCAACAGAGAACAGATTGACAGATGGTTAGTGAATTTGCATGATCGAGAACACTCAAGGTCACTGAAGGAAATTAAAAATAAATTATAAAAACCAGAGGGAAAAAATGTAGGCTAAAAATTGAAACAGCATGCTCCATGCTGGAGATTTGTGGTTCAAATCCTCTGAACAACTTGACCTACATCAGTACATTGACCAAACCTTAACATCCTTCATAACATTTTTTGAATGTTTCATTTTCATCCATTAAACAATACACTGTGTTATATCCATTATTAACGTTACCCAAAATATTAGTTTAGCTCAATTTATGGCACTTACAGTTCCATATCAGAATTTTGCACATTCAAACCTCACTCCAGAACCTGAGCACATAATTAAGATTTGTACTCCAAATCCACACTCAGGGATTGCTTCTTTAAATGTGATTTTAAGCCAAGATTCCTTCTGCTTGTTCCACTGAACTAGGCATGGTGGCACAGTGGGTAGCACTGCTGTCTCACAGGGCCAGGGACCCGGGTTCGATTCCCGGCTTGGGTGACTGTCTGTGCAGAGTCTGCACGTTCTCCCGTGTCTGGGTTTCCTCCGGGTGCTCCAGTTTCCTCACACAGTCCAAAAGACATGCTGGTTAGGTGCACTGGCCATGCTAAATTCTCCCTCAGTGTACCCAAACAGGCGCTGGAGTGTGGCGACTAGGAGATTTTCACAGTAACTTCATTGCGGTGTTAATATAAGCCTACTTGTGACTCTAATAAATTAATAAAATAAACATTCTCAAGTATTCAACGAAGAGCAGGGTGTCCTGACCAACTTTATTCTTTCAACTGATGCCACTCGTCACAGATTAACCAGACATTTTTCATTTTGTTGTTTCTGGGATTTTACAGCGAGCACATATTTTCCAACGGAATCACCAGCTCAAATTAATTCAGCATATGTGGAATACTACGGAAATTTCTAAACTTAACAAAACACAATAATATGTAATGCTTCACATTCAGAAGGGAAGTTAATTATTCTTTCCTCCAATTTTCATCAATGTGCCAATTAACAGATTATTTAGAGGAAACAATTCAACAATTCAAATGCCTTTAACATTGGAGAGCGAAAAAAATTAAGTTAGTTAATTTCGAAAACCTCTCAACAGATGTGTCAAAGAATTAAAGTCACTAAAATGAAGTACAAGAATTCAAATCATGTAAGAAAGATCATGTAGCCACTGCAGACACCTCATTTCAATACACCACACGCAAAGTGCCTTGTCAGAGACTCTCTTCAACTTATAGAGATGAATACCCTTTAAATAAAACCACCAAGGATATAAGATGTCTCTCTGATTCTCAAAGGTAACTGACTGAAAACTCCTGAACGTCAATCTAACATACAACTTTGACATTATACTTTGCAGCTGATGTTCCAACAGGACCAAAATAGTAGGATTGCCTATAAGAACAGAGAGTGCAGTGAACTTCTTTGGTATAATATTATTCCCTCCTTTGACAAAATAATTAAAGAACATGATATAATCATATCTAAAAGCTTTCGCCTTGCTGACATGTCAGATTATCCTTTAGGCCGTGATGTTGTAAACTAAGGTACCCTTCTTGCATTGCAGTTTGCATTTACTTTAAATTATAATGCAACATGAAGTATGTGTAATTTATGAAAAACAGGCAGTAATCAACAAATGTCATGCCAATACATGACTACACATATAAAAATGACCTAGCTAGTAAGATAAATAAAACCTCATGGGATTGTGCTTGGTCTTCAGCATCTTCCAACTGGAGCAACACTGAGATTCGGCTGCATTCATAAAAAAGAGTAAAACTAATTAGCTGCTAGGCCATATGCTACACTTTAACAAATTGTAATTGAATTGTTGTAATGTTCTACTTTCATTACTTCATCCCTGCTGTCAAGTGGCCTGAACACCAATTCTGAAAATAAATGCTGGCCCTCACCTATTCCCCCAATTTCTGTATTAGTTGTTAAGTTTGTCTTTGAGTATGACCGCTCCCTATCATTTATAACAATAAAGGGGAAGAAATTGGCTAGCTTCTGAAATTGATCTTGGAGATAGCAGTAAGTAACTAAAACATGCTTGTCCATTGTTTTAGTCCTGCCTGCTCTTTTAGCTGAACCAAGCTTCCTGCACTGCTCATTGGCTCCAGCATCAGCAGGGGGCCCAATATTGTGAATGGTTAGTACTACTTAACACAGCCTGTGCTTCTTAAACGTATTATGGCTGCAAGAATAGTTGGGACATTTTTCAAGGATCAATCTGATACTGTGAGCAATGGTTGAACATGCAAGAGATTGAGCACCAAGATTTTCAGACAATACATTCCACCTTGGGTGTCAAGAAGGGCATCCTTGAGGTCAGCTACATGTCAGAAGGATGGCACCTCTGAGGGAGAAACAGAACATGTCAGTTAAGAACATCATCACGAAGTGTCCGTGCAAGCACAAAGACTGTAGACACACATTACACTCCATTTGCCAGGCCTTTGCCCACTCACTAAACCGAACCTGATCTCTTTGTAGACTCTTGTCTTCCCTTCACATTCCATAGAATCCCTGCAGTGCAAGAGGAGGCAATTTAATGGGCGGAAGGGTAGCACAGTGGTTAGCACTGCTGTTTCACAGCTCCAGGGACCTGGGTTCGATTCCCAGCTTGGGTCACTGTCTGTGTGGAGCTTGCACATTATCCGCATGTCTGCGTGGGTTTCCTCCGGGTGCCCCGGTTTCCTCCCACATAGAACCATAGAACCATAGAAAATTACAGCTCAGAAACAGGCCTTTTGGCCCTTCTTGTCTGTGCCGAACCATTTTATGCCTAGTCCCACTGACCTGCACTTGGACCATATCCCTCCACACCCCTCTCATCCATGAACCCGTCCAAGTTTTTCTTAAATGTTAAAACTTTAGCCACTTTATTCGGCAGCTCATTGCACACTCCCACCACTCTCTGCGTGAAGAAGCCCCCCCTAATATTCCCTTTAAACTTTTCTCCTTTCACCCTTAACCCATGCCCTCTGGTTTTTTTCTCCCCTAGCCTCAGCGGAAAAAGCCTGCTTGCATTCACTCTATCTATACCCATCAAAATCTTATACACCTCTATCAAATCTCCCCTCAATCTTCTACGCTCCAGGGAATAAAGTCCCAACCTATTCAATCTCTCTCTGTAACTCAGCTTCTCAAGTCCCAGCAACATCCTTGTGAACCTTCTCTGCACTCTTTCAATCTTATTTACATCCTTCCTGTAACTAGGTGACCAAAACTGTACACAATACTCCAAATTCGGCCTCACCAATGCCTTATATAACCTTATCATAACACTCCAACTTTTATACTCGATACTCCGATTTATAAAGGCCAATGTACCAAAGGCACTCTTTACGACCCTATCCACCTGTGACGTCACTTTTAGGGAATTCTGTAACCTGTATTCCCAGATCCCTCTGTTCAACTGCACTCTTCAGAGTCCTACCATTTACCCTGTACGTTCTTCTTTGGTTTGTCCTTCCAAAGTGCAATATCTCACACTTGTCTGCGTTAAATTCCATTTGCCATTTTTGAGCCCATTTTTCAAGTTGGTCCAAATCGCTCTGCAAGCTTTGAAAACCTTCCTCACTGTCCACTACACCGCCAATCTTTGTATCATCAGCAAACTTGCTGATCCAATTTACCACATTATCATCCAGATCATTGATATAGATGACAAACAACAATGGACCCAACACCGATCCCTGCGGCACACCACTAGTCACAGGCCTCCACTCAGAGAAGCAATCCTCCACAACCACTCTCTGGCTTCTTCCATTGAGCCAGTGTCTTATCCAATTTACTACCTCCCCATGTATACCCAGCGACTGAACCTTCCTAACTAAACTCCCATGAGGGACCTTGTCAAAGGCCTTGCTGAAATCCAGGTAGACAACATCCACCGCCTTCCCTTCATCCACTTTCCTGGTAACCTCCTCAAAAAACTCTAATTGATTGGTCAAACATGACCTACCACGCACAAAGCCATGTTGACTCTCCCTAATAAGTCCCTATCCTAAGGGATAGGATCTACAAAATATTTGTAGATCCTATCCCTTATCACACCTTCCAATAACTTGCCCACCACCGACGTCAAACTTACTGGCCGATAATTTCCCGGATTTCTTTTGGAACCTTTTTTAAACAACGGAACAACATGAGCCACCCTCCAATCATCCGGCACCTCCCCCGTGAATACTGACATTTTTAATATGTCTGCCAGGGCCCCTGCAAGTTCAACACTAGCTTCCCTCAAGGTCCGTGGGAATACCCTGTCCGGTCCTGGAGATTTATCCACTCTGATTTGCCTCAAGACAGCGAGCACCTCCTCCCCTTTAATCTGTAAAGGTTCCATGGCCTCCCTACCAGTTTGCCCTATTTCCGTAGACTCCATGCCCATTTCCTCAGTAAATACGGATGCAATACAGTCCAAAGATGTGTGGGTTACGTTGATTGGCCATGCTAAAAAATTGCCCTTTAGTGTCCCGAGATGCGTAGGTTAGAGGGATTAGCGGGTAAAATATGTAGGGATATGGGGGTAGGGCCTGGGTGGGATTGTGGTCGGTGCAGACTCGATGGGCCGAATGGCCTCTTTCTGTACTGTAGGGTTTCTATGATTTCTATGAATTTGGCCCATCACATCTGCATGCTACATGTTGCTAGCTGAAATAACGTGCAAAATAAATCACTAAATATCAAAGCAATCCTGTATAAATTCAAATGAGATAACACTTCAATGCCTCAGGACATTTTGAAACATCCAATCTGACTGCTATGTTGGTGGCCTTTCTTGCTTTCTTTGCAGCAGCAGGCACACTACCAGCAATTACTGGGCCTTTCTGGCTCATTTTAAAAGTAATTTAAAAGTCTCACTCACAGCAGGTGCCCCTGAAACTCCAGGATTCAAATCAAATTTAAACCCAACTTTTTGCTTGAAGAAAACAACGTGGGCTTTGGATGCCTCTGGCTTTTTTGTAAATCGATGTTGAGTTGAATACAATGCAAACAGCCTCAAAGAACAAAGAAAAGTACAGCACAGGAACAGGCCCTTCGGCCCTCCAAGCCTGTGTCGATCATGATGTCCTAACTAAACTAAAAGCCTTCTGCCCTTACTTGGTCCGTATCTCTCTATTCTCTCCCTATTCATGTACATATTCAGGTGCCTCTTAAATGTTACTAATGTGCCTGCTTCCATCACCTCCTCTGGCAGCACATTACAGGCACTCACCACTTTTGATATGAAAAGCTTAACCCGGAGAACTCCCTTAATCTTTCCTTCTCCCACCTTGAACCTGTGCCCCCTTGTAATTGACATCTCCATAACAATGGCACCAATCGATACATGAAGGGTGTCGATGCACGATGACATGAGCTGCGTAATGACAATGGGCAGCAATAACACATGTGCCAATAAAAACAGACAGTGAAGATAGGTAATGGGGAAGATAGAATCATAGAATCCCTACAGTGCAGAAGAGGCCATTCGGCCCATCGAGTCTACACCAACTCTCTGACTGAGTATCTTACCCAAGCCTTCTCTCCCACACTATCACTGTAACCCCAAACATTTACCCCACTAATCCATCTAACCTATTTTGGGACACTAGAGGGCAATTTAGCATGGCCAATCTCCCTAACCTGCACATCTTTGGAGTGTGGGAGGAAACCCACGCAGAGAACACAGGGAGAACTTCACACAGTCATCCAAGGCCAGAATTGAACCCGGGTCCCAGCTGTGCTAACCACTGTACCACGGTGTCAAGGAAGATGGATGACAATGAAGAGAGAGACAGGTGAAGATGGACAGCAATGATGCACAATCTCGTGCACGCATCAAAAATGGACAGCAGTGCCACAGGGATCAGTGCTGGGTCTATTGTTGTTTGTCATCTATATCAATGATCTGGATGATAATGTGGTAAATTGGATCAGCAAATTTGCTAATGATACAAAGATTGGAGGTGTAGTGGACAGTGAGGAAGGTTTTCAAAGCTTGCAGAGCGATTTGGACCAGCTAGAAAAATGGGCTGAAAAATGGCAGATGGAGTTTAATGCAGACAAGTGTGAGGTATTGTACTTTGGAAGGAAAAACCAAGGTAGAACATACAAGGTAAATGGTAGGACACTGAAGAGTGCAGTAGAACAGAGGGTTCTGGGAATACAGATACATAATTCCCTAAAAGTGGCGTCACAGGTAGATAGGCTCGTAAAGAGTGCTTTTGGTACATTGGCCTTTATAAATCAAAGTATTGAGTATAAGAGTTGGAATGTTATGGTGAGGTTGTATAAGACATTGGTGAGGCCAAATTTGAAGTATTGTGTGCAGTTTTGGTCACCTAATTACAGGAAGGATATTAATAAGGTTGAAAGAGTGCAGAGAAGGTTTACAAGGATGTTGCCGGGACTTGAGAAACTGAGTTGCAGAGAAAGGTTGAATAGGTTAGGACTTTATTCCCTGGAGCGTAGAAGAATGAGGGGAGATTTGATAGAGGTGTATAAAATTATGATGGGTATAGATAGAGTGAATGCAAGCAGGCTTTTTCCACTGAGGCTCGGGGAGAAAAAAACTAGAGGACATCGGTTAAGGGTGAAGGGGGAAAAGTTTAAAGGGAATATTAGGGGGAGCTTCTTCACACAGAGAGTGGTGGGAGTGTGGAATGAGCTGCCAGATGAAGTGGTGAATGCGGGCTCACTTTTAACATTTAAGAAAAACCTGGACAGGGACATAGATGAGAGGGGTGTGGAGGGATATGGTCCAGGTGCAGGTCAGTGGGACTAGGCAGAAAAATGGTTCAGCACAGCCAAGAAGGGCCAAAAGGCCTGTTTCTGTGCTGTAATGTTCTATGGTTCTATGGTTCTATTAAGGGCTGAGCCCGCTGACCTTTAGTCCCAGACAGGCACTAGTGTGTGGACACTATGGTGGTTGGTTTACTTTGAATGCTGTAAGAAACTATGGGCGAAATTTTATGAGAATTTTTCTAAGTGTCCAGCTAGCATGAAAACGGGAGAATTCGTAATCCGTTTTTCAGGCAAGTTTTCACACCGAATCTTATGCACTCAGTCTGTGAAAATATGGGCGAGACCATTTCTAGCCACGAGAGGCAATGGACGGGGCTTAATTCGCCAGACAGCTTAGATTGGTGCTACAAACTGTGAATGCGCAGAAAAAACAAAAAAAAGGCAGCTCTCCTGACAGAACAACTCCAGGCCAGATACACCCTCCCCCTTCCCCCCACAGACATCAGAGACCCCCCCATCCCAACATTACTGACCCCCCCGTGCACAAGTCCCCTCATCACACCCCTGGCCCCGATGGCTGACTGACATGGCCCTCTCTCTCTCCCCTGCCCCCAATCACCACAGAGGCACAAACTGCACCCCACCCCCCCCTCTTCCACACTCCATCAGCACACCAGCAAGTGCTGACTTGGCTTCCCCTCCATGGTAACAAGGCAAACGGCATTAAACACGCTGGAATGCTCGGGAACATGACTCACCCAAACTGCCTGCAGCTGATCTGCCCTAACAAAGGACAGCTCCATAAAATTCCCAAGGATGGACAGACAGACAGGCAGTGCAGGAAGAAATAGCCTCCAAGAAGACAGCGCCCCAATTTTCTGATGTTGATCTGGCCGGGTTGCTGGATGCGGTGGAGGCAAGGAGGGATACCCTCTTCCCCAGAGCAGGATGGCACAGATGGAAATGCAGTCTGGGTGGCAGTGGCAGCATGTGTTAGTACAGTAAGAAGTTTAACAACACCAGGTTAAAGTCCAACAGGTTTATTTGGTAGCAAAAGCCACACAAGATTTCGGAGCTCCAAGCCCCTTCTTCAGGTGAGTGGGAATTCTGTTCACAAACAGAGCTTATAAAGACACAGACTCAATTTACATGAATAATGGTTGGAATGTGAATACTTACAACTAATCAAGTCTTTAAGAAACGAAACAATGTGAGTGGAGAGAGCATCAAGACAGGCTAAAAAGATGTGTATTGTCTCCAGACAAGACAGCCAGTGAAACTCTGCAGGTCCACGCAACTGTGGGAGTTACAAATAGTGTGACATGAACCCAATATCCCGGTTGAGGCCGTCCTCGTGTGTGCGGAACTTGGCTATCAGTTTCTGATGTGGAGATGTTTCTTAAAGACTGGATTAGTTGTAAGTATTCGCATTCCAACCATTATTCATGTAAATTGAGTCTGTGTCTTTATAAGTTCTGTTTGTGAACAGAATTCCCACTCACCTGAAGAAGGGGCTTAGAGCCTCGAAAGCTTGTGTGGCTTTTGCTACCAAATAAACCTGTTGGACTTTAACCTGGTGTTAAACTTCTTACTGTATCAGTTTCTGCTCAGCGACTCTGCGCTGTCGTGTGTCGCGAAGGCCGCCTTGGAGAACGCTTACCCGAATATCAGAGGCCGAATGCCCGTGACCGCTGAAGTGCTCCCCAACAGGAGTCAGAACCGGGATATTGGGTTCATGTCACACTATTTGTAACTCCCACAGTTGCGTGGACCTGCAGAGTTTCACTGGCTGTCTTGTCTGGAGACAATACACATCTTTTTAGCCTGTCTTGATGCTCTCTCCACTCACATTGTTTTGTTTCTTAAAGACTTGATTAGTTGTAAGTATTCGCATTCCAACCATTATTCATGTAAATTGAGTCTGTGTCTTTATAAGCTCTGTTTGTGAACAGAATTCCCACTCACCTGAAGAAGGGGCTTGGAGCTCCGAAAGCTTGTGTGGCTTTTGCTACCAAATAAACCTGTTGGACTTTAACCTGGTGTTGTTAAACTTCTTACTGTGTTTACCCCAGTCCAACGCCGGCATCTCCACAGCATGTGTTAGTGCCATGGCACTGGCCAGGAGAACCGGGAACAGTGCCACAAAAAACTGAATGACCTAATCCGGGCAGCAAAGGTGAGTGTTTAACCTCATCTAACATCTTCCCCCTAAATGAGCCCCAGATCCCCTCATCCCCAACACCCTGCGTGCTTACATCCACTGACCCCCAAGCACCTCCTTTCTCTCCCCCAGGAGTATCACAATCCTTGCCATCTGAGGGCCATCTCCTGACACCATCAAGCATTCATGCCATCAGATTTACATGGCTCCTTCTGTCCCACAGGACAAGAATGCCCAAAATCACCAGGAGCGGGCAAAGACAGGGGATGGTGTGCCTGAGATTCGGGTCCTCATCCCCTTTGAGGAGCAGGCACTGGAGCTTACGGGAGAGGAGGGGATGTGGACCATTAGTGACAGCATGGTCGGGCTGGAGCTTAGAAGTGAGCACCCGTCAATCCTCCACTTGTTCGAGATATCTCAAGTAAGTTGCATGCAGCCCAGATTTCTCTCCCTCCCTTGCCCTTAACCTTGTGTCCTGTGTTGCAGGAAGGGACTCTGACACCTCTGGGCTGTCTGGCATCGCAGCCCCCACTGCCGCTCCCACCCATCCTGCCCCTGAGAGCTCAGTCGATTCCTCTGAGGAAGTCAATGAGGAGATCTCTGAGGCCAGCATCAGTTTTGTATCAGCTTCCACATCACAGTTCACCATCCCAGAGACTCACATCGGTGGGTCAAGTTGGTGGCGAGGCATCTGGGTCACTCTCTAGGGCACAGGACAAATCTGCTGATGTCCATCGGCTGGAGGAGAGAATGTCCAAGACCTCTGGTACATGAAGGCCTGCCGGAGTCAAGGACTCAGCTGGCCCCAGGCTACATGCTGGGCCTCTGCAATCACTTCTCCCTCAGCAGCTGGAGATGCAGCAACAGAGCCAGGGAATGCAGGAGGGGCTGACAGAAACACTGGACTGACTGCAGGGCTGTTGGGAGGAGTTCCAAAGCTTTCAGGCAGACCAGCTGTTGCCTCTCTTGCGTGGTTCCCAGGCCAACACTGCAAGAGCGGCATCTGCGATGTTAAGCCTGGGGCAGGGAATCCTCAGCATGAATGGCAGGTTCCAAGCAATGGCCAAGTCACAGCAGGCCACAACCAGCTTCTTGCGATGCTACGACCCATGGCTGAGAGGTTCAAGAGTTTGGAGGTGACCCAGTGGGATGGTGCTGAGACATAGCGGGTTATGGTTGCAGCCCTTGAGTATGTGGCCCACTCATAGAGGGTCATGGCTGAGGGCTCGGCCACCATGACAAGAATGCAGGTGGTCCTCCAGGACTGGCAGGGCCAGGTGATACCAGAGCTTCTGGAGCTCACTGCAGAAGTACCGCCGTCCCATGGAGTGACCCAGGGGCCGATAGGAACCCCGAGGGAGGAGGAAGGACTTCAGTCCATGCTGGGGCTTTCTACCCAGGAGACTTCGGCTGTGGCTACACCTTCTGACTCCCCCCTTCCTGACAGCGGGGCATCTCAGGAACAGCGGGATGAAGAGGGTGTCATGGATATGTCCCTGAAACCTGGAAACCGGCCAGGGTCCTCAAGGTCCTGGTCCTCCAGAGGATGATCACTAAGCGCAACACAGGCCACGGGATGCAGTATGCAGCTGGCCACCTCTAATGTACATCTGGGGAGACACCGAGACATAGTGGTAGGCCACGTAAAGTTAAGTTTTAGCGGCACTGTTGTGAGGTAATTCGTGATGACCGGTACTGTCTTAACTTTAGACAATATGAAACTCAGATAGATATCTCTGTATAAAGGCGTAACATTTATTTAACAAAAAACAAGTAGTTGCAACCCCAAAAGGGTTAAGTAGCTCTGAGATAGAGCAACAGAATCTCTCCGATGAATCTGATGATCAAAAACAGATCAATTATAGCTTTTCTTATCAATTCATTCCCACCTTATATTAGTTTAAAATCAATTACATTTAGTATACACACATCAACAATAATCCCTGACATTCACCTCAGCCAATTGCATTCTACCATCCAGCATAATGATATCTTATTCATCCATTAGATCCGGACGCTAACTTCCATCTTGGCTAAAGTCACTTCCCTGTTGCCTGGTTACCTTAGACGCTGACTATAAGGGTCAAAGTGGACGTTCCCACCGGATCATTGTCAAACTGGATAGACACTGGCCCCGTGTCCAGGCACATCGCCAACCTGAGACTAGGCAATGAATTCATTAATGTTGCAATCTGTGTTCCCGCATAAGAAACTATGATGTGAATTTCGTTAACTCCAGGGTTTTCAGGCCTTTGGCTCTGAACTATTCGTCTTTACCATCATAACTTGTCGTAATCTGTTTACAGCTGAAGCGAACAATGATTCCTATAATAGTTAAAATACATTAAAATATTAGCATATATGTTTTAAAATCGGAATTACTTGTTTAATTATTTTACTGCATTCATATATATGTAAACTATTCTCTCGTTAGCTTATTAACTTGTTTAAAAAATCATTTACCTCTTTTCTAGTAGTCTTGTCAGTGTCCAAATGTATTCTGTTTATAAACTTTATTAACTAGTTAGAAACTTCCCACATCAGGTACTAAGATGGCACAGGTGAAGGGCAACGCTAGTTAGATAGAATATTTAGGCACTTTAAAGTCTCACGTTCACATGTTTTATATCATCACTTATTTTGAAGGCACTTTTATTGGCAACAATAAATGTTACTTCACCCCACACCTGTGATTAATTTGTCTCTGATTAGCATCTAACAGGAATATACTTACCTCGATGGTCGCCAGTGGGACCCTGCGCATTGATGTCAGTGGGGGAGGCCCCTAAGCGCATTGCTATTATAAAAACCAAGGCACTCAAATAATTCACTGGCTACAGCGGGGCATGCATTGGCAGTGACTTACAGCATCTGCCATGGCATCCCCAGAATCCAGGAGACATCCCTCGCTTCCCCCCACCCCCCCCCCACCCCACCCAACCTTGGGCCCTATGGGGTTTAGAGCCCCCTTTACCCATCACTAAGATGTGGGCACGGGTGCCAGCATGCATGCAATGCTCAGGTAGGAATCAGACTAGTTTGCACCAGGGCGTCATCACAATGGCGCACAGCGAGTCATCATCACCCTCCCGCCTGTCACAGAAACTCGCCAAAAAGCATACCCAGGCCAACCACTCTGGTGTTACGAAATTGCAGGAGATTGTAGGACTGCATGGTGGGGGGAGGTGGGGGGAGGAGGAGATGAATGGAACCCATGTACAGCTACACAGGCCCCTAGTGACCAAAGTGCGTGTTGATCAGTGCCTCCCTTGACATCCTCGCATGCCTGACCCTTGCTGCCACCAGCCCTCCAGCACTTGGGTGGTGTTGCTCATCATCATAAGACCATAAGACCATAAGACATAGGAGCGGAAGTAAGGCCATTCGGCCCATCGAGTCCACTCCACCATTCAATCATGGTTGATTTCAACTCCATTTACCCGCTCTCTCCCCATAGCCCTTAATTCCTCGAGAAATCAAGAATTTATCAATTTCTGTCTTGAAGACGCTCAACGTCTCGGCCTCCACAGCCCTCTGTGGCAATGAATTCCACAGACCCACCACTCTCTGGCTGAAGAAATTTCTCCTCATCTCTGTTCTAAAGTGACTCCCTTTTATTCTAAGGCTGTGCCCCCGCGTCCTAGTCTCCCCTGTTAATGGAAACAACTTCCCTACGTCCATCCTATCTAAGCCGTTCATTATCTTGTAAGTTTCTATCAGATCTCCCCTCAACCTCCTAAACTCCAATGAATATAATCCCACGATCCTCAGACGTTCATCGTATGTCAGGCCTACCATTCCTGGGATCATCCGTGTGAATCTCCGCTGGACCCGCTCCAGTGCCAGTATGTCCTTCCTGAGGTGTGGGGCCCAAAATTGCTCACAGTACTCCAAATGGGGCCTAACCAGTGCTTTATAAAGCCTCAGAAGTACATCCCTGCTTTTGTATTCCAAGCCTCTTGAGATAAATGACAACATTACATTTGCTTTCTTAATTACGGACTCAACCTGCAAGTTTACCTTTAGAGAATCCTGGACTAGGACTCCCAAGTCCCTTTGCACTTTAGCATTATGAATTTTGTCACCGTTTAGAAAATAGTCCATGCCTCTATTCTTTTTTCCAAAGTGTACGACCTCGCACTTGCCCACGTTGAATTTCATCAGCCACTTCTTGGACCACTCTCCTAAACTGTCTAAATCTTTCTGCAGCCTCCCCACCTCCTCAATACTACCTGCCCCTCCACCTATCTTTGTATCATCGGCAAACTTGGCCAGAATGCTCCCAGTCCCGTCATCTAGATCGTTAATATATAAAGAGAACAGCTGTGGCCCCAACACTGAACCCTGCGGGACACCACTTGTCACCGGTTGCCATTCTGAGAAAGAACCTTTTATCCCAACTCTCTGCCTTCTGTCTGACAGCCAATCGTCAATCCATGTTAGTACCTTGCCTCGAATACCATGGGCCCTTATTTTACTCAGCAGTCTCCCGTGAGGCACCTTGTCAAAGGCCTTTTGGAAGTCAAGATAGATAACATCCATTGGCTCTCCTTGGTCTAACCTATTTGTTATCTCTTCAAAGAACTCTAACAGGTTTGTCAGGCACGACCTCCCCTTACTAAATCCATGCTGACTTGTCTTAATCCGACCCTGCACTTCCAAGAATTTAGAAATCTCATCCTTAACGATGGATTCTAGAATTTTGCCAACAACTGAGGTTAGGCTAATTGGCCTATAATTTTCCATCTTTTTTCTTGTTCCCTTCTTGAACAGTGGGGTTACAACAGCGATTTTCCAATCCTCTGGGACTTTCCCTGACTCCAGTGACTTTTGAAAGATCATAACTAACGCCTCCACTATTTCTTCAGCTATCTCCTTTAGAACTCTAGGATGTAGCCCATCTGGGCCCGGAGATTTATCAATTTTCAGACCTTTTAGTTTCTCTAGCACTTTCTCCTTTGTGATGGCAACCATATTCAACTCTGCCCCCTGACTTTCCTGAATTGTTGGGATATTACTCATGTCTTCTACTGTGAAGACTGACGCAAAGTACTTATTAAGTTCCTCAGCTATTTCCTTGTCTCCCATCACTAGATTACCAGCGTCATTTTGGAGCGGCCCAATGTCTACTTTTGCCTCCCGTTTGTTTTTAATGTATTTAAAGAAACTTTTACTATCATTCCTAATGTTACTGGCTAGCCTACCTTCATATTTGATCCTCTCCTTCCTTATTTCTCTCTTTGTTATCCTCTGTTTGTTTTTATAGCCTTCCCAATCTTCTGACTCCCCACTACTCTTTGCCACATTATAGGCTCTCTCTTTTGCCTTGATGCATTCCCTGACTTCCTTTGTCAGCCATGGCTGCCTAATCCCCCCTCTGATAACCTTTCTTTTGTTTGGGATGAACCTCTGCACTGTGTCCTCAATTACTCCCAGAAACTCCTGCCATTGCTGTTCTACTGTCTTTCCCACTAGGCTCTGCTTCCAGTCGATTTTTGTCAGTTCCTCCCTCATGCGCCTGTAATTACCTTTATTTAACTGTAGAACTGTAGAACCTTCACATCTGATTCACATCATCATTGCCCTCCTCCTCCTCTTCCTGTTCCACTCCCTCCTCCTGCTGGACGGCCTCCTCCCCAGCGATGCTCAGCTGTTCAGCCTCCATGTCATCCTCCTCTAAAACGTCTCCACGCTGCTGTGTCAGGTTGTGTAGGGCACAGCACACCTGTGGTGAACCACTGTTACTACATGTATGTACCTGGACACACCCATGCTGCACCTGGCCTGAGACTCCTCCCTTTCCACCTGGGACCCCTCCCTTTCCACCCAGAGTGCGGTATAACGGTGATGGTCCCTCCTCCTCGCCTCAGTCTAGACCAGGTCAGCTACAAGGGTGTGCTCCTGTTCTCAGTGAATAAAAGCCTATTAGTTTTCCCTCACTCTCAGAAGTCTCCGTGTCGTAACTGATAGTGCATCAAATTTATTCACTGAGAAAAAAAAAACAGAATGGAGCAGCTTTTAAACCCTGACACTCTCAATTTAGATCCACAAGCACCCGGGGCCGCCAACAGCTTTAATCACTGGCTGAAGTGCTTCAAAGCCTTCCTCGGAGCCCCCACAGTCGTCCGGTCCGATGCAGACAAGCTACACGTGCTCAACGCCCGGGTAAGCGACGCAGTTTTCGCCACCACCTGTGACGCAGAAACGTACGCTGATGTGCTAGTGCTCTTAAAGAGCCAATACAGCCAACAGACGAACGAAGTCTATGCCAGGCATCTGCTAGCTACCCGTAAACAGCGGCCGGGAGAATCAAATGCACAGTTCCTCTGCGAACTCCGTGCGCTCGGCAGGGCTTGTAACTGCAAGGCCGTATCCGCTGCGCTGTATACAGAGGACTTGATCCGCGATGCCTACGTTACAGGCATCGCATCCAACTACATTTGACAGCGCCTGCTAGAACAAGGTGGGCTAGATCTTCCAAAAACTGTAGCGCTCGCTGAGTCCCTCGAGGTAGCATCATGTAACCTCGAGGCGTACATGCCCGACCACGCGGCATCATGGGCCTCACGGCCAATATCATCCCAGTACCTAGGGGGGCCTCCGACTTACGCCACACAGCGCCCCACCAATGACTCAACGGCCGCGGCAGCCCTGAAGTGTTATTTTTGCGGCCTAGCGAAACACCCCCGACAACGCTGCCCGGCAAGAGAGGCGTTCTGCTCAGGGTGTGGAAAGAAAGGCCACTATGCAAAGGTCTGCAAGGCAAAGTTGAAACCAAATAGCGCAGCATGCGATCCAAGGGAACAGAAAACCCGATCGCCATCAGCCATGTGGGAGATGAGGGGGCTGCCATCTTGGACACCAGAGACCACGTGTGAGCCCAGGGAGCCGCCATTTTGGACGCCATCGGCCGCGTGGGAGTCAAGGGGGCTGCCATCTTTGACGCAGCCGACCGCATGCGAGACAGGGGAGCCGCCATCTTGGACACCGGCTGATGACTCTTCGGGATCTATGGTGGCAGCGATCCAGCTGGACCAGTCTCGTCCACATCAGCTCGCCAGGTCTATGATGGACATACAGGTAAACGGCCGTGCGAGAAATTGTTTGTTTGACAGCGGGAGTACGGAGAGCTTTATCCACCCCGATACTGTGCGTCGCTATGCCCTTTCGGTACAGCCAGTCAAACAAACCATTTCCTTGGCCTCAAAGTCCCGCTCCATGGATGTCATCGGGTACTGTGTGGTGACTCTTACGGTTCGGGGTACCGATTACGCAAATTTGAAGCTCCTGGTGCTCCCACACCTCTGCGCTCCCGTACTCTTAGGCCTCGACTTCATGACACGTCTTAAGAGCGTCACGCTACAGTACAACGGGCCCCTTTCCCCGATCTCGGTCTGCAACCCTCAGTTCCTGGACTACCCACCGTACACCACCTGCGGCCTTTCGACCCTCCAAGTCACCCCCCCACCTTTGTTCGAACACCTCACCCCCGAGTGTAAGCCCGTTGCCACTAAGAGCAGACGGTACAGTGCGGGGGACAGGACCTTCATTAGGTCCGAGGTCCAGCGGCTCCTGAAGGAAGGGATCATTGAGGCGAGCACCAGCCCCTGGAGAGTGCAGGTGGTAGTCGTCAAAACTGGGGAGAAACACCGGATGGTCATCGATTATAGTCAGACCATCAACCGGTACACGCAGCTGGATGCATATCCCCTTCCGCGCATATCCGACATGGTCAATCGGATTGCGCAATATCGGATGTTCTCCACGATCGACCTCAAATCGGCCTACCACCAGCTCCCCATCCGCCCGGAGGACCGCAAATATACGGCTTCCGAGGCGGATGGCCGCCTCTACCACTTTCTTAGGGTTCCCTTCGGCGTCAACAACGGGGTCTCGGTCTTCCAGCGCGAAATGGACCGAATGGTGGACCAGAACAGGCTGCGGGCTACCTTCCCGTACCTAGATAACGTCACCATCTGCGGCCATGATCAGCAGGACCATGACGCCAACCTTAACAAATTCCTCCGTACGGCCGCTCTCCTGAATCTGACCTATAATAAGGAGAAGTGTGTCTTCCGCACTCACCGCCTCGCCATCTTGGGATATGTGGTGGAAAACGGGGTCATCGGCCCCGATCCATGCGCCCCCTTATGGAACTCCCCCTCCCAACTACGTTTAAAGCACTGAGGAGATGCCTGGGCTTCTTCTCATACTACGCTCAGTGGGTCCCCAATTACGCGGATAAGGCCCGTCCGCTCATCAAATCCACCCTTTTTCCCCTGTCGGGAGAGGCCCGCTCGGCCTTCAACCGCATCAAGGTGGACATCGCAAAGACCACGATGCACGCTGTGGACGAGTCAATCCCCTTTCAGGTGGAGAGTGATGCGTCTGACTTCGCCCTGGCCGCCACCCTCAACCAGGCAGGCAGACCCGTAGCCTTCTTCTCACGAACCCTTCAGGGCTCGGAAATCCGACACTCCTCAGTCGAAAAGGAGGCTCAGGCCATCGTCGAAGCAGTGCGACACTGGCGCCACAACCTAGCTGGCCGACGGTTCACGTTGCTCACGGACCAACGTTCAGTGGCGTTCATGTTCAACAACACGCAGAGGGGCAAGATTAAGAATGATAAGATATTGAGGTGGAGGATTGAGCTCTCCACCTACAATTATGATATCTTATACCGGCCCGGGAAGCTCAATGAGCCTCCAGACGCCCTGTCTCGTGGAACATGTGCTAACGCGCAGGTGAACCAACTACAGACTCTCCACAATTACCTCTGTCACCCGGGGGTCACCAGGCTCTACCATTTTATTAAAGCCCGTAATCTGCCCTATTCTCTTGAGGACGTCCGGTCTATAACCAGACACTGTCCGGTCTGCGCTGAATGTAAGCCACACTTCTATCAGCCGGACCGGGCACACCTCATAAAAGCCACCTGCCCTTTTGAACGCCTCAGCGTCTATTTCAAAGGGCCCCTTCCTTCTTCTGACCGCAACATCTATTTCCTCAACGTGATAGATGAGTACTCCCGATTCCCCTTAGCCATCCCCTGCTCGGACCTGACCTCGACCACGGTCGTCAAGGCCCTGCACGGCCTCTTCACCCTGTTCGGGTACCCAAACTATATCCACAGCGACCGGGGATCCTCATTCATGAGCGATGAGCTGCGTCAGTACCTGCTCTCCAAGGGCATAGCCTCAAGTAGGACTACCAGCTACAACCCCAGGGGTAACGGACAGGTGGAGAGGGAGAACGCGACAGTCTGGAAGGCCGTTCTACTAGCGCTACGGTCTAAAGGCCTTCCAGTCTGTCTCTGGCAAGAAGTACTCCCCGATGCACTACACTCAATCCGGTCCCTCCTGTGTACAGCCACCAATGCCACCCCCCATGAGCGGATGTTTGCTTTCCCGAGGAAGTCCTCCTCGGGAATCGCACTACCGTCGTGGCTGGCGTACCCAGGCCCAGTTCTGCTCCGGAGGCATGTACGACCCCATAAGTCGGATCCCCTAGTTGAAAAAGTCCAGCTCCCCCACGCCAACCCCCAATATGCCTATGTGGCATACCACGATGGGCGGGACAACACGGTCTCCATCCGGGACCTGGCGCCTCCGGGTGCCCCGGAGTCCACGATGACCCCACACCCCTAAACCCCTCTGTTCCAGTAGCACCAGGTCCGCTTACATCTTTGCCTATTGTACGCAGCTCGCCTGAGCCCCCGGAGTCACCACACAGGACCAGACCAGATGGGACGACAGCGGATTCGAGCGGCTCCACCCTGCCACCGGCAGCAACCCCCCGACCGGTACTGCGGCGGTCACACCGACTAGTCAAGCCGCCCGACTGGCTGAACCTGTGAAGGGACGACGCCCCACCTCAGCTTGTGACTTTCTATGTATGTATGCTCCTGTAAATATGGTTCCACCCACCCCGCTGGACTCTTTTTTAAAGGAGGGGTGAATGTGGTGAACCACTGTTACTACATGTATGTGCCTGGACACACCCATGCTGCACCTGGCCTGAGACTCCTCCCTTTGCACCTGGGACCCCTCCCTTTCCACCCAGAGTGGGGTATAACGGTGATGGTCCCTCCTCCTTGCCTCAGTTCAGACCAGGTCAGCTACAAGGGTGTGCTCCTGTTCTCAGTGAATAAAAGCCTATTAGTTTTCCCTCACTCTCAGAAGCCTACGCGTCGTAATTGATAGTGCATCAACACCATCACAATGTGGAACGATATCAGGGGGCTATACTGGAGGGCCCTGCCAGAGTGGTCCAGGGACCTGAACCACATTTTGAGGAGCCCTATGCACCACTTCGTTATTGAACAGGTGGCAACATGGGCCTCATTATATTGGGTCTCCATCTCAGTCTCAGGCCTCCGCACAAGCATCACCAGCCAAGTCCGAAGCGGGTACCCCATGTCTCCCATGAGTCAGTCCTGCACCCTGGGCTCCTCCACAATGACCTCTGGGGCATCAAAGCTCCTCAATATAAAACTGTCATGCATGCTGCCGAGGTGTCTGGCGCAGATGTGCATGATGTTCAGCTGATGGTCACACACCAATTGCACATTTATTGAATGGAAGCCCTTTCTGTTCATGAATCTTCCTGGATTCTTCACCGAGGCCTTGAGGGCAATGTGCGTGCAGTCTATAGCACCTTGCACATTTGGCATCCCCCTGATGGTTACAAATCCTGCAGCCCAGACTTTCTGCTGGGCCTGATCCATGTCAAATATAATATACTGGCCAGCCCAGGCATACCTCCTTTACACACTTATGGACAAATGGTTGGGAATTGCCACAAAGGTCTCCACTGGTAGTCTGGAAGGATCCAGTGGCATAAAAGTTTAAGGCAGCAGTCACTTTCACAGCCACTTTCACAGCCACCAGGAGTGAGTACCCTGTGCCCCGAGGTGCCAGGTCCTGCAACAAATGGCACAGGTGTTGCATTCTCTCCTTTCGGAGCCAGACCATAGGTGGCACACGATGTCCGACAGCTGCTTAAAGAACACTCGCGTGCAGAACTGCTGGGGTCTCCGTTTCTTCCTTCTCCTGCCAATCCCCCTCCCCTACTCTGGATGAATGGTGAATGGCGGCCACGTCCTGCCTCCGGCGGCCATCACCCTCTACTCCTGCGAGTGGTAAGGCCTGGGCCTCCTCTGCCCCCAATTCATCCTTCTGATCTTCCTCCTCAGCTCCAGCAGCAACCAAAAGAACAGTAAAATCAATGGGTTGCACTGCAAAAGCCACCTCATCAGTCTAAAGAGGTTGGAGCGGGGTGGGGGGAGTGGGGGGGTGGGGGGGAAACAGTGCTGCTTGACAAGTCCTGAGGCTGCAGCACTGCTACTTCAGATCAGTTTACAGCCCATTCCCCCCCCAATAACAGTGCTTGCAGCTGCCAGCACTAGGACCCAGCATCAGCGCTAAGGCCCAAGGTCAGCGCACTGACCCAGGTCCGTGCTGGGAGACCAAAGTTGGACACCGTGAGCAACAGCAGCCCCCCCACGCCCCCACACATTCGCAGGCCCCCCGCCCCCCCCCCCAACTCAAAATGCAACATGGCTAACACAAAATACACCAGCCGCGCCCCTCCCCCCCAAGCAGTTTGGAGGCAGAGACTTACCTCCTCACTCACCCTATCTGCTCAAGCACCTGAATGCGACTTATATACTTGAGATGTTTTCCTGACCAATCCGGCTGCAGCGAATGAGGTCGTTAAGTCAGGTAGCTGGGACAATTGGGAGTGAAGCTCACTAATTACATTGCGATGAATGCAAAAAAATGCAAATTGACGTTTCGCCTGTTTTGGCGGGGTCCCGATCATGCCATTTTTTTTCTTGGTAAAATGCGAATGGACACAAAAATGGGCACCATTCCCGCTCGTTGCATCACATCCGATGTTCAGGCTTTTTCCTGCCGCAAAACGGGCACAAAGAGGTTATAAAATTCCACTCTGTGTTCCTTTTCAATCAGGCTTCCTGAACATTACAGGTGCAATCATTTAGAAAAATAAATGAAACCAAGGCAAGTTGCTGTAAGTATAAGGGAGCAGACATTTTAAGGCATTGAATAAAACTCCTGTCACACATAGGAGCTGGTGTTTCCTCTCTGCATACCTCCAAGGCATAAAACACAACAATGAAGACGATAAAAAATCACTACTAATGATTGGTAGATCAGATGTGCAAACTTTGCTAACTCAGTGTTAGATCTACCCATCTGCTTGATTGCAAGTGACATGGTTGCAGATTTTCTTCTACACTGTGATGTGTGTTCACTCTTCTAATGGTTTAAGTGAAATATACCAAAATAATCCTTCTGACAGTGGAGGAAGATCTGCATCTGTCTCTAGGCATTTTTAAAAATTAAAACCTGCAGCTGACGACAGTAGTTATTCATAGAATCTTACCACACTTCTTTGGTACCAACAGGGGCTCACACTTTCATGAGTATTAAGACATGTTGCTAGATTTTTTGGTTTGATTTTTGTTGAACACCTGATGGGGAATAGTGCCAGGCAGAAGTGTCAAAGAGAGAGTAGTTGCAGGTTAACCACAGTGCAACCCTCCTAAAACTCCAGCTGAACCACAAAATTGTCTTTTGAAAAGGTGATGATGTAAACACCAGCTTTGATCTCCCTGTTGAAATCTCTTGTGGGGTCGATACATCTGATCTCCATGACCGCCTCTTCAGGGAAGTAAGCACGTCTGATCTCCAAGCAGTATTGCTAGGTAGATGCAACTGATGTTTCTATTCAAACAGCATAATAAATAATGTTTTTCTTTAACTATTGCAAGACTATAGAGAAGGAACTCTAACTGATCTTGTCACAAGTTACCAAGTCCTATGGCTGGCTGAAACATAGGGCAAAATTCTCCGGCCCCGCCAATGGCAGGTTTTCCAGTTGCAGAGGCAGCTCGCAATTGACTGCTAGTGGGATCTTCCAGTCCTGCTGAAGTTGACGATAATTTGCATTCCTCGCCTGTGCTACCATCAGGGAACCCGCAGTAGGGGCCAACTTCGGGAAGATGGGAAGATCCCATCAGTGGGAAGGACTGGAGATTTCTGCCCATTGTGAATTTGACAATGAAAAGACTCAACTGGTTTACAAAGCATCAAAAAGGTTAGTCACTCCCACCCCATATTGGTACACCTTTGCTGCAGAAGGTATTTGGGCTGCCTTACAGTGTCCATTTCTGATTGGCAACTGATGGGGATTGTTATGCCCTTACAATCACCATGTCACCCAATTTCAACTCTCTGCAGAATGAAGAAGTATCTGCTCATTCAGTTTAATTGTGAGATGAGTTCATCAGACAGAGCGATGAAATGACAATACACGTGGTAGGTGAAACTTAATGCAGAGACGTGTGTCGTTCCACATTTTGATCGGAAGCTTGAGGAATGGCAACACAAATGATAATATCTTAATGGGATGCATGAACAGAGAACAGGTTTAGGAAATTACATTTGTGAAGGTTTTGGATAAGTAGATGTAGCTGTTAAAAGTATGTGGTGATCATTAACTTTGTAATTCGAGGCAAAAATTACAATAACAAATGAATATTGCTAAGGACGCGATCTTACCTGCCGTTCACGCCACACTCCTGCTGCAGCGAGGTCGGAGAATTTCGCGGCCAGCCAAATCTCCATTCACTGCGACGGGTGGGAAAATCCCACCGGTATGAACGGTGGGAAGATTCTGGCCTAAACCTTTGCCAACCACTGTTTAGGTCTCATTTGAATATCCAATACTGGGTTCTACTTTTCAGGAAGAATGTCAAGTGCTTGGAAGATGTGAACGGACGTTACATTAGAATATTAGCAAGGATGAAGGATTTTGGTTATATGCAGGGATTAGAGAAACTGTGAATGTTCTCTTTAAAGTAGTGAAGGTTAAGGGAAGGTGTAATAGCGGTGTTCAAAACTTTGAGACATTTTGAGACAGTATATTTGAAGAAATTGTTTTCACTGGCAGGAGGCTCAGGAACCAAAGGATCCAAGTTAATTTGCAAAGGAACCATAGGTGAGATGGGGAGAATTTTTATTCTGCAGTGAAATATTATGATGCAAGTGCACTGTCGGAATAGATGCAAATTCAAAAATAACTTCCAAAAGGGAGCTCGATAAAAACTTGAAAAGGGGAAATTTGCAGGGCTATGGGGGAAAAGGAGCAGAGTGGGTCAGACCTGACTTTGTCATCGTGCTGTTTGATGTCAACATAAGTATCGATAGCTAAGAGCAAAAGATTTGGTTCCAATAACAAGACCAGAATGAAAGACTACTGGATGGGAGAGCATGCTAAAAGTCTTTGAGAGATTAATGAGTAATGGGTATAGTTATGCCTATATCACTTTAAAGCAGAGCTGGGCATACCACGATGATAAAATTTTCGACCGTAAAGTAATCATTTTGAATTTCAATTAATTCACCTGACTGACCTCAATTTCACTTTAAGATAAGGATGGCCCCATTCCTGAGATGTAAGAAAAAGACAGGGAGAATCAAAAGTTATCTCTCTGATGCATCTGCAGAGGAACATTCTGTTGTTCAGTTGTATGTCTCCCCACTAGCTATCAGGAAATCTTTACACATGTGAATGCCAAAAGCATTCCCCGAAATGTCTCCTAAACATTAGCATTAATTTAAAAACAAGGGACAATATTTTAACGTATTCAAAACCCATTTATTTTAGTTAAAATTGGGCTCAAGGAGTTGCTTTTTACTCTTTCAAAAATATGTACGCTGTTTTATCTACTAATTATATATCTTAGCCATGTAATGACGCATTCTCACAGACTTCATCAGGAACACAAAGGGTATTTATTAACAAGGACACAATGTACAGAGGCTGGCAGCCCCACTGCTGCCCTGGAGCAGCCTACCTGCTGCCCCCAGCCCCTATATGTCTTCCGACTGTCTTCTGCCTAAGGGAGGACTCCACCCCACTTTCAGTCTCAATTAGTCCCCCTAACCAGGTGACCCTCTTCTGCTGTGTTGCCCTTAAGGGGACAATCACCACAATTCACATGTCGGAACACAAATTGATATAGTGGGGCTAGTCTTCCTACATTGGCACTGATCAGGAGTAAGTTGTGCACACTGCACCAGAAGTGCATTTTGCATATAGCATGACCATAGAATCTAAAATTCCTGACTAACATTATTTAAATATTATGATCACTCATGGGGTACACTGCTGGGTACAAGGCAAATAGTAGAGGCATTCCTAAAATCTTAACTTCAGCATTTATAAACAGCTCTTCAGCCAACTGATGATGCACCCAGCTAGCGCTATATTTCTTATCATTTGCCACCAACAGCCACCTCATGCTGTGTGTGTGAGACACAGTCTACATTCTGTAATTCACTCTGAAACCCTCCTTTTGAGAATGCGTCAGTAGTTGGGAAAGATAGAATTGAGTGGCCCGGTTTACCGTTAAATGCTGTATTAGCCAAATGCAAAGCAACCTGTGTTTCATTGTGTTGGCACATCCAGAGAGGGGATAGATGTGAGGTTGAAATGGTTCACCGATGAGCGATTTCGACATCATTAATAGTCATTGTGACATAGGGTTCACACATGGTTCGATAACAACTAATGCAACATGCAATCAAAAAGGAAGGAATTAACAAGCTATTGAATCATCAGTAGCATATGGCCTCTTAACTTTCAATTACTATTGTTATCCTCTCTCCTCAAAATTGTAATCTTCCCCTACCAGAGGGAATTAGAGATCTGGGAATTACCAGTTAATGATTCTCTCTTAATAATTAAGAGATGCAAAATGAAAATGAAATTGGTTACATCTGTACATTGTGTGCTACGAATGCCTGCAGAACTTTGAAATGGCATCCATAGTTGTCCATGTACACATACAATTTAAACACGCATGGAGTGGATGGCTGCTGATTGGCACACCAAGATCATCATGACATCCATTAGAGTGCAAGAATAACTTGATGCCAGCAGTCCCATTTTGGAGCTCAATGTTCCAGCCAATGTCCTCTCTTAACAACACATAGCCGAGCAAGCATTAAGCAACAAGAATGGCCTCCCCACCAGGGCTATTTAAAGGAATAATCAACTGTTTACAAGTTTGCTTATTTATTTAATCAAGCTGCTGTTCTGATACTACAAATATTTATAAATATATATATTTACAGATAAAACAGCATACACATTTTTGAAAGAAGAGTAAAAAGCAAATCATTGAGCCTAAAGTTACAAACTACCTGAACGTCATCAAGGAACAATGTTGGTGACATCTGCACTTCAGAAAGGACATCCTCACTAAAATCTGCCACCTCCTGTAGCCATAACTGCAATTTCAGGGCAAGTATCACGTCGCCAATGGCTGTGAAGGTGACCCAAGAGATGAACTTTGGTGTGTCTGACTCATTCCTGGTTGGAACTGGAGATATTTGCGACATCTTGCCATCCACTGTTGATAACATCACCGATGTTCTCTCTTCGTAAGTGCAACTACATTTAATTCTGTACTGACAGAGAGAAACAACAAGCATAGTGAGCACGCTGCTTCACTAGGATTGCAGGTGGTGCACATAACTTTCTAAATGCTGCATGTCAACTTTTCCCTATGCTACACTTAAGGAATTCATCATCAAAGTCCAGCTGACGTGTGACCAAAAACATAGAATTAAACAAAGCAATGGTCAGTATTCTGGCAGCAGTATTGATTACTTCAGCCTGCGGGAGTCCACTCAGCTACCACAGCAAACAAAATGGAGGCAGCTGAGCGACGTGAAAAGGATTATCTACTGACCACATAGCTCATGATTCTGGTGCCCCACCTACGCACACACATGCACTGAATCCATATAATGAAAGCCATACTGCCACATGAAATGTGATTTCCAGAACACTGACATCCTGGAACAATTCTTCAGCTGCTTGGTTGCTGACAGGGTTAATAATCACACAAGTTTAAAAATCACATAAGTTGCAAGCTGAACCTCAGTCACACAGGGAAGCTATGTGCAAATCACACGTCTTGATTAAAATAAACCCAGATAACAGTCAAGGCCCATTTAATTGAACAATATGCATCTGTAACTCACATTTGCGCATTAGAAAAGGAACAATGGAAAGTGAGGTTGCTATCCCACTGGTCAGAGACATAGCTATCATTTCTTGATGATATAACATGCACAAGTTTTAATTGGACATTATACCCTTATGTATGCATGATTTAACCTTAATAACTATGATTGGATAGAGATAACTCCAAATACGTGATTGGTATATGCTAATTACTTGTAATTGGATTTGAAACTATAATTGCTTAAGTATATCTGAATTCTGCACTCCAGCTAGCTAAAGGATGTGAGCTGTGACTTTCCAGGGTTCTCACTGTACAGCTTGATTATAATAGCTGTTTCAGAGAACTCTGTGACTTGGTCTGGTTACTTGAAGGTTAAAGTTGTGATCAATTAAAAAGCTGATATAAAAGCCAGCAACAGTTGGTCAGGAAGAATCCTACACTATTCTGCAGAGTGGGTATCAAGGTTCTTAGATGGAGGCAGGTTTAACATGAACAAACAATAATGAATTCTCACTATCATTTATGTCCTGCACTTAAAATAGTATAGACAGAAATAATGACAGAAATAGGGGCGGCACAGTAGCACAGTGGTTAGCACTGCTGCTTCACAGCTCCAGGGTCCTGGGTTCGATTCCCGGCTCGGGTCACTGTCTGGGTGGGAGTTTGCACATTCTCCTCGTGTCTGTGTGGGTTTCCTCCGGGTGCTCCGGTTTCCTCCCACAGTCCAAAGATGTGCGAGTTAGGTTGATTGGTCAGGTTAAAAATTGCCCCTTCGAGTCCTGAGGTGTGTAGGTTAGAGGAATTAGCGGGTAAATATGTGGGGGTAGGGCCTGGGTGGGATTGTGGTCGGTGCAGACTCGATGGGCCGAATGGCCTCCTTCTGCACTGTAGGGTTTCTTTCTTTCTTTCTAATGTAATTGCACACAATTTGGCACAAAGCATTGCATGAATAGGACAGGTTCAGGCTCACAGTGTGCTATTCTTTCCAAATGGGAGAGGTGGAGTTGAATTTTACCAGTCCTATGGTGACAGGCTGGGATAGGGGTAGCGAAGTTGGAGGGAGAAGAGTCTGATGCCTTCCTGCCACCATGTCATATTACCAGCAGTGGGAACTCAGCAAAGTAGCTGTACACTGGGCAGTCAATTGAAACACTTAAGTGTCTAATCCAAGGCCACTTCCCATCCCTGCCAGCACTTTTCCCAAGTCACAAAGGTCCACCTCCATTAGTGGTTTCCCTGCAGTTCCAGGGAGCAAGTCTTCCTTCATGGTGGTCCATGGCCCACAGAGGGTTCTCCTGGCGGTAATGGCTTTCCCCACAGGAATGTGTCCTCTTTCTCAATACCTGGCGCAAGCCTGCCTTGCCTCAGCTTATTCAAAATCATTCATCTCATCTTCGAGAGTGCCTCAGCATGGCAGCACATCCTCTCCTTCACTTTGTAGTCTCAGCTGTGGCCACCTTGACTGTGCCATCAGCTCTGGGAGGCAGGCCGTTCATTATTAATTGGCCACCACCAACAGAATGCCACCACAGGGTCCCATTGCCAGCTGGAGTGGGTTCGGCTCTCACTTTCAGTCCTTGCAATGAGATTTCTTCCCTACTCACCAAATTCATCCCATGATTTCTTCTTGATCTGATTCATGATCCCAAAGTAATTTGTGCAGATAATTTTAAAATTGCAACTCTTCTATGACATCTTGACACTGGCTCTGCCCTCTGTGTCTTGAAATGAGGCAAGACAGAAGCTATATCATTTGTAACATCATCTGTCAGTGTGGAGTTTGCATGCTCTCCCCATGTCTGCATGGGTTTCCTCCGAGTTCTCTGGTTATCTCCCACAGTCCAGAGATGTGCGAGTTAGGTGGAATGGCCATGATAAATTGCCCCTTATAGAGTCCCAAGATGAGTAGGTTAGGGGGGTAAGTGTGGAAATTTGACCGATTATGGGGATAGGGTGGGGGCTGGCTCTAAGTAAGGTGCTATGACAGAGAGCCGGTGCAGACTCAATGAGCCAAATAGCCTCCTCCTGCAATATAGGGATTCTCTGGATTCTATATAACCTTTTATTGGAATACAATAATCCCAATTTACATTGATTTCACTGGGTGTCATGATGGAATTTAGTGTGCCCAACAGAGCAACAGTGATGTGAAATCATTATCAAACTTATAATTGCCTTTGTTGAGAATAACACAAAAATTGTGTGCTAAAAATAAATGCAATTTTTACAGATTGCAAATTCATTTTCAATGTGGGAAGCACTAAAAGAGTTAACCAATAATTGACTGTTTTTCCCCACACTTCTGTTCCTTGTAACATGAAACTCCATAAATTTCAGCATATGAAAGCATGCTCAAAGTATCTTGGTATAACTCTCATGCACGATTGGTGGAAGGTGGAGACATTTATTGACACATCATTAACTTTACCAACTATGGACATTGATGCAAAGGGAGGAGAGTAAGAGATACAATAAAGATAAGAGCATCCTCAGAGTAAAGATCATCTTATTGAAATTCAAGCATGATCATTGAACACTGATTTCAAACATGTTTTATGGAATTCTCCTCATTATGATCTTTACGTGCAGTATTTGTAAATGGGTTCATTAAAATAAATGCACAGATGAAAACAATCTTTGCAATCTTGCTGGGCATAAAATGATTCAGACAAATTATAGTTCTTTAAAATGATTTGAACTACAATTTGCCTATCTATTAGTAACTGTAGTGCCTATATCACAGTGACATCTCATGGTCCCTGCTGGTTGTACAAACACATCACAATTGTATTTGATATTTTTACACTTTCTTCTTTTGACCAGATTTCCTCAATCTTCCCTTGTTACAGTTAAATATTAAATATACTAGACAATGAAGGTGAGTACTGTTCAGTTTTTGTGTCTACTCATTATATACAATTACAATCAGGGAATGGTGGGTGACTAACATGGCTGTAATATTGTTTTTCCTTAATTCCATAAAAACATATGATTATCTAGAATAATTATGAAACATTTCTATTTGCCTTTTGTACCGATTAACAAGTGCAAAGATCTGCTTTAAATTATCTACTGCATTTCAAACGTCCAAATTACAATCAAAAAATTTAAATCTGAATATAAAAAGTAAGTTTGTGAGATTTGTTTCTGTAACAGTAAACTGCTGACAGGCAGTTGTTGAAGGAGGCTGGAAGAAAATTGTTCACTCAGTTTCAGATTTGTTCACTTCGTGAAATATTGCCAGTGTATAAAACACAACTACCCCCCAATACCAGTGTCAATATGTGTATTTTTGTATGTGCTCAAGTATTGAGCCAATGAATACACTCCAGTTCTAGATAATTAACCTTAATTTATACATTTAAAACATCACATTGGTAAGTGCATCATCAGGGATACAGGGAGGGTGAGTAAGTAGTCTTATGTTCATAGCAGGCAGAATGTGCTGAGAGCCAGCATGTAATGCTGATTTGACTCCAATAGTTCTGTACACCATACTACAGGAAGGATGTGAACGCATTGAACAGAGTGCAGAAGGCTGGTCCCAAGGCTGGTTCCAGGGATGAGAAACTTCATATGTGAGGATAGATTGGAGAGGTTAGGACTATACTCCTTGGAGAAGAGAAAGTTAAGGGAAATTTGATAAAGATGTTCAAAATCATGAGAGGGCTGGACAGCTGGGGAGAAACTGTTCCTGCTCATAAAAGCATCAAGAATGAGAGAGCACAGATTTAAAGTGAATTGTAAAAATAGCAAATGTGATGTGAGAAATTTTTTTTTAGCACAGCAGGTTGGGAGATCAAGTGGCGCCCAATGCACAGGATCTGTGCTGGGAGTACCGCCACGATAGCTTCTACCAGCAACAGATTTGCGGCGGCGGCAGCTCTGTGCTGGAAATTGACAGGGAGCTGCATACATTAATTAAATGTTAATTTGAATGTAATTTAAATGTGATTAGTGGGCTCAGGACTGAATCTCCAGGCCCGCTAGCATCTCCACCCCGCCCCTCTCCAGCCAGAGTGTTTCACTCCAGCAGGATTACAATAGCTCCCCACTTGGGCAGCTAGCTATCTGACCCCGCTGGAGTGAAGGGGGGGAGCAATCGAGGCCCCCCAGAGAGTTGGGCAGCAAGTGGGGGGTGCCTCCCAAGGGGCAAAATGCCAATGCTCAGATGACACCTTGGCACTGCCCACCGGGCAAGGGACAGTGTCGAGGTGGTAGGGCCTGATGGGGAGTGGGGCCTATTAGGAGGCGATCGGTGGGGGCGGGGAGGCCCGCTGTCTCTCTGCAGAGAGGATCAGTGGGGAGGGAGAGAGGGAGGCCAGCAATCAGGGTTGGCCATCCGGATGGGGAGGGGGGGAGCCTGCTGGGGGGGCCAGGACTGCAGGGAGTGGGGAGATCGGGGCTGCAGAGGAGGGGGTGGTGGAGGGGTCAAGGCTGGCCTGGGCATGTACAGGTGCCAACAATCAGGCCATGGGGGAATGGGAGGGCCAGCGTTGCAGGGGTCGCGGGGTTAGCCAGCGATCGAGCTGGCCAGCAATCAGGAGGCCAGCAGACAGGGGTCACTGCACATGTATCGATCATGGCACTGACAGGTCAGTGCATGCAAAGTGGCCTGTTCAGCGCTATGCTGCCTGCCTCCCAGGTGGGAATAGGCCCTGCCCCTGGTTTTTGGAGTGCTGGGGCACTCTACAGTGCACAGAGTGTGGGAGATTCTTCTCTGAACTCTCACTGAAAAACAGCATGATTTACTCCAGTTTTAACGCGAATTCGACACTTAGAATTTTTGGGGGAGAATTCCGCCCAACATCTTCAAAGGTTTCAACGCTGTTTCTGGCCACGGCCTCAGTCATTGCTTCTCCAGTGATGCACAGCATCATCTCCTCCATAAGGATAAGGATATGCAAGCGTACCTGACCTTCGCTGGCTAGCATTATTCATTTCAACTGTTATTAAAAGCATTATATTTAATTCATTTGCCTTTTCAAGTCTTTTGAAAGATATGTAGTTATAATGCAATGTTTCACAGAAGTTGTTTTATATGACTGATCCATTACCTGACCTATTGAGCACAAACTGATAAAGCCTATGAAATTAAACCATAGGTTCCTAGTGTTATTCATTATATATGACTGTGCTTTCCAAAATAGCTCAAATATTTAAAACCCAATAAATCCTGAGCTTCCTGTCAGAGAAATAATGTTACACTGCTGCAGCTTCAGTCATCCAGCCTGTGCCACGTGTAAGTGCGACTCCGAGGCAGGACGACAAGTTTACTCCAGAATTACTCCACACAAACATCTTTCACACATTTGCACTTTTTATTTTACACTAGAGCAGTTAGACTGAATCACAGAAGCCACACCAACACAGGTTATTAACAACTCTAAAAGCAAGACTAGAGCACTGTAGCTCAGTATTTAAAACACAGTTGGGTTTTTATCAAATTAGTGCTTTTTTAGGATGTGCTTTACAATTAGGCAAAAAAGATTTTATGGAATGAAAATGGAATCATTTTCGTGTATCTTTTTATCAAGCAAGTTTTCATAAAGTCACGTTGGCCTGGATCTCCCGCAGAGTGACAATCTGTGCCGTCGGACTGCCGATACGCTCAAATGTTTTCACGCTCACTCTGCATTTCCTGCTGCATGGTAAGTTTAAATGTTCAGTGTGAATGTTAGTAAATGGATGACCAAGTGAATCGATGAATGAATGCATGGATAGGTTGGTAGGGTGGGCAGGTGGGTGAGGCAAGTGGATAGGATGGCAAGCGTGTAAGGTGGCAAGTGGATGAGGTGACAGGTGGGTAGAGTGGTAGATGAGTAGAGTGGCTGGTGGATGATGTAGAAGGTGTGAAGGGTGGCATGGGAATGTTAGCAAATGCCTGGGGTGGCAGGTGGGTGAGGAGGTAGATGTTTGAGTTGTATGTGGGTGGGGTAGCAAGTGAGTGAGGTAGTAGTTAGGTCAGGTGGGTTATGTGGTAAGCGTGTAGGGCGGCAGGTAGGTGATGTGGAAGGTGTAAAGGCTGTCAGGTTGTTGGGTGGCAGGTGGGTGGGAGGTATGTAGTGTAGCAGGTGTGTAGGGTGTGATAACTGAGTCGAGTCAGGAGGGGTAGACAGGTTAAAGGCTAGTCAGGTCAGGCTGAGGGGGTAGTTGGGTTGGGTCAGGTCATGTTGTACTTGGGATATGTGAGGGGAGTCAGGGGTGAGGATCAATGTGAGTGACTGGGGGAGTCAGTTGTGTAGTTACCCAGGAGTTGAACTAGGATTTGTCTGCCTAACATTTCCTGAGAACTACTTAGTTATGTCCCATGGAACTGTATAAAATCTCCAACTCTAACTCAGAGTCAGGGACATTCATGGGGGGGTCCCAGAGGGCAAGGTAATTGTCCATCAGAAATTTAAATTTTGCGGGCAATTCCCACAGAGGTCTACACGACGAGACTTCCATGACAAGACTTCTGCTAGGTCCCAACACACATCTCGAGTCCTCTGACAATTTGGAGGTCAGAAAATCTGGGCCAATATTTTGATTTAAAATTCAAACAAAAATTGTGATTACTATTGATCTGCCCAGATACCAGAATAAATTTCCCCTTGATCAGTTGATCTTGCATTGACCATTCAACATTGACTAATGTTGTAATCCTGATAGAAATTGATAATTTTTAAAAAGAGATTAATTTCCCAAATGACCGAATGCCAAAATTTCACATTTTAAGACTTTTACTGTAACAAACAAACTAAAATCAATGCAATTCAAACATTGCTTAACAGGCATCTAATATATTGAACTAAAAAGGCACCTTCACACTAACTAATGAGCCGGAATGTGGTGACTATGGATTTTCACAGAAACTTCATTGCAGTGTTAATGTAAGCCTACTTGTGACATTAATTAATAAACTTTAAACTGAAATATGTCTTACAACTCGTTTTACTGTGCAACCCGCTTCTGGCAAATTGGTATTTCAAGAACATGTTCCAGGTTTCAAGCAAGCTTGCTTCTCCTTGCCACTCCAGATCAAATCTTCCAGTGTCTTTCGAAAATCCTTCCACTCAGCCTGAATATTCCAGAATCGACTTCCACCAGCAACACCTACCTTGGCAACTCCTTGTCCCTTAACTCTCCAAAAATCCTATCTGTTTCATCTTCTTTGGCCTGGTGATTTACAATTTTATCTTTAATGCCTTATATGGAATTTCACGTCTCTATAATGATTAACATTTGTGCCCATCAAGAATGTCATTTCTATGTAGAATTTTCAGCAGTCAAACAGCCCATTAAATCCAACTAGTCTGTATCCTCTTTGTTGGTTAACTGTTTAAATTTATGTGTGTTCCCCTTTCTAGCTGTTTTTTCTTTTACTCTGTTTTTCTTTTACTTTCATTATGGTGGAATCTTATTAAGTAAAACATTTATCTTCAATTTCAGTGTCCTCATCCATTAAATTCCAGAAACTGTGTTAGATTTGTCACTATGACAGTTCCTAATTGATCCCATTGTAAATCGCAAGCTAAAACTCAGCTCATAGTAAGTACATCAAAAATACACAAAACACTCAATTCAAATGAATTTAAATAAACCATTGCTGCTTTAAAAAAGATTATTTCTTCATTTACAAGTTACTGATAATGCACTTCCTAGTTGTGAATGTAGAATATAAATAATCCAATCTCAAACATAAAGAAGCAAACATATGGTGAAATAGATAAAATTGCAGTGCTCTCATCCGGACATTTATTACATTTGGGCTCATACATCAGTATCAGGTGCTGAATATGAAGTTCAGAATTGGTCTAGTTAGTTCAGAACTCAATGTGATATAAAGGTTAGATTACACTTTTTATATTGTACTTGAAGGATAAGTAACTCTAAGTGAGAAATAATCCAATGTCACGTTGCTACACCACTGCAATTTAAATTACATTATTCAACTGCAGAAGTCTGCCTTTGTCATGGTCAGCCTAGACACGGACTAAGAAAGCAAAGTCTTAAAAAATGCAATCGGCAGAATTTTGCAGACCCCTGTCAGCAGATTTACACAGAAAATAGGAGCAGGAGTAGGCCATTCAGCCCTTTGAGCCTGCTCCGCCATTCAGTAAGTTCATGGTTGATCATCCAACTCAGTAACCAGATCCCACTTTCTCCCTCTATCCTTTGACTGCTTGAGCCACTTTCCCCAATTATGATCCCCTCGTCTCAAGATTAGGCTAGTCCCCTGTTGCCTATTATCCTCCTCAGCTTTTCAGGCCAACCCCAGCTCCTTATTGAATGTCTTGGTCAGTAATATATGAACTCCATACTTTGCTTCTTTGGGATAAAATGAAAATCACAATGAATGGTTTCTTGAAATATACATGTGCAACAAATCATTTTGCCAATTCTGTTCAATAGTATAGAGGAAATGAAATGTATTGCTTCAACTGTCTACTGCGTACACAGCAATGATAAACTCTTACGGCATTCAGTCCTTTTCTCTTGAACAAATCATGTTAGAACATTCAATCTCAACTCTCTTGCACTAAACTCAAAATGAAATCAGTTTTTAAATGAAGCTTCATCCACATATTATTACTTCACAAATAACCAAAATGTTCTCAATAAAGCAAATAAGAAACTGCAAGTAAAGAAGTAAATAGAATCTTGGCAGCACCTTATTAAACTATGTGCAATTATAAAAACAATTGAATGTCACCAAATATTTCAATTAAACAGTTAAAAAAGGGCCTTGAGGCCTCTTTTCAATTTACTGCTCTGCAAATCCGTAAATGTTCTGTTGAACTCAGAATGAGTCAGATTGTTTCGAATGTTTATCCTTTTCATTCGAATTGGAATCATATTCTGACTCACACCACCTTCATAGCAATTTATTGGAATGTAGATTATAGGTCTGAAATAGTAAATTGATCTGGGACTGGAAAGTACATTGAAAAAAGACAGCAAGAACTGCAAGAATTTACTAACCTCCTGACTACAACAATCCTCAAATCCTTAAGCAACTTATTGGAGAGCCTTTCCAACCCTGATCTGTCCATTTAACTGACATTTCTTTGACATTTTAAAGTTTATTTCTTTTCAAATATACTGGCCGTAATTCTCAGACCTCGTCTGTGGTTGGGATTCTCCAGTCCCACTGCAGTCAATGGAGATTTGGCTGAGCGCCAAATTCTCCATTCTTGCTGGCAGCGGTGACGGGGTATATGACATTGGACAATTCCAACCACTGCAACCCCTGAACAGGAACAGGTACTTGGCACTCACGCCGTCTATCGGCACATATGTGGTTCCTCCCACCGCATATATTACTGTTATGCAGCTGTTGGCCATTGAACACTCGCCACCATCTTTTATCTTGGATAAAAGCAATTTACTTTTGCAGCATCTGGTTACTGAGTTGGATGATCAGCCATGAACTTACTGAATGGATGAACAGGCTCAATGGGCTTTGACAAAGGGTCATCTGGACTCGAAACGTCAGCTCTTTTCTCTCCTCACAGATGCTGCCAGACCTGCTGAGATTTTCCAGCATTTTCTCTCTTTGGGTTCAAGGGTGAAATCTTGTTGAGACACCAACAAAGTCTCACATGCCAGCCAGGAAACTTCTGAAAGACCCACACTGCTTCTTCTTCTGGGGAAGCCCACCGAACCACATGCCACCCCACGGGTGGAAGTGTTGCTGATTGAAAGGTGCTGGCTAATCAGATGTCGGCAGTTCTTGTCCTCAGCAGTGACCATGGGTGGCCATGGCTTCTGCTGGAAGGACAGGCAGCAGAATCCCAGGGTCACAATCAATGTAAGCCACAGATAAGTGATGTGGGGGGGGGGGGGGTTGTTTCACACGATTGGGGTCATGGGGAAGGGCACTGTGTTGGGGGGGGGGGGCAGGTGATCAATAGAAAGGGCAGAGGGATGTCTCTCAGAAGGCCACCCCTTCCTGATGTCCAGTCCCTCGATCAGACACTGAGGTAACAAGCTGGCCACACGGTTTTAGCTGTCATGCATGCTGCTTTCCACAGGCCCACTTGCAACTGGGTTAAAACCAGTGGCAGGAGGATGGATTAATTGGCCACTGGAGAGTGACAATTGGCAGTGAGGCAGATGAGCCTTTCTAACCAGAACTACATTCTGGCGGAGGAGGGAAGGGGTCAGGCTTCAGGTACATCACCTTCCCACATGCCTAATTACATGCCCTTCCTGACTCCAGGCTTGCCACCAGAGAGATAGGGTTCTGCCCCAACCTGCTGCCTCCTGCTCACCGTCCTGCTCCTGACCTCCCTCAGGCCTCCTGCTGGTCACAGTCATCCTTCACTGCCTCCCACTCACCACCACACTCGATGCTGCCCCACACACCAAGCAACCTGCTGTCTCCTGCTCCTGATCCTCTACTGCCTGCTGCTTACCACCCTGCACCCTCACTGCCCACTCATTGCCCCACTTGCTGCCCTCTGTGCTCACCAACCTGCTTCCAAGCCCATCATCACCTCTTGCTCACAGCCATGCTCTATCACTTCCTCCCACTCGCCATCATGCTCATTCGCTGCCTTGCTCCCAAACCCTCGCCACCTGGCTTGCCATGCTGTTTGCCTCCACTTTGACAGCCCACTCCAGACTCCTCTTGCCACCTCGCACACCATGAGTAAGGGAGCGAGGGCTCAGGAAGGAGTGACATGTACGGCGGTGAATGAGGCAGCCAAGGGTTGGAAGCAGAGTGGCAACCGGGCCAGCAAGAGGGTCAAATAAGTAAGGCAGAAAAGGGCAGGGACTGGGGTAGTGAACAAGGTGGTGGCAAGCTGGACAGAAAGTAGAACGTGAGCAGAGCGGCAAAACATTGAGAGCATGACAGCCTGTGAGGTGGTAAGTTGGGCGGCAAGCAAAGTGGCGAGCCGGGCAGCAACCAGAAGATGAGTTAGGCGGCAAAGGATTGGGAGCATGGCGGCAAGTATGGTAGCAAGAGAGGCAATGAGTGATATGGGGCAGGGAACAGGAAAGCAATGGGATGGCAAGTGAAACACTGAGTGAAGTGGGGAGTGGGTGGCGAGTGAGGTAGGCTGTGAGGTGGCAAACAAAGTGGTGAGCAAGTCAGTTGGGAGTGGGGCAACGATTGGGAGGCAGGGAGAACAGTGTTCCTTTTGGGCTGAGATTCATCTGAGCCATCTCCAAACCATCTTTTACCTGCAGCGTCACTGACAGTGACATCACATCTACAGCACCCACATCAGTGATGATTTCATCCTCTGCAGCTGTAGTGTTGGCAGCTTTTTAAATGTATATTTTTAAACAACTTATCATGATTATTTTTCTCCAGTAAACTTCTCTCAGATTTATGTAAATTGCTTCTTCAAATAAATATCCATTTAAAAGAAGTTGCCCTGAAAGCTTGATTAGAAGATAATCTTTCACTTTATATTCTTTACATTTCTTTCTTTAAACAATACAACCTTGTTCGATCAACCTGATATCAGGGATGGCTGACAACGTATTTGGGGAAGCTAAGGGAGAAATCCTTAGTGCTCATTATAAGTGATCGATCTTGTGACATAAAGTTTCACATTTAACTTGTGTCTGCATTGTGGACAATGCCTTCTTGGTAAAGGCAGCTTCCCAGGAGGCCATTTGAAATAGGCAATTAGCCTCGGGGATGTAAATGAGCATTGATCCAATGTTTAAGGAAGACGAATGCTGAGTAGACCATGCACCAGGCATGCTCCATTCAGATTTCCAAGTTCTGCTGTAGCCTCACCATTGGCAGCTAACAAAATCAGTACTTTTCTGAAATGTAATTGTAGAATCATAGAAATTTCCAGCACAGAAGGAGCCATTCAGCTCACAATATCCACACTGGCGGTTAAGTAGCAATCCAGCCAAATCCCACCTTCCAGCTCTTGATCTGTAGCCTTGAGGTTATCATGCTTCAAGATGTTGCAAACATGTCTAATTTCATAAATAACATGATGTTGGAGTACAGCTTTTAGTTTGAAGATTGAATTGTGAAATGTCAGATGAATGGAATTGCCTGGGCAGAAGCTGATATGATGTGGAGATGCTGATAAGCTGATAAGTGGAGATAAAGCTGATAAGCAGACATGAAGTCATTGCCTTTCAAAGATTGATCTGTGTTTATTTAATAAAGGCAGAATTGGGAAAATATTGAACAATGGATGGTCCCTTTCCAAATTTCTTGGTGGAGACAAAATGTCTACAGTTGTTTGAATTATTCATGTAATTTCCCAGGTGGGATGGGAGGGGGTTTCTCACTGGGCCAGCCTTTGTTTCCGATCCCTAACTGCCCTTGAACTGAGTGGCTTGCTGAGCAATTTCAGAGGGCATTTAAGAGTCAACCACATTGCTGTAGATCTGGAGTCTCATGTAGGCCAGACCAGATAAGGACGGCAGATTTCCTTCCCTAAAAGACTTTCATGAACCAGATGGGTTTTTACAACAATCGACAATGGTTTCATGTTCTTCATTCGACTTTTAATTCCAGATTTTATATTGAAATCAAATTTCAACATCTGCCATAATTGGACTCAAACCTGGGTCCCCAGGGCATTACCCTGGGTCTCTAGATTACCAGCCCAGTGACAATACAACTACGCCATTGCCTCCCCAAATGAGGTGGTGACATTTAACAGTACAAAAACACAACAAAAGACCCAGCAAAAGGAGGTCACATGATAAAAAAATCCAATTTTTGGGATTTAATCAACAAAGGTTTACATATAAAAGAGGATTGGAAATTATGCTGACTGCATTTTATTGTTTTGCCAGTTTTGCTTGCACAAGAGTCATATTTCAATTACTTTCATTTCAACAAGTAGATTCTGGCACTTAAAAACAATCTGGCTGTAACCATTCCACTAATACAGTTTGAAGAGTGTTATTATTTTTCACTTTATCAATGTTCTTTGACAAGACTACAGATTATCATTGTTTCCTAAAAGTATGAGTCAAATGAGTGCCTGAAGTACATAAGCAGTGGGCGCAATAACTCTCTAACATGTACTAATCAAACATTTTAAAAATACACTAATTGCCATATAGTTTGAACAAGGCCATTTGCCAAATGCTTTGATTAAATTTATCAGCGGAATTGGAAAATGTAGTTGTTGCTGAGCAGTTTCCAATTGCTTTTCAGTTCAATGAATTCTATTCATTTTGCTTTGACATCAAGACGGACAAACATCAAAACTTCGATTCTCAAAATGAAGAGCAAATTCCAACAAAGTATATTCTACAGATACAGATACTGGGGTGATTCTCCCAGCCCGCTGCGCTGCTTTTACAGCGCAACGGTCCGAGAGGAGGCCATTTAGCAAGCTCCCCACTGGGCGCCATGGCCTTCGCGAGTGCCGGATTTCCACCAGAAATTGGCATGGAGCTGTATAAATTATTCAAATTCTCATTTACACACAATTTGGATCCTATTAGCAGGCCTGGGACTGAAGTCTCCGGGCCCGCTAGCCTGAAGCGTTTCACTCCAGCATAATTTACAACAGCTCCCAACATGCAAGAAGCTGGCAGCCTGACCCTGCTGGAGTGAAGGGGGGGCCATTAAGATTTTAAATTTTGTCTACTTTACAAAAGAAGTTACCACTCCCTAACCAAATCATAACAGAAGTCTGTAGTAGATAACTAGAGCATCATTTTATTTAATCTCAACATAGCTCCTGAGGTATACCCATGGTGAATTGGCATGCAGATATAAGGGCAAAGGGTGGTGGTTGGAGCATTATGGGTTGGCATGAGGGTTATAAGGGATTATCAGTGTGGGTGCAGAACATGCATTGGCATAAAGGGTATGGAGGCCATGTCTAACCTCTGGGCAACTATATAGCAAACCAGCTGACTCCCCACTGAACAACCCCCATTCACCCCGCCCTCCCCAACCCTCGAACTCTTCACAACCTTGGACTCCACCTCGACCCAACCTGACATAATTTTATCACCCTACCACTGTATCAAGTTGCACACTATCCCCTACCCAGCTGGCACCCCACACAACCTACCAATATTGCCACCCATCCTGGCTGGAATCTTACCATCCTTCTACCAACTAAACTAGCCACTAACCTCACTCACACTTATTCACTAACACATTGAAAAGCTATTTAAATGTCCCAAAGCTTTTCAATGTGTTAGTCAAAGCAGACTTACCAGAATATGACAGTTAGTGCCATGAAAAGGGGCCATGGCTAGGCTTCTCCCGACAGTCCTGCACTCTGAGAACATGTACACTGTGTATTTGATTTGATTTATTATTGTCACATATATTAGCATACAGTGAAAAGTATTGTTTCTTGTGTGCTATACAGACAAAGCATACCATACAGAGAGAAGGAAAGGCAAAAGCACAGAATGTAGTGTTCCAGTCATAGCTGGGGTGTAGAGAAAGATCAACTTAGTGCGAGGTAGATCCATTCAAGAGTCTGATGACAGCAGGGAAGAAGCTGTTCTTGAGTCAGTTGATATGTGACCTCAGACCTTTGTATCTTTTTCCAGACAGAAGAAAGTGGAAGAGAGTATGTCCGGGGTGCATGGGGCCCTTGATTATGCTGGCTGCTTTTCTGAGGCAGCGGAAAGTGTAGAACATAGAACATAGAACATAGAACAGTACAGCACAGAACAGGCCCTTCGGCCCACGATGTTGTGCCGACCTTCATCTGAAACCAAGATCAAGCTATCCCACTCCCTACCATCCTGGTGTGCTCCATGTGCCTATCCAATAACCGCTTAAATGTTCCTAAAGTGTCTGACTCCACTATCACTGCAGGCAGTCCATTCCACACCCCAACCACTCTGCGTGAAGAACCTACCTCTGATATCCTTCCTATATCTCCCACCATGAACCCTATAGTTATGCCCCCTCGTAATAGCTCCATCCACCCGAGGAAATAGTCTTTGAACGTTCACTCGATCTATCCCCTTCATCATTTTATAAACCTCTATTAAGTCTCCCCTCAATCTCCTCCGCTCCAGAGAGAACAGCCCTAGCTCCCTCAACCTTTCCTCATAAGACCGACACTCCAAACCAGGCAGCATCCTGGTAAATCTCCTCTGCACTCTTTCCAGCGCTTCCACATCCTTCTTATAGTGAGGTGACCAGAACTGCACGCAATATTCCAAATGCGGTCTCACCAAGGTCCTGTACAGTTGCAGCATAACCCCACGGCTCTTAAACTCCAACCCCCTGTTAATAAAAGCTAACACACTATATGCCTTCTTCACAGCTCTATCCACTTGAGTGGCAACTTTTAGAGATCTGTGGATATGGACCCCAAGATCTCTCTGTTCCTCCACAGTCTTCAGAACCCTACCTTTGACCCTGTAATCCACATTTAAATTAGTCCTACCAAAATGAATCACCTCACATTTATCAGGGTTAAACTCCATTTGCCATTTTTCAGCCCAGCTTTGCATCCTATCTATGTCTCTTTGCAGCCTACAACACCCCTCCACCTCATCCACTACTCCACCAATCTTGGTGTCATCAGCAAATTTACTGATCCACCCTTCAGCCCCCTCCTCTAAGTCATTAATAAAAATCACAAAGAGCAGAGGACCAAGCACTGATCCCTGTGGCACTCCGCTAGCAACCTGCCTCCAGTCCGAAAATTTTCCATCCACCACCACCCTCTGTCTTCGATCAGACAGCCAGTTACCTATCCAATCGGCCAACTTTCCCTCTATCCCACACCTCCTTACTTTCATCATAAGCCGACCATGGGGGGACCTTATCAAACGCCTTACTAAAATCCATGTATATGACATCAACCGCCCTACCTTCATCAACACACCTAGTTACCTCCTCAAAAAATTCTATCAAATTTGTGAGGCACGATTTGCCCTTCACAAATCCGTGCTGACTATCCCGGATTAATCCGCATCTTTCTAAATGGTCGTAAATCCCATCCCTAAGGACCTTTTCCATCAATTTACCAACCACCGAAGTCAGACTAACCGGTCTATAATTACCAGGGTCATTTCTATTCCCTTTCTTAAACAGAGGAACAACATTTGCCACTCTCCAGTCCTCTGGCACCATCCCCGTGGACAGCGAGGACCCAAAGATCAAAGCCAAAGGCTCTGCAATCTCATCCCTCGCCTCCCAAAGAATCCTAGGATACATTTCATCAGGCCCAGGGGACTTATCGACCTTCAGTTTATTCAAAACTGCCAATACATCCTCCCTCCGAACATCTATTTCCTCCAGCCTATTAGCCTGTAACACCTTCTCTTCCTGAAAAACATGGCCCCTCTCCTTGGTGAACACTGAAGAAAAGTATTCATTCATCACCTCGCCTATCTCTACTGATTCCATACACAAGTTCCCACCACTGTCCTTGACCGGCCCTAACCTCACCCTGGTCATTCTTTTATTCCTCACATAAGAGTAAAAAGCCTTGGGGTTTTCCTTGATCCAACCCGCCAAGGACTTCTCATGTCCCCTCCTAGCTCTCCTCAGCCCCTTTTTCAGCTCGCTCCTTGCTAACTTGTAACCCTCAGTCGAGCCATCTGAACCTTGTTTCCTCATCCCTACATAAGCTTCCCTCTTCCTTTTCACAAGACATTCCACCTCTTTTGTGAACCACGGTTCCCTCACTCGGCCATTTCCTCCCTGCCTGACAGGGACATACCTATCAAGGACACCCAGTATTTGTTCCTTGAAAAAGTTCCACTTTTCATCAGTGCCTTTCCCTGACAGTTTCTGTTCCCATCTTATGCCCCCTAATTCTTGCCTAATCGCATCATAATTACCTCTCCCCCAATTGTAAGCCTTGCCCTGCCGTCCGGCCCTATCCCTCTCCATTGCAATAACAAAAGACACCGAATTGTGGTCACTATCTCCAAAGTTCTCTCCCACAACCAAATCTAACACTTGGCCCGGTTCATTTCCCAGTACCAAATCTAATGTGGCCTCACCCCTTGTCGGCCTATCCACATATTGTGTCAGGAAACCCTCCTGCACACACTGCACAAAAAGTGCCCCATCCAAACTATTTGACCTACAAAGGTTCCAATCAATATTTGGAAAGTTAAAGTCCCCCATGACAACTACCCTGTGACCCCCACACGTATCCATAATCTGCTTAGCAATTTCTTCCTCCACATCTCTATTACTATTTGGGGGCCTATAGTAAACTCCTAGCAACGTGACCGCTCCTTTCCTGTTTCTAACTGCAGCCCATATTACCTCAGTGTGCATATCCCCCTCAAAGTGCTTTTCCGCAGCCGTTAAACTATCCTTGATTAACAATGCTACTCCTCCACCTCTTTTACCAGCTTCCCTATACTTAGTGAAACATCTATACCCCGGAACGTCCAACAACCATTCCTGTCCTTGTTCTACCCACGTCTCCGTAATGGCCACAACATCGTAGTCCCAAGTAGCAATCCACGCCCCAAGTTCATCCACCTTGTTCCGGATGCTCCTTGCATTGAAGTAGACACACTTCAACCCATCTTCCTGTCTACCGGTACCCACCCTTGACCTTGATACCTTCCCCAATACCTCACCACCCTCAACACTGACTTCTGGACTACAACTCCTTTTCCCACTCCCCTGACAAATTAGTTTAAATCCCCCTGAAGAGCCGTAGCAAATTTCCCTCCCAGGATATTGGTGCCCCTCTGGTTCAGGTGCACCCCGTCCTGTTTGTAGAGGTCCCACCTTCCCCAGAACGTGTTCCAATTATCCACGTATCTGAAACCCTCCCTCCTGCACCATCCCTGCAACCACATGTTTAAGTGCACTCTCTCCCTGTTCCTCAACTCGCTATCACGTGGCACCGGTAGCGTACCAGAGATGACCACATGTTTTGTCTTTGCTCTCAGCTTCCAGCCGAGCTCCCGAAATTCCTGTTTTAAATCCCCGTCCCTTCTCTTACCTATGTCGTTGGTACCAATGTGTACCACGACTTGTGACTGTTTCCCCTCCCCCTTAAGAATCCGGAAAACACGGTCCGATACGTCACGGACCCTGGCATCCGGTAGGCAACAAACCATCCTCGAGTCTCTTTTGCTGCCACAGAACCTCCTATCTATCCCTCTAACTAATGAGTCCCCAATAACTATTGCCCTCCCGCTCTCCTCCTTACCCTCCTGAGCCACAGGGACGGACTCAGTGCCGGAGATCCTCTCACTGCGGCTCACCACTGGTATGTCGTCCCCCTCAACCGTATCCAAAGCGGAATACTTATTGCTAAGGGGAACGACCACAGGGGATCCCTGCACCGACTGCTTCTTCCCAGCCCCTCTCACCGTCACCCATCTATTTTCATTCCGCGGAGTAACTGTATCCCTGAAGCTTCTGTCTATGGCCATCTCTGCATCCCTAATGATCCTAAGTTCCTCCAACTCCAGCTCCAGTTCCCTTACACGGTTTTGGAGGAGCTGCAGATGGATGCACTTCTCACAGGTATAATCAGCAGGGACACTGACGTCGTCCCTCACCTCGAACATAGTGCAAGAGGAACATTGCACTGCCTTCACACCCATCCCTTCTAGATACAGTGTCAATGGATAGGAGGCTGGTTTGCGTGATGGATTGAGCTTCATTTATGACCCTTTGTAGTTTCTTGCAGCCTTGGACATAGCAGGAACCATACCATGCTGTGATACAACTGGAAAGAATGCTTTCTATGATGCATCTGTAGAAGTTAGTGAGAGTTGTAGCGGACATGCCAAATTTCCTTAATCTCCCGAGAAAGTAGAGACGTTGATGGGCTTTCTTAACTATAGAGTCTACATGGAGGGACCAGGACAGATTTTTTGTGATCTAGACACCTAAAAACTTGAAGCTCTCGACCATTTCTACTTCGTCCCCATTGATGTCGACAGGGGCATGCCCTCCACTATGCTACCTGAAGTCGATGACTATCTCCTTCGTTTTGTTGACATTCAGGGAGAGATTATTGTCGTTGCACCAGTTCACCAGATTCTCTATCTCCTTCCTGTACTGTGTCTCGTCATTGTTTGAGATCCGACTCACAACGGTGGTGCCATCAGCAAACTTAAAAATTGAGTTTGGAGGGGAATTTGGCCATACAATCAAAGGTGTGTAATGAGTATTAGGAGTCCGAGAATGCCCAGTTCAGAATTCTGGGCTAGATATGTGGGACTCTACCTTCATGCAGCAAAAGGAGCAGAGTAGCAATCTGACAGTGATTCCCACCCCTCAGAAGTTTCAGCCCAATATTCCTGCATATGTTACACTGCAGTAATCATTGAAATGTCTGAATTCCTAATATCTTTTGTTTCAGTTAAAGTTTTGAGTGACGAGTAAGTGGAGTGGGTGAGACTGACTTTGGTGCATGTGTGTGACTGCAACACCCACAGCATATATATATATATACATATACATGTAAAAAAATGATCACCCTGCAGCCATGTGATGTAAGACCACAAAGCCTTAGTCATGATGAAAAGGTACAAGATTATCAGACAATTTCAGTTGCCTTTTTACAAATGCTGTTTCTTTATTTTCCTTTGGTCTGCAATATTTCTTCTGCTAAAACCACATAATGGCCAGGATTATCCAACCCCCTGCCCACCGCCATCTCCACCCCTGCCTGCAGCAGGTTTTTCTTTGGCAGATGTGGAAGCCATTGGCCGTTGGCAGGAGAAGCCGCTGAGCATTTGCATGGCTCACCTGCTGCCCAGCCAACGGGAAGCTGCTACAAGGGGTCGGCCCCACCAACAGACGGTCAGAAAATCCCACCCAATATTTTTAGGTTTTATGCGACAGCTCATCTTTGTAGATAAAAGAGAGCCTGTTGATGTACCTGGATTTCCAGAAGGCAATTTTGCAGATATTATTGCAGAAAATGAAAGCTCATAGTGTAGGGGGTAACATATTAGCCTTGATTGAATATTGGTTGGTTGGCAGAAAACAGAACGTGCATAAATGGGTCTGTGTCTGATTGGCAGAATGCGACTGGTGGAGTTCTGCAGGGGTCTGTGCTGGAGCCTCAACATTTACAATTTACATCAATGACTCTGATGAGGAGCGAAGGCACGGGAACTAACTTTGAAGGTGACACATAGATAGGTAGGAAAGCATGTTGAGAAGGAGATATTTGCAGATGGACGTGGAAAGGTTGGGTGAATAGGCAAAATCTGGCAGTTGGAGTATAATGTGGGGAATGTTAAGTTGTTCACTTTGGCAGGAAGAATAAAAATGCACATTATTACTTAAACAGAGAAAGACTGTAGAATTCCAAGGCGCAGAGGGATCTAGGTGTTCCAGTGTGAGTCACAAAAAGTTGGTATACAGGTACAGAACAAAAAGGTGACTGGAATGCTATCCTTTATTACGAGGGGAATTGGGCATAAAAGTAACTATGTTATGCTTCAGTTATGATGTGGAGATGCCGGCGTTGGACTGGGGTAAACACAGTAAGAAGTTTAACAACACCAGGTTAAAGTCCAACAGGTTTATTTGGTAGCAAAAGCCACACAAGCTTTCGAGGCTCTGAGCCCCTTCTTCAGGTGAGTGGGAATTCTGTTGTTACAGAATTCCCACTCACCTGAAGAAGGGGCTCAGAGCCTCGAAAGCTTGTGTGGCTTTTGCTACCAAATAAACCTGTTGGACTTTAACCTGGTGTTGTTAAACTTCTTACTATGCTTCAGTTATACAGGTCATTGGTGAGACCGCATCTCAAATCCTGCGTGCGGTTTTTGCCTTCTTTTTTAAGGAAGGAAGTAAGCGTGTTGGAGGTGGTTCAGAGGAGGTTTACGAGATTAATACCCAGAGAAAAAGCAGGTTATGATAATAGGGTGAAGAGGCTGGGATTGTTTACACTGGAGTGAAGAGTGAAGTATATAAGATCCTGAATGGTCTTGACAAGGTGGATGTGGAAAGGGTGTGTTTCCTCTTGTGGGTGATCTGTCTTAGCTATTGGATTGCTGCAAATTGCTATAGCTTTGTAAATAATATTTACAGGCTACCGAGCTGTAGAACCACTGGGAGAGACATCAAATTGCTTGGAAATGCTCATCACAAAGAATTGTTTCATCAGAGCAAAGTCTGATGATATCAATAAGCCAGAATTTTCCCCACTGACTGCTCGTATATCAATGAACCCAGGATGTGAGACTGTTGCAATCAAAAGCAGGAGAGATTTGCTGCAACCATTGTCATGGGTATAATGTTTGTAACTTTAAGAAAAATGTGTTTGGCGGTAGCAGCAGCTAAACTGAAGGTTTAACAGCATGAGGTGCAGTTCAGAAGCTATGGCAACAGCATTTGTGATGAACCAAAGAGAATCAGGGTGCTGATGTTTGTAGGTTTATCAATGTAACAATACACTGTTAAAAAGAGATGTGAGCCTTGACCATTATCTCCACCCAGATGGGTTCAGGCCAAACCTTACAGTTAGCAGTATAAGAGGGGAGTGTGGATTCATCTATCTACAGATAAGAGCAACTTAGAGGCGTTTTAAGCAGCTATTTTCCTGTTAATGAAGTGAGTACCTTTAATTTCCAATATCTATTCTTCTGGTATCATGGCTGGTGAAGAGCCCAGAATACAAAGTGTATATTGATCTACTTCCTACCACTGCCATTCCTCAAAGAAAGGGTTCTTAGGGCACAAGATGCCATTTGTATCCCACAAACACACACATCCCCATTTCATCAAGATGTAAAAGATCAATGAGGTGCAGTCAGCTATGATGAGCTAAAGAAGCTACCAACCTGAAGTGACTGGCAGCCCCCGAGAATGGCATGGGAGAGTACCTGTTTGACAGGCTCACCCTCACCTGACGAAAGAGCAGCGCTCCGAAAGCTAGTGGCGTTTGCTACCAAATAAACCCGTTTGACTTTAACCTGGTGTTGTGAGACTTCTTACTGTGTTTACCCCAGTCCAACACCGGCATCTCCACATCATGAGCTAAAGAAGGACATCGAGTCCAATTGCGTTTTACAATGAACTCCAAAGCGATTTGAATCCAGCTCTGCCAAAGGTCATTCGTGGGCTTTCTATGTGAAAGCCACAGTTACATTAATCTCCTAAACCTCTAATATACTCAGATGTCAGTGGAAAACATAGCTGGCATTGACCATGTGTCCATGTTTCAATGTATGTCTCGGGTGACAAATGATTTTGTCAGAGATGCAGGTCATGGAGATTAATTCGATTGGTAAATACCGCAACAACAACTGGAATTTCCTGAAAACGTGCAGCAAAACAACAGGCAAGAATGGTGTAATGCCAATTTTCTGTGTGAAAGATGGAGGATATTTGAGAGCAAGTGACTTACTTTATGCTACAATGGAATTTCTTCAATCTTTTTGCAGCATTTTGAAAAAACCTCTGTCACTCATTAAATTGTTCCGCCCCATGAACAGATTTGCGCAGATTTCCTGAATTCATGATGGTGAAGAACAAGGTATAAATTTATTCCAAAGACTTAGCACAACTGGATCGAAATGTATATTCCTGGTGTTTAAATTGAATTTAGGAAATTATTTTGATTTCTCCTCACTGAGACCAACAATGTTTCTTCTGCATCATTGAATTCATCTTTCTCGCATCAGAATGATTTTAATTAAAGATAAAAATAAACTTTCACACTTGGGTAGACTGTGTATAAGAAAATGCAGTGTGCATAAATGATAATTTAATGACTCCTGACTTTAATTTTCTTGCATCAAGAAGGAATTGAAAAAGCAGTATCGTGTGATCTGGCTGATTTCCATTTGTTTGATGCAGGTTTTTAATGTTCTGACTTTTTCCAATGAGACTTTCAGAAAATCTTGGCGTAACTCGCCAAGTGGAGGATTGATGTCAAATGCAGGGTAACTATCCACTTGCAGCATTCCAGGTCTAACAAGTCAACCCTCTTCAGTACAGCATGGGTTTAATTATCCAGGTATTTGTTTCAGCCTTTTATCTGACATCTTTTTTTGAACAAGCTGAATAGCGAGAACTTGCATCAATCATGACGGAAATCTGCATCTTTTACTGTCTGCCATACTGAATAAGTGTGGTTCAGGTTTCTTCACTAACCCTCAATTTAGTTACACCACATACACCGCATGGACTGTAGTGGTTCAAGAAGGCGACTCATCACCACCTTCTCAGTGGTAATTAGGGGTGGATAATAAATGCTGGCCGTGCCAGCGATAATCACAAGTGGAAAAAACTTCCTGGAGAGCCAATTGGATACTCACTAATATTCTGCTTAAATTGCCTTGGATATGCAGAAGATATAAGCTGAAAGGTTGAAAACAAAGAATACTGGTTAAAGGAGTTATGTTGTAGTTGGACGAGTGCTGAATGGAGTGTCCTAGGTTATCAGTGTTGGATCCATAACTCTTTCTAATTTATGTCAATGATTTGGGCTCAGAAACCCTATTCAAGTCAGTCAATTTGCCCAGGTTATTAAACTGAGGGGTCAGTAGAATCAAGAGAACATGGGTCAGGGAATGACTTGGTAGTAAATGTAAGTGCGTTAAATATAGCAAAGGAAATTTAATACTGAGGAATGCATATAGGAAGGAAAAATTGATGACTACTCTATCAGTAGTTTTTAAATCGTTACAATTAAAGCTGACATTTCTAAAAGCTGCAAGATCAAAAATTTCAGAAAGTGAAAAATAACCAGCACAGCCAATAAAGTGTGGAACAAGATAACCAGAATTGTAGGATGCAAGTCAGAAGAAGCCATAAACAACTGCATCATTTGCTTGCCTTTCATCCTACATCTTTGCTTGAACAAGCAGAATAGAAAGAATTTGCATCAAACATGACGGAAACCTTCATCTTTTACTGTCTGCCATACTGAATGTTGCTCAGGTCTCTTCACTAACCTTAGTTCAGTTCCACCACATGAGCTGTAGTAGTTCACAAGATCATGGATCAGGGAGGGGGTTGCAGGGAGTGGGTGGAGGGGATGGGCGGGTGGGGGGCAAGGCAGTAATCATGTGTTCAGCTCATTTAATAAGCATCCACAAGGATTCCTGCAGCTGGGGTAGGCAGGAATTCACCATTCCTGCCCTTACTTCATGCTGTTGAAAATCCGGGCATATTATTTAAAGGGTACCCAGACACCTTAACTACCCATCACACCTTTCCCAGCCACTGCTCCACATTTTCCCACTAACCCTTCCTTGGGTCATCCTCCATGTAACTTGCGCTGCCACCACGCCCAGTTTGAGTTTCGCCAGGGTCACTCAGCTCCTGACCTCATTACAACTTTGGTTCAAACATGGACAAAAGAGCTGAATTCCAGAGGTGAGGTGAGAGTGACAGCCCTTGACATCAAGGATGCATTCGACCAAGTGTGGCATCAAGGAGCCCTAGTGAAACTGAAATCAACGGGTATTAGGGGGAAAACTCTCCGTTGGTTGGATTCATACCTGGTACATAGGAAGACGGTTGTGGTTGTGGAGGGTCAGTCATCTCAGCTCCACGACATCTCTGCAGGAGTCCCTCAGGGTAGTGTCTTAGACCCAACAATCTTCAGCGCAACTTGTCCATGCTGCCTTTTTTTTAAAATCCCAAAGCTAGTCCCAATTGCCCGCATTTGGCCCATATCCCCCTATACCCATCTTACCCATGTAACTGTCATCTGCAAACTTACTAACCATACCTCCTACATTCTCATCCAAATTATTAATATAAATGACAAATAACAATGGATCCAGCACTGATCCCTGAGGCACACCACTGGTCACAGACCTCCAGTTTGAAAAAGAACCCTCTACAACCACCCGCTGGCTTCTGTTATCAAGCCAATTTTGTATCCATTTATATACCTCACTCTGGATCCCGTGAGATTTAACCTTATGCGACAACCTACCATGTGGTACCTTGTCAAAGGCCTTGCTAAAGTCCATGTAGACAACATCAACTGCACTGCCTTCATCTACCTTCTTGGTTACCCCTTCAAAAAACTCAATCAAATTTGTGAGACATGGTTTTCCACTCTCAAAGCCATGCTGACTGTCCCTAATCAGGGATGCCTGTAGATTTTGTGTCTCAAAATATCTTCCAATAACTTACCCACCACAGATGTGAGGCTCACTGGCCTGTAGTTCCCAGGCCTTTCCCTGCAGCCCTTTTTAAATGAAGACACAACATTTGCCACTCTCCAATCTTCAGGCACCTCATCTGTGACTATCGATGATTCAAATATCTCGGCTAGGGGACCCGCAATTTCCTCCCTAGCCTCCCACAATGTCCTGGGATACACTTCATCAGGTCCCAGGGATTTATCTACCTTGATGCGCTTTAAGACTTCCAGCACTTCCTTCTCTGAAATATGTACTTTCCTCAATACATCACTATTTATTTCCCCAAGTTCCCTAACATCCATGCTTTTCTCAACAGTAAATACTGAAGAGAAATATTTGTTTAGGATCTCACCCATCTCTTGTGGATCCGCACATAGATGACCTTGTTGATCCTTAAGAGACCCTACTCTCTCCCTTGTTACTCTTTTGCCCTTTATGTATTTGTAGAAGCTCTTTGGATTCTCCTTTGCCTAATCTGTCAAAACAATCTCATGTCCCCTTTTGGCAATTGGCTCTCCCAATTTTGGCACTAGCCCCCAGATGTTGCAGAGTCGACAGGGCTGTTTGTTTTGCCATTGTCTTTTCTGGTGCTTAGGTCGATGCCAGGTGGTCCATCCAGTTTCATTTCTTTGTTGAGACTTTGTAGCGGTTGATACAACTGAGTGGCTAGCTAGGCCATTTCAGAGTCAACCACATTGCCGTGGTTCTGGAGTCACATGTAGGCCAGACCAGGTAAGAACTGCAGATTTCCTTCCCTAAAGGACATTAGTGAACCTGATGGATTTTTCTGACAATCGACAATGGTTTCATGGTCATCAGCAGACTCTTAATTCCAGATACATTGTATTGAATTCAAATTCCACCATCTGCCGTGGAGGGATTCCCCGGGTCCCCAGAACATTATCTGGGTTTCTGAATTAATAGTCGAGCGATAATACCTCTAGGCCATCATCTCCCTCTAAAAGTTGTAAAAGTGAACGTTCCAATTCTCACTGGCTGGGAACTTAATTTGGAAGTTAATATACATTACAAAACATAAGTTACTGTACAATGATAATTCTTGTTTAGCAAGCTGTTTATGTCAAATTCTTAAAAACCATTACACTCTCTGGTAAATATACAAGTATTGCTTCAGAGCTTTAAAAAGTTCCGTCTGCAAATACATAATGAACACTACTGTTCATCACTTGCAAATTGTATAAATTCCAAGCAATTTCTTTGATGACTAATTCGTCTCCAGTTACATAGTACACAGAGAGTAAGGTGATATGAAATCCATACTGATCTGGGGCAGAACTGGCATGTAGGGTAGAAGGGAGGGGGAAAGAGGAGCAGAAGGAGAAGGTTGTATAAAGAGTAGAAAATGGAGTAGAATGGGTACGAGGAAGGGTGAAGAATAGGAAACGGCGCATGAGAACATACATATGGCCATTTATACTATCTTGGTTTGTTGTGGACTTTGAACAAAGGGTTATCAGCATCCAGTGATAAAACTCTAGATCCTTACCAAGTTTGGCAGAAAGATTTACACCTGCAAGTAGGGAGGACCCTAAGTATAAATGGTGAAAGATCCCACCGAAAGACAACTAGGTATAATATTGTGCGCTAAAAATGTTATTTACTTTCATAGTTCACTAATCAATGAGGGGCGTGATGGTATTATCACAGGACTAGCCATCCAGAGTAAAAATCTGGGGATTTGAGTTCGAATCCTGCCATGGCAGATGGTGAAATTTGAATTCAGTAAGAATCTGTAATTAAAAGTCTAATGATAACCATGAAACCATTGTTGATTGTCGTAAAAACCCTTCTGGTTCACTAATGTCTTTGAGGGAAGAAAACCTACCATCCCCTCATCTGATCCGGCCTATATGTGACTCCAAACCTACAGTAATGTGGTTGACTCTTCAATGTCCTCTGAACTGGCCTGGCAAACCACTCAGTTCAAGGACAATTCGGGATGGGCAATAAATGTTGACCCAGCCAGTGACATCCACATTCCATCAATTGATAGAAAAAAATTTCAGGTCTGAAATGAAATTGGCTACTTTATGCAGTTCCACGTTTGGTCTGCATATGAAAATTACCTGAGATTCAAATATGCAATGTAGTATTGCAAGTCATTTTATGTGATATTTTATGTTATCTTAAGATGCTTTGGGACTGACCCATCTTTTTTAATAATAGAACAGATAAGATTGCCCATCATGCCTCATTAAATTGAGTGTTAAAGCATCTATGATATCTCTGTATTGACAAAAGAGTCAATCATAAAGCACAATGTATATCATTGTACTTCAACTCAAAATAGAGTTTTGTTTTCTCATCCATCCATAAAGAAGTTTTGTACAAAGGCAGCAGTAAATAAAGGTCTTGAGGTAAACCCAGCAATGCAGCTTAGCCACCTGTCATAGAATACAATTTGTTTTCGTTTTGTTGGAAATCAGTAGAAATGAAAGACAGGCAGCTAATCTACAACATTAGTTTCATGCCAAGTGGAAAAACTAACCCCAGATTTTTGAAACTGATTGATTAGGAAACCAGACTATAAATTTACCAGGGGTTTGGATGTAATTTTTAGCTGTCATACCTGTCTGAAATGACTGGAACTGACTTCATATTGTTCAGAGGTTGTATTAAATTATACCCCTCATATTCATACATTGATTTGCATTATTCAGTCCATGCTATATAACTTTCAGAGGACTATTTTCTTCGGAACATAGACATAAGAATACCAACTGAATGTTTCTAATTGTTGCCCGCTAAGGAAATCTCATGCAAACTAACAATTCCCCAATAAGTAAGTTCCCGCCCATCCCCACCACAAAAAAGTCTCTGCAATCACAAGCAGGAAAATGTGACTGTTTTTTGCTTGGATAGTGGAGCAGGCTCGAGGGGCTGAATAGTCTATTCCTGCTGCTAATTCATACGTATTTATGTTCATGACCTGATTTGCTCCAAAATAACCGTTACCATATAACGCATTAATTTAATTGAGGCAAGTTTGGAAACTTTGATTACTGATCGCTGTTAACTTTTCTCCGTAGCCAAGGTTCGAAGTGAACTGTCAAACTCTCAGATACAATGATGGACGTTTGGGCTTGGGTGTTGAACGGGGACAGCAAGTACCACATGCAATTAGACTTTAATGTAGACAATGGTTTAAATGCACCCTCAATGTTTCATACTTTATGGTTCCATTTTGTTGACTTAAGTGTCTCATTACATCTGCATTTATTTGCTGTTGTTTGCATTATGCAGTGATAAATCCATCAAGCTAACTTAGCTACAAGATTGGCACAATTTGAAATGTGGTATTGCCTGGAATTAATAACACGGAGAAGCAAACTTCATCAGTCATAAAGTAATGGAAATGTGATGGAAAATTAACTGCTTATGACCATCACTAGAAAATGTCAATATTTCCATTTGTTAAAATTTGAACAGCTGTTGCTGTGTTAATAGTTATTTCATTGCAGAGAGTGAGTCTCATTATGCCAACATTCACTGCATACTTTGCATTAATGTAACCACTCTTGCCAACTGATTACCTCGGTCTGATCACAAAACAGTGAAGGTGCGACGCTCACCATTCATTATGCTTTCAACTTTTTGTGGGCCTTCTACAGAACGGTGGCTTTTTTGTGAGCAGGGCAAGCATTGGTTCCTTCAACCAGTCACATTGAAGAGCCCCCATTGAGTCATGCAAAGTATAAATTACAATATTTAATCCAATATAAAGCATGTAGAGAATATGAAATAGAATTGGAAATATGAGATTTTAAAAAGAGACAGAAAGATAAAGGGTAATTAAAGTTTTTTTAAAAAAATATACATCAATAATTAAATTATAAAGGAATACAACCCCACACTTGTAAAATAAAATTTTCAGAGCCAGAGAAGTTGTTAAACAGCAATAACAATTTTGCATCACTAAAACTTCACTTGCATCTGAACACATCTGCTCTGACCATATGCTCTGGCATATTTAGTGAATAATGAGTGGTTAAATGCCACAATTTCTTGCTCTGTGTTTTAATACCAAATCTACTGGCAACACACTATTGTAGCAAAGCTTATCGGTGACCAGAACAAATGAGACAGAAATCTCCTTTTTTTTGTGTTTAATGGAACTTCTGTGAGAACCAGAAGTTTCTGTTTGACTAACCACATAGGTGTTTCCCCTCATGAGAGGATCTAGGACCAGGGACATAGTCTGAGAATAAAAGGGTGCTAATCTAATACTGAGATGAGGAAGAATTTCTTCCCTCAGAGGGTTGTGAGTCAATGGAACTCCTTGCCACAGAGAGCTATGGCGGCAAAGCCCTTGTGTATATTTAAGACTGAGATGATAGATTTTTGATCAGCAAGAGATTCAAGGGTTATGGGTAAAGGGCAGGAAAGTGGATGTGAAGTTTGTCAGATCAGCCATGATTCTACTGAATGGCGAAACAGGCTCAAGGGGCCGAATGGCCTACTCCTGTTCCTATTTCTTATGGTGTTTTAATAACAGTGAGCAAAGATAACCTCACCATTATTCCTACTATAAAATCCAGGCCAAAGAATCATTCCTCTTCTTCAGTTTCCAGCCCAAAGGTAGATCTTTGGAGATTATTCACTGAGCCACAGCATAGCACCATAATTTTTACCACAGATTGTGAAATAGAGCAGTGTTAAGAAGACCCAAGCCAAAGACTTCAAAGTGTTTTGTGGAGTTAGCCTAGACCCTAAATTTTACATTTGATTTTGGCATTGGTGAGCATAAGATGTTTCACTCAAGGTATGATTCAAGTGTCCCACCAGGAAGATTTTATCAAACAAAGTTTATTTAAGAAGACAGTTAGAATATAACAGAAATAATTAGTATAACTTTTACCAATTACAAGACTTAAACATGACACAGTATGACTCCTAACAGCTAGCTATCTCTGTTGTTCCAAGTTAAACACTATCCCACAGACATACATCCTTCTTCAGACTTAGCACAAAACCAAGTATGCTCGTGTGATGCTATATTTTCAGCTTTGTGACACCTATGGACTGAAGTCCAAGCCAGCAGTTTGCAGAGAAGGATTCATGTTCAAAACAGCCAAACCTCAGAGAGGTAAATCCAATCTCTGGCAGTTTTCACACAGCAACACTTAGAAAACAAAAACTCCAACTCCAGAAAGAGGGAAAAACCACTGTTGCTTGTCTCAGCTTCAAGATGATTCTGAAAATGAAATTAAAACCTGGAATGCTCTGTGAAAAATAGCTGTCTCCAGGCACGTGACATGACCTGTCAATGACCCCCAAATCAAACTCTACTCAATAATCCCAAGGGACCATTAAAACCACAGAACACTGCATTAGTTCAGATTAAAATCAACATGATATCAATTATACTGCCTCAGTAACAATAAAGGATACCGGTTACAGACAACACATTGCCAACAAAACATCCTGCAGAGCAACATGATTAAAATACATTTCTGAAAGGTGCAGTATTGTCACAGGCAGGCCCCAGCAATGGTAAGTCAGGAATTCATTGCCACAGTTGGCACCTTTCCAATGCTGTATATATGTATTGAGGATGCTTGGAGATCATAATTCTTGATTCTTGCAGCACCAATCATTTCTAATCAGTGCTTTACACTATTCATTTGGAGAAAGTGAATGATTGAAATATTGGATTCAGATATAGGGGTGAATTTTCCTGATCCGCACACCACGGGAATCGGAGTGGGCGAGGACGGACCATGGAAAGGTCCGTTGACCTCGGGCAGGATTTTCCGGTTTCAGAGCAAGCATGGCCAAAGAATCTTGCCAATAATGTTAAGCAGAAGTTAATTTGAAATCAAAATCCGAAGCCAGAGCACCATTTTGGCACACAGACACACTGGTCCAACAAGTGAAAGTGAAGAGATTCAAGTTGTGCAATTTGCAACATAATTTCTGGTTTTAAGCCATTTAGTGGATACCATGGCATTTAAATGAAATAGCATCCTGTAATTACTTTAACAAGGTCCACAAGGTGGATCTGTTAGAATATGAGACCAGATATGATTGAAGGCTCTGGTCGGAGGCAGGGCGAGGCATTGCCTAAGGGGCAGTCAGCCTGGCACTGCCCACTGGGCACTATTATTGTGCCAGGCACCATGCCAAGGGATGGGGCCTGAATGGGGCTGGGACAGCTCTTTAGGGGGGGTAGTTCTGTAAGGGGAGAGCTCTACAGGTGGGACCTCTGCAGGGGAGAGCGCTGTGGGGTTATCTACTAAATGGCTTAAAACCAGAAATCATGTTGCAAATTGCACATCTTGAATCTCTTCACTTTCACTTGTTGGATCAATGAGAGTGCTTTGGGGCGAAGCTCTGTCGGGGGAAGGCAAGGGGGAGCTCTGGAGTAGGTAGGCAAGGGGGGAACTCTGTAGGGAGCAAGGCAAGGGAGGATAATCGACAGGGGGAAACTCTGAACACGGGGGAATGATCAGCAGGGTAGAGCTCTGCAGATGGGAAGGTGATTGGCAGGGGGTGGGGTGTATGCAAGGGGGGGTGATTGGCCTGGGGTGTGGATACCAGAGATGATACAGGTTGGTACCAGAGATGAGGGGTGTTGATTATGAGGAGAGACTGAGCAGATTGGGTTTGTATTCGTTGGAATTTAGAAGGCTGAGGGGGGATCTTATTGAGACCTATAAGATAATGAAGGGGCTGGATAGGATAGAGATGGAGAGATTCTTTCCACTTAGAAAGGAAACTAGAACTAGAGGGCACAGCCTCAAAATAAAGGGGGGTCAGTTTAGGACAGAGTTGAGGAGGAACTTCTTCTCTCAGAGGGTGGTGAATCTCTGGAATTCTCTGCCCACTGAAGTGGTGGAGGCTACCTCGTTGAATATGTTTAAATCACGGATAAATGGATTCCTGATCGGTAAGAGAATTAGGGGTTATAGGGATCAGGCGGGTAAGTGGAACTGATCTACTTCAGATCAGCCATGATCTTATTGAATGGCGGGGCAGGCTCGAGGGGCTAGATGGCCTACTCCTGCTCCTATTTCTTATGTTCTTATGTTCTTATGGAGACTGGCACAGGGAGCACAGGTGGGGGTGAGGAAAGGGGGGGAGCATGCAGGGTGGACTGCGGAGTGTGTCAAGATGGGGAACTCATTGGGAGGTTCCCGATATTGGCGATCCATGTTGCCATGTTACACTGCCGATGAATGGGGGTGGGGAGGGCAATGTTCGGAGGGGGGGTCGTGGCAGTAGGTCTCCCCATTAGGAGATCGGGGCGCATGCGTAATGGTGCCCCGAGCAGTCTGAAGCCAGCTTCACCAGTGAGCTTAGGTTCCACACTCCTCTCCCCCTCCTGCCCCTCCACCCTCCTGACACCCATTACTGGTGAGAATTGCACTTCTGTCCAAAAAAATGACAGAGCATCATAAGATTGCATTTTCCAACTCGCCCAAAAAACACATCTGAAACTCTCCCGCTTTCTCACTCGTTCGGGTTTTTTTGTTCGATCGTGCTCTCTGCTTTTCACATCGCACCCAACACTCTGCCATTTTTTTGGTAAGATTTTGCCCTCTATCGTCACAGGCCCAAAATCCAAGTGTCAGTTTGCCTCTATTATATGGATTTGTCCCTCTGAATCTGGAGGCTCAGCATTGGAATCCCATTCCTGGATAACATCCAGTGTAGCACTGCAAGAGTGCTTTACTCTCACAGGTCAGTTGATAAACATATCAATAAATTCCACTCAGTTGGGTGGCATTAAAGAAAGCAGGTAATTCCTGCAATGTTCCAGTCAGCTTTCTTCCCTAAATCGACAACACCAAAACTAAGGACGGGATCTTGATCTTGCATTTGCCCTCGGCGGGATCAGTGACGTGGGCTCAATATCCAGCGAAATCCGGAGGTCGCAAATCTCACCGGCGAGGTGTTGGCTCTGACTCAGATCGGGGGGGATGGGGGAGCCCATGAGAGCACCCTGGTGGGCTGGGGGGGAGGTTTATTCATGCTCTGATTGGGGTGCCCTTTGAACATGGTGCCCCGATCTCAGGGCCTAAACACACTTTGCCGGCGTATTTAGGCCCTTGTGAAACTCACCCAGCACTTTTGACAGAGTGTGGTAAGATCTGGAGAGAAACCCGAACTGTTTCTCTGGAGAGGAACATGACATTTTTCTCAGTGGAACTAACTGCCAAATTCTGGTCAGATTGCTCTCTAATTATTTGATGATTTAGCTAATCCCTAATGTGGTATTTTGTGTCAAATGTCTAAACCATGTGTCTACTGACCATCATCTTAAAATAATTAGTTATATTTGAATCCTTTAAATATAATTTTGAGACAAGACGCTTAACAAATGAAATGAAATCTTACTTTCATTTATTACAAAATTAGATTGCACGAAATAGCGCAGTCTTGTTCACGAGTTAAAACCAAGCCTGCCGTGCTTTTCCATTTTCAGTGCCCAACTGTGACTTCCACCAACCACTGGCCCTGCATAGGACAGATAACTATTCTCAGCTGAGGGGAAATGGATCTCATTATCCTTCTTAACTTGAGCCACATTTTAAAAACTCCTCCTTGCTTCAACTCAACAATCTGTCAAGCTGTGACAAAATCTGCAAGTAAATTGAATTTAGAAGGTGTCACCAGGTTGAAAACACAGCAGTACCTGCCGTATTAACTGCAACAAAAAAAACTTCACGCCTGATCTTTTTGTATGAATATCTACCATTTATGTTCACAATCTTCAGAAACATCTCAAAAGTTGCAAATGTAATATATTATTTTTACCTCCAAGCTGTTACCAGAAGGACCCCACAGAATAATCTGGAAAACTAATCATGGCTCCTTTGAAATATTCGATATCTGCAATTTTGAAAAAAAAATTCTCAGGCAAGGATTTCATTTAGTTTCATAGTTTGGGGTATTACATGAGATAGTTTCTCAGGCATAGAATCTACAGTGCAGAAGGAGGCCATTTGGCCCACTGAGCCTGCACCGACAACAATCCTAACCAGGTTCCATCCCCATAACCCCACATATTTACCCTTCTAATCCCCCTGACACTAAGGGGCAATTAATCATGGCCAATCAACCTAACCTGCACATCTTGGACTGTGGGAGGAAACTAGAGCACCCGGAGTAAACCCATACAGACACGGGGCAAACTCCATACAGACAGTCACCTGAGGCCCTAATTGAACCCAGGTTCCTGTTGCTGTGAGGCAGCAGTGCTAACCACTGTGCCACCCCATATAGCTTCACTAGACAATCCTTTGAGTGGATCTCACTAAGGTCCAGAGTTCACATTTCTTTGCCAAGATATAGCTAAATAATAGCAAACCCTTCCTCTGGGCACCAGCAATTGCATCTACCCAGCTCATGAATTCTTCTGTCTTCAAGCAACTAACTACATAAAAACTTTTACCAAACCAAAAGTCTTTGAACCAATAAGTCTTTTTTATTCATTCTTGGGTTCACTGGCTAGACCAGCACTTATTGCCTATCCCTAATTGCCCTCGAATCGGTGATGATGAACTATCTTCGTGAACTGCTGTAGTCCATGTAATGTAGGTACATCCACAGTGCTGTGAGGGATGGAGTTCCAGGATTTTGACCCAGCTACACTGAAGCAATGACGATGTATTTCCAAGTCAGGATGGTGAGTGGTTTGAAGGGGACTTCTAGTGGTGGTGTTCTCATGTATCTACTGCCCTTGTCCTTCTAGATGGTAGTGGTTATGGGTTTGGAAAGTGTTATCTAAGGAGCGAGTGAGCTCCTGCAGCCCATCTTGTAGATGGAACACAATGCTGCCACTGTCTGTCAGTCGTGGAGGGATTGAATGTGTGTGGATGGGTTGCCAATCAACCGGGCTACTTTGTCCTGGATGATATTGAGCTTCTTGGCTGTTGTTGGAGCTGCACTCATCCAGACAAGTGCAGAGTATTTCATCACACTCCTGACTTGTGCCTTGTAGATGGTGGACAGGCTTTAAGAATTCAGGAAATGAGTTACTTTCGACAGGATTCCTACCCTCAGACCTGTTCTTGTAGCCACAGTATTTATATGGCTAGTCCAGTTGAGTTTCTGATCAATGATGACCCCAGGATGTTGATAGTGGGGATTCAGCAATGCTAATACCATTAAATATCAAGGAACGTGGTTAGATTCTCTCTTATTGGAGACGGTCATTGCCTGACACTTGTATGGCATGAATATTACTTGAACTTGTCAGCTCAAGCCTGGATATTGTCTCGGTCATGTTGCATTTAAAAATGGACTGCTTCACAGCTGACTAACAATTCTTTATCTTATTTGTTGAAGTGATGCACACATTCTTGCCCTGTTTACAGTTTTCTGATCCCCTGTAGAGAACGTTTCACTGAAATAACTCTTAATCACAGCAAGTTTCCGAGCATATCTAAGTCTAAGGGCAAGTGCAGTTTGCTGTTATGGGCAAAATCTAGCTCATTTATATCTATTCAAAGTGTAAGGAAATATGCATCTTACTGTATTACACTGGTTAATGTTAATTCACATATCTAATATGCCTGAGGCAGGACAGACCCAAATCCAGCAGAGGTGGTGGGCGGCACAGTGGTATACATTGAGAGGGGTAATCCAGGAGCCCTCAACGTTGACTTTGGACCCCATGAAGTCTCATAGTATTAGGTCAAACATGGGTAAAAAAATCTCTAATTAATACGCCCATCACGATCACCCTCCTACCCCTATCAGCGGATGATTCAGTACACTTCCATGTTGAGCACCACTTGGAGGAAACACTGAGGCTGACAAAGGTGCAGAATGTAGTCAAGGTGGGAGGACTTCAATTTCCATCACCAACAGTGGCTCAGTAACACCACTACTGACTGAGCTGGTCAAGTCCTAAAAGAGGGAGGTAGTTTGGCAGTAAATAAGACTTATCTCCATGTAAAAAATTGCATACAAAAGAATGGACAAGCCTTAAATATTTTGGCCAGTTTAGTGGGTACCTATTGTACAAGTGCAGCAATCCTACACCATTCCGTGTGTCTGAATAATGAGTTCCTTGGTGCGGTACTAGTGTAGCATACCTAAAGGAGGACAACTCCCTGGACACTGCCTGTCAATGTATGAAACACTCATTTGATGCAACCCTTTCTGTCTACCTTTCTGTCATCTCTCCATCCATTGTACCACTTTCCACTTAATGAAATTATATATATTACACCTAATTAATCAAATCAGCTGGTACGAGACCTTCCTTCAAATTGGTGTTTTGAAACTCTCAGCCATGATCTTTGCCTGAATAGTATCCACCTGAAACTGTAGAATGTCAGAGCACACATTCTCCACATATTCCCACTCAAATATGCCTCCAGCTAAAGGGAGTACACACCAAGAAATTGCATTATTTATCTAAATCAATGACATGAGGCATCTAATCTAAAAATCCAATAGCATAGAACCAGTGCTTTCTGCTTTCAGAAATTCAATAAAGAAATGATGGCTTTAATTTAAATGAGAATACAGTTGAAACTGAAAATATTCATCATCTGATGGGAAGAGGCACAATAAATATATGAATTTAATACTGACAGTGACACCAGTCTTCTTTCACAGCTAAATGTAGAATATCATGGGTTACAGAATCTTTATCACAGCATCTAATATATCATCCTGTTAGTATTCCAGTCTTTTTCAGTACATGTTGTTAGATAGTGATGACGGGTGTAGATAAAACTCTATGAAAAGCTATTGTTAAGTCATGAGAGAATTGCAACTCCTGCATGAGCCAAATATATATTTTTGCGACAAGAGCAGGTCAGAGGCTAAGAATCCTGTGGCGAGTAACTCCCCTCCCAATTACCCAAAGCCTGTCCACCATCTACAAAGCACAAGTCAGGTGTGTAATGGAATACTCTCCACTTGCCTGGATGAGTGCAGCTCCAACAACACTCAAGAAGCTTGACACATCCAGAACAGACAGCCTACTTGATTGACACCCCATCAACAAACATTCACTCCCTTCACCACCGGCAAAAGTGTGTACTATCTACAAGATGCATTGCAGGAACTCACCAACACTCCTTAGACCAGCACTTTCCAAACCCAGAACTGCTAACATATGAAAGATAATGGCATCAGATACATTGGAACACAGCCACCTGCAAGTTCTCTCTTCCATCTTCTTCCTTCAGGAAAAAGATACAAAAGTCTGAGGTCACGTACCAACCGACTCAAGAACAGCTTCTTCCCTGCTGCTGTCAGACTTTTGAATAGACTTACCTTGCATTAAGTTGATCTTTCTCTACACCCTAGCTATGTGTAACACGACATTCTGCACTCTCTCGTTTCCTTTTCTATGAACGGTATGTTTTGTCCGTATAGCGTGCAAGAAACAATACTTTTCACTGTGAATACATGTGACAGTAAAATCAAATCAAATCAAATCCCCCACAAGTCACTCACCATCCTGACTTGAAAATATATTGCCATTCCTTCACTGTGACTGGGTCAAAATCCTAGAACTCCTTCACTGATGGTACTGTGAGTGTATCTTCACCAGAACTGCAGTGGTTCAAAAAGGCAGCTCACCACCACCTTCTTAAGGGCAATTAGAGATGAGCAATAAATGCTGGCCTAACCAGGGATGCCCACATTGCATGAATGAATTTTTAAAAAGACTGAAGGGAAGTGTGGTGATTGTCCCTTTAAGGACAACACAACAGAGTACAGGTCACCTGGCCTGGGTGACCAATCAGGACTCAGGGTGTGGAATCACCTTCGGGGATGGGGAGGAGTTCTCTTCGGCAAGAAGCATTCCAGAACTAGCAGCAGAAATGCTGCTGGTGCTCTTGTAGATCCTTGTAAATAAATCCTCTGTTGTTTACTCATGAAGACCATAATTCTTCGACCTTGCCCATGACCAGGCCTCTCTGGTCCTACTGCAGTGAATGGAGTTTTTACTGAGCGCCAAATTCTCTGTTCTCCCTTATTCGCCATGCTCCCACGTGGCGTAGCGAATAGGATCAGAGAATTCTAGCCAAAGTCTCTGAAAATGCATTATTACAGGAAGCGTTAAATAAATCTGAATGGGTTCAGCTAAAAGGTTGAAATAAGAATGCCATGGGTTATTAATAATTAAATAAGGGCATTGGAACAACTCAGTGTGGGCTTTGGGAAATTGTTTAAATATATGAGAATACTGCATTTTATGAAGTACAAACCAATGGATTATTAGCCATGGGGACGGGGGGTGGGGGGGGGTGCAAAGAATTAAATTAATAAATGCATATTAATTTGTATCCATTTAATTGAATATAAAGACTCCAGCCAGAAAGAAAATGTGGCCCGAACATGAGAAAAAGGAAATAAGTGTTGTTATTGAATGGTAGTCATGATGTGGAGATGCCGGTGTTGGACTGGGGTAAGCACAGTAAGAAGTCTCACAACACCAGGTTAAAGTCCAACAGGTTTATTTGGTAGCAAATACCATAAGCTTTCAGAGCGCTGCCCCTTCGTCAGATGGAGTGAAAATCTGTTCTCCAACAGTGCACAGAGACACAACATCAAGTGACAGAATACTAATTAGAATGCAAATCTCTACAGCCAGCCAGGTCTGAAAGGTACAGATAATGTGGGTGGAGGGAACATTAAACACAGGTTAAAGAGATGTGTATTGTCTCCAGACAGAACAGCTAGTAAGATTCTGCAAGATCAGGGGGAAAGCTGTGGGGGTTACTGATAATGTGACATAAATCCAACATCCCGGTTTAGGCCGTCCTCATGTGTGCGGAACTTGGCTATCAGTTTCTGCTCAGCGACTCTGCGCTGTCGTGTGTCGTGAAGGCCGCCTTGGAGAACGCTTACCTGAAGATCCAAGGCTGAATGCCCGTGACTGCTGAAGTGCTCCCCCACAGGAAGAGAACAGTCTTGCCTGGTGATTGTCGAGCGGTGTTCATTCATCCGTTGTCGTAGCGTCTGCATGGTTTCCCCAATGTACCATGCCTCGGGACATCCTTTCCTGCAGCGTATCAGGTCGACAACGTTGGCCGAGTTGCAAGAGTATGTACCGTGTACCTGGTGTTCTCACATGAGATGATGGCATCCGTGTCGATGATCCGGCACGTCTTGCAGAAGTTGCTGTGGCAGGGTTGTGTGGTGTCATGGTCACTGTTCTCCTGAAGGCTGGGTAGTTTGCTGCGGACAATGGTCTGTTTGAGGTTGCGTGGTTGATTGAAGGCAAGAAGTGGGGGTGTGGGGATGGCCTTGGCGAGATGTTCGTCTTCATCAATGACATGTTGAAGGCTCCGGAGGAGATGCCGTAGCTTCTCCGCTCCGGGGAAGTACTGGACGACGAAGGGTACTCTGTCCACCGTGTCCCGTGTTTGTCTTTTGAGGAGGTCGGTGCGGTTTTTCGCTGTGGCGCGTCGGAACTGTTGATCGATGAGTCGAGCGCCATATCCTGTTCTTATGAGGGCATCTTTCAGCGTCTGGAGGTGTCTGTTGCAATCCTCCTCATCCGAGCAGATCCTGTGTATTCGGAGGGCTTGTCCGTAGGGGATGGCTTCTTTTACGTGTTTTGGGTGGAAGCTGGAGAAGTGGAGCATCATGAGGTTATCCGTGGGTTTGCGGTACAGTGAGGTGCTGAGGTGACCGTCCTTAATGGAGATGCGTGTGTCCAAGAATGCAACCGATTCCGAAGAGTAGTCCATGGTGAGTCTGATGGTGGGATGGAACTTGTTGATGTCATCATATAGTTGTTTCACTGATTGCTCACCATGACTCCAAAGGAAGAAAATGTCATCGATGTATCTAGTGTATCAACCGATGCTATACACTAGATACATCGATGACATTTTCTTCCTTTGGAGTCATGGTGAGCAATCACTGAAACAACTATATGATGACATCAACAAGTTCCATCCCACCATCAGACTCACCATGGACTACTCTCCGGAATCGGTTGCATTCTTGGACACACGCATCTCCATTAAGGACGGTCACCTCAGCACCTCACTGTACCGCAAACCCACGGATAACCTCATGATGCTCCACTTCTCCAGCTTCCACCCTAAACACGTAAAAGAAGCCATCCCCTACGGACAAGCCCTCCGAATACACAGGATCTGCTCGGATGAGGAGGATCGCAACAGACACCTCCAGACGCTGAAAGATCCCCTCATAAGAACAGGATATGGCGCTCGACTCATCGATCAACAGTTCCGACGCGCCACAGCGAAAAACCGCACCGACCTCCTCAGAAGACAAACACGGGACACGGTGGACAGAGTACCCTTCGTCGTCCAGTACTTCCACGGAGCGGAGAAGCTACGGCATCTCCTCCAGAGCCTTCAACATGTCATTGATGAAGACGAACATCTCGCCAAGACCATCCCCACACCCCCACTTCTTGCCTTCAAACAACCACGCAACCTCAAACAGACCATTGTCCGCAGCAAACTACCCAGCCTTCAGGAGAACAGTGACCATGACACCACACAACCCTGCCACAGCAACTTCTGCAAGACGTGCCGGATCATCGACATGGATGCCATCATCTCATGTGAGAACACCAGGTACACGGTACATACTCTTGCAACTCGGCCAACGTTGTCTACCTGATACGCTGCAGGAAAGGATGTCCCGAGGCATGGTACATTGGGGAAACCATGCAGACGCTACGACAACGGATGAATGAACACCGCTCGACAATCACCAGGCAAGACTGTTCTCTTCCTGTGGGGGAGCACTTCAGCAGTCACAGGCATTCAGCCTTGGATCTTCAGGTAAGCGTTCTCCAAGGCGGCCTTCACGACACACGACAGCGCAGAGTCGCTGAGCAGAAACTGATAGCCAAGTTCCGCACACATGAGGACGGCCTAAACCGGGATGTTGGATTTATGTCACATTATCAGTAACCCCCACAGCTTGCCTCCTGATCTTGCAGAATCTTACTAGCTGTTCTGTCTGGAGACAATACACATCTCTTTAACCTGTGTTTAATGTTCCCTCCACCCACATTATCTGTACCTTTAAGACCTGGCTGGCTGTAGAGATTTGCATTCTAATTAGTATTCTGTAACTTGATGTTGTGTCTCTGTGCACTGTTGGAGAACAGATATCCACTCCATCTGACGAAGGGGCAGCGCTCCGAAAGCTTATGGTATTTGCTACCAAATAAACCTGTTGGACTTTAACCTGGTGTTGTGAGACTTCTTACATTGAATGGTAGAGCAGGCTAGTCGGGCAGATTGACCCACTCCTGCTCCTTTCTTACATTCTTATGGCAATGGCTCAGGATGAATCAAATTGTTGGGATGGGTTCAACCTTGAAGAATTAAATCTAAAACTGGAAAGGTCAAGTCCCAAAGGAGTGATACAGAAAGTAATACTGCACATTATTCCCAATATATGGCCCTAACCGAGGTGCTGACAAAAAGATGTTCCCACACTATCAAGGAGCGGGTAAGAAATCCAATCATGATAATGTGTTGCATTTTGTATTAAGACCATATGACATAGAACAGAAGTAGGCCATTCGGCCCATCGAGTCTGCTCCGCCATTCCATGAGACCATGACTGATCTGATGTGATAATCGTCAACTCCATTTTCTTGCCTTATCCAGCATAACCCTTGATTCCCTTACTGTCTATGTCAGTCTTGAACATACTTAATGACCCTGCCTCTATAGCCCTCTGCGGTAAAGAATTCCACTGATTCACTACCCTCAGGGAGAAGAAATTCTTCTTCATCCCTGTCTTAGATGGGCGACCCCTTATCCTGAGAATATGCCCTCTGGTCCTAGATTCAAGGCGAAACAACCCCTCAGCATCTACCCTGTCAAGCCGCCTGAAAATCCTATATGTCTCAATAAGGTCACCTCTCATTCTTCTAAATTACAATGAGTATTTTTATAATTTTTAACATTTTATCTACAAAATGCATTAAAAGAGAATAATCAGGCTGAGATACGCTTATCAATTTTTGCCAGGTTTCAGGCACACTATAAAGAAAATAATAGTAGTTGATTTTATAAATGGTAATTCAATGGGAGCAGCTGAAAATTAATATAGAACCCAACAAGAATCCATTTATGACTGGCTTGTGGTGCATGAAGCATCTCAAGGGGAAGCATGGGGCAACCAGCAGCTGCAAGTTCCTTTCACATCGCACGCCATCGTGACTTGGAAATATATTGCCATTCCTTCACAACTGCTGAGTCAAAAGCCTGGAACTTCATTCCTAAAAGCCCTGTGGGTGTACCTACAGCAGGTGGATTGCAGCAGGTCAGGAAAGCAGCTCAGCACCACCATCTCGAGGACTGTTAGTGATGGGCAATAAATGCTGGCCTTGCCAGCAATGCTCACATCCTATGAAAGAATAAAAGTTGAATTTTCTGTACTGATTATCAGATGGAACGATAGTAGGAAGAGTTGAGTCTGAGGAATCATAGAATCCTACAATGCAGAAGAAGGGCATTCGGCCCATTGAGTCTGTACCGACCACAATCCCACCCAGGCCCCATCCCCATAACGACATGCATTTACCCTAGCTAATCCCCCTGACACTAAGGGGCAATTTAGCATGGCCAATCCACCTAACCCATACATCTTTGGAGTGTGGGAGAAAACCGGAGCACCCGGGGGAAACCCACACAGGGACAGGGAGAATGTGCAAACTCCACACAGACGGTGACCCATGCCAGGAATCGAACCTGAGTCCCTGGCGCTATGAGGCAGCAGTGCTAATCACTGTACCACCATGCCACCCAGGGGCAGCTTGTGAACTACAAAATATGTAAAATATGTAAAGGGAGAAATTAGCAGATAGGATTTAATATGGATAAGTATGAAGTACTGCACATTAAGATAGAAAAGCGGGTATTTTAAGTATACTTTGACAGAGAGTGAAATTGGTGAGGATGAAGTTGAAAGAGATCCAGGAGTTTTAATGCTCTCTACACTCCGCGGTGAAATCACTGCAAAGGAGCAATCAAGAAAAGTGATTAAATGGTGAACTATCAAACACTGGCCTGAATAGCCTGTTTCGGTGCTGTGGACTTGATTTATACATCGTCAGGACATGTCGGAAGCCGCCGCGGTTAAACCTTATTGTGTCTTGGTCAGGGCATATCATGCAGGTAATTTTGACTTTGTTTAACAGTGCAAAATAGAGGACAGTGAATCAGCAGATTGCTCTCTCTCACCTGAGCTTTTATTTCAATTGGCTTCAGTGGAAATAAAAACTGGTGTGATGTAAAAACGGCTGTCAATTCATTGCCACACATTTGGTATTATACTGCACAAGGTGAAATATAACCCTCTGCCCAACGCTTCCCCACCCCACAACTCTCCGCACCCTGCCTCCCCTCAACCTCTCGCCATCCCCATTCCTTCAGTCTACATTTCTGCTCTCCAAGATGATAGGAAACATTTAAGCCCAGGAGTCAGTTCACAGAATCAGAGTGATTCTTGTTTGTTGTTAAAGGTATGAACCTGCAAAAATATGGGTTTTATATCTGCAAAAAGAGGCAACTAGTAGAAACCTAAGAAACAGATATATAATTATGCAGAAAAGCTAGATCCAAAATGCGAATTCAAGTTAAAACCGTGTGAACTTAAATTAAATGTTTGCATCTCAATAGCCCTAAAATTCCTGAATGGGGGAAATTATAACCCATTTCAATGATGACTTTCAGGCAGTAAGTATAGATTCAGTTTATAACCATACCATAAATTCACAGTTTAGAATACCATTCACATTGCTTGATATAATTATTGTGTTCCAACACATTGCCAGCTATCGATTATGCTATGTTTTGAGATCAGGCTCGAATTCACATCTGAACACTTTGCCACCATGAATGGAAATCCTTTAGCACTAAGAAAGTCCTGCATGAAGCAGTTGATGGGGGGTATTCACAGACATCTTCAACCCTTCTTTACACCAATCTGAGGTCTCTACCTGCTTCAAGAAGATGACCATCATCCCGATACCAAAGATAAGCCAGCCAGCGTGCCTTAATGATTATCGTCCGGTGGCTCGAGATCCATTATCATAAAGTGCTTCAAAAATTAGTCATGGCACAAATGAATTCCTGCCTCCCAGAATGCCTGGATCCACTACAGTTCACCTATCAGCACAACAGGTCCACAGCAGCCGCCATCTCCCTGGCCCTACACTCAACCCTGGGGCACCTGGATAACAAAGACAACTATGGCGGACTTCTATTCATAGACTACAGCTCAGCCTTTAACACCATTATTCCTAGGAGACTCATCTACAAACTTCATGGCCTGGGGCTTGGCTCCTCCCTCTGCAACTGGATCCTAGATTTCCTAACCCACACACCGCAATCAGTAAGGATAGGCAACAACATCTCCTCCACGATCATCCTCAACATCGATGGTCCACAAGGCTGTGTCTTCAGCCCCTTACTATAGTCCTTATACACCTCTGACTGTTTGGCCAAATTCCCCTCCAACTCAATTTTCAAGTTTGCTGATGACACCACTGTAGTGGGTCGGATCTCAAACAATGACGAGACACAGTACAGGAAAGACACAGAGAATATGGTGAACGAGTGCAATGACAATAATCTCTCCCTCAATGTCAACAAAACAGAGGAGATAGTCATCAACTTCAGGAAGCATAGTGGAGAACATGCCCCTGTCGACATCAATGGGGATGAAGTAGAAATGGTCGAGAGCTTCAAGTTTTTAGGTGTCCAGATCACCAACAACCTGTCCTGGTCCCTCCATGTGGATGCTATAGTTAAGAAAGCCCACCAATGCCTCTACTTTCTCAGGAGACTAAGGAAATTTGGCATGTCCACTACAACTCTCACCAACTTCTACAGATGCAATCTGAGGTCCCTATCTGCTTCAAGAAGACGACCATCATCTCGGTACCTAAGAAAAACCAAGCAACGTGCCTTAATGGCTGTCGGCAGGTGGCTCTGACATCCATCATTATGAAGTGCTTCGAAAGGTTAGTCATGGCGCAAATCAATTCCAGCCTCCCGGACCACCTGGATCCACTATAGTTTGCCTACTGCCGCAAAAGGTCCGCAGCAGACGCCATTTCCCTGGCCCTGCACATATGTCAGATTCCTATTTATTGACTGCAGCTCAGCCTTCAACACTATTATTCCCACGAAACTCACCTTCAAACTCTGTGGCCTGGGCCTCGGCACCTCCCTCTGCAACTGGATCCTGAACTTCCTAACTCACAGACCACAATCAGTAAGGATAGGCAACAACACCTCCTCCACGATCATCCTCAACACCGGTGCCCCCCAAGGCTATGTTCTCAGCCCCCACTATACTCCTTGTACACCTATGACTGTGCGGCCAAACTCCCCTCCAATTCGATTTTCAAGTTTGCTGACGACACTACCGTAGTGGGTCAGATCTCAAACAATGACGAGACAGAGTACAGGAATGAGTTGAGAATCTGGTGAACTGGTGCGGCAACAATAATCTCTCCCTCAATGTCAACAAAACGAAGGAGATTGTCATCAACTTCAGGAAGCGGAAAGGAGAACGTGCCCCTGTCTACATCAATGGGGACAAAGTGGAAAGGGTCGAGAGCTTCAAGTTTTTAATTGTTCAGATCACCAACAGCTTGTCCTGGTCCCTCCATGCCGACACTATGGTTAAGAAAGCCCACCAACGACTCTACTTTCTCAGAAGACTAAGGAAATATGGCATGTCAGCTATGACTCTCACCAACTTTTACAGATGCACCATAGAAAGCATTCTTTCTGGTTGTAACACAGCTAAGTATGGCTCCTGCTCTGCCCAAGACCGCAAGAAACTACAGAGGGTCGAGAATGAAGCCCAGTCCATCACTCAAACCAGCCTCCCAACCATTGACACTCTCTACACTTCCCGCTGCCTCGGAAAAGCAGCCAGCATAAATAAGGACCCCGCACACCCCTGACATAATCTCTTCCACCTTCTTCCATCGGGAAAAAGATACAAAAGTCTGAGGACACATACCAACTGACGCAAGAACAGCTTCTTCCTGCTGCCATAAGACTTTGCATGGACCTACCTCAAATTAAGTTGATTTTCTCTACACACTAGCTATGACTGTAACATTATATTCTGCACTCTCTCCTTCCCTTCCCTATGTACAGTATATTTTGTCTGTTTAGCACACAAGAAACAATACTTTTCACTGTATGTTACTAGATGTGACAATAATAAATCAAATCAAAATCAAACAAAGCATGAACATCTGTAGCTGGCTTTGTTTCTCCAGGTACTCCAACAAGAATTTGAAAGCTGCGCATGTGGAAAGAAATAATTTAAGAATTTATCTGAAGTCGAGATTAATTGTGATTGCAAACCGCAGAGTTGCTGACTTTACAATTTCCATGAGCTATTAATAAAATGGATCTCCTCCTATTGAATTCCTTTAGCTGCACCACAGAAACAAATATCGGCAAAGCAAAGTTTTTCGAGGGTTTAAAATGTTTGGCTTTAGTGCAGCATGCATTTCCAAAGCAAGTGCTGGAAGTGCAAATGTGTATGGCTATAAAGAAGATGTTTTTTTTAAAGAATGTTTTTTTTTAGCAAAGATTGGCCAGGGAGTCCATTTGTGTTTGGAAAGCAATAGATAAAATTGTGGTGATATAAACAGGGCCTAGTTTTAAGGCTGATAAAATTGGATATCCTAAATTAAAGAATTGGGCACATTGAAATCAAACACAGTCAAATCTCAGGCAGGCCAATTGTACAATACACAAATGTGTCTGGGCCTGACCCATCAACCACCCATCAAAGGTCGTTACACTCTACTTGAGACTTAGCAGGAGATCATGGCACCTCATTGAAATGCATCGGTCTATTGTTAGAAGCCCAGATCGGGCCAGACTTTCTGTCACCAAGAGATCCTGTAGAAACCTTACCTGATAACAAGTTCAACAACATGGAGATGGACACCTGGGGGGCGGACCCTGGTGTCCTGTCAGGCAGACATCAAGAAACCTGGGGGATGGACCCTGGTGTCCTGTCAGGCAGACATCAAGAAACCCACTGGGTATTGGAACCCCCTCCTGGGACCTCATTGGCCAGAAGCCAGAGAAGTTTCTGGAAAGGCAAGCAGGCTGGGGATAAAGGGACACACTCAGAGGCACATGGCAGCGAAGACTCGACAGGGGAGACAGCCGTGACCATTCGGAAGACTGACCAGAGAAGGAAGGAAGGAAGAAGTGGCCATCGAGACTCACCTTCGTGATGTCAGACCAGAGGGACTCAGAGAATCGGGCCTGCAGTTTAACCAAACCATCTTTACGGGTAGTGTATTTGAATCTGGGGTATCCTCTTGTTTTATGTGGGTAATTTGAGGGTTAATAGTGTTACTTAATAAACTTGTTGAACCTTTACTTGTGTTTGTCCTTTGTCCACCTTGCAAATAAGGGCACCGGGGTAAAACCTTGGAGTAAGTAAACTGGTTGAAAGTATCTGAGAATTGACAGGTACAACAAAATCATCCCTGTTCTATTTTTTATTCCACTTCCTGTTTCAGGAGCAAAAATGATACAGTAATGGCATTTCACATTCAGAAATGACAGTTAGCATCATTCCTCGGTGAGCTGACAGTGATGGATTTTACATATCGTCAGTGTGTTTTAATTTAAAGGGTAGATTATGTTACAAGCTCTGATGCCAGAGAAACAATTTTCTTTGTTTTTGGCATTTAAAAAAATTATATTAACAATATTTATTAATGAATTTTACAAGGAAAAGTATTTTGTTTGATTGAGTTTTCATGCAGGGCTCCCAAAGGGACACAATTCATTGTTTGTACATTTTTCAAATACATTTATACTCTATTATTTGTTAATTTATTACCAGCATCAATGTGGAAAGGGATATTTGTGTTTGTCCAGACCCTGCTTTAAGTAACTGAGCTGAATCGAGGCACTGATACACCAGAGAAAATACAATTTATTCAAAGCAGCCTGCCGTGGAATAATTGTATAGGTTTAATGTGTTTCTTTGATTGACAAAGGTTACCATCATCAACCTTGGTGGTTAAATCAGTTGTTTTTAGCTAGACAATAAACTGACTTGACTGCTCGGAGACCAGAAAATTTTGTTTCAGCAATTTGGTTGCTTTGGTGATGTGTGACGATCGTTGATTTGGAAGCTTTTTGCGTAGCTGCCTTCAGCCAGCTACTTCTGGCTGAATGAAAATATTTGTCAAGAGATTTTCAAGTGAGTTCTTTTTCCCCTCCTCCCACTGGCCAATGCACCTAAACAGCACGTCTTTCAGACTGTGGGAGGAAACCAAAGCGCCTGGAGGAAGCCCACGCAGACACAGTGAGCCAAGCGGGAGTCGAACCCAGGTCCCTGGCGCTGTGAGGCAGCAGTGCTAACCACTAACCATATTGGCTTCCACTGCCAATTTCACCCTCCACCATACCCATTATCTGAGCCTGAACCAGATCTTCTGCAACCTTATTCAATCACAGTCAGTTGATGAAAATAGGTATTTTTTAACATGCGATTCATTGACATGAGTTCCAAGAACTTACTCCACAGAGCTATTTCAAACCTTGACATTTGATAAGGTAAAAATGTTGACAGAGCAATTTATAATAGTAAAGGTTGGCTGGGATTTGGTCCCATGATGGGAGTCCCCCTCCCCATCACCGCACTGGTTTAAGAATGGGTGAGAACCGCACATCCCTTCTGCGGGCAGACCTGATGCAATTAAGTGCCTGTCAGGCACTTAGCTGGCCAGATATAGGCCTTCCACAGGTTTTAAGACACCAGAGCCAAAATCAAAGACCAGCAGCTTTCCATTGTTGGCAGGGTTACCAGGCGCAGTGGCTGTTTGCAGGAATACTCTAAGGCCTTCACTGGGCATCATCCCTAGATCGCTGGATATAGGTGAGTATGGGCAGGAAAGAAGTCGCAGGCAAGAGTCGCTGGAGGAGGGGTGGCAGAGGGTTAGCTGTCAGTGATCCCCTGCCCAATGCCAGGTCTCTCAATAAGACACCGAGTGCCTGTCAAGGCTGCCAGCAAACCTAAAGAAACAGACTGAAGAATCATTAATGAGCAGTGAAGAGGCTGAACCCCAAAGTGTCAGCTAATTCAACGCTAACACACATACAGAATTTGCCAGCTCAATGGTAGCAGCAACTCTTCAGAAGGGAGGCATCAGAGCCGGAGACCCCATGCCCCAGTGATGGATCACGGGCAGGAAAGGCCACACCCTGGTCCAAACAATTCTTCCGGAGGAGATTCCCCTCCATCTCCAAGGATCCGATTGGCTCTGGCTTTTGATCCACAGCTGTAAAGGTGCCTTCATAGTGGGGCACCTACTCAGTCTCTAACTAGCCTCAGCAGTGCCCACTCTCCTGGCAGGATTACTAAGTCTCCAGAGTAGCTGGAACCGCTGATCAGGCCTGCATAGACAGCGTGCACAGAGGCAACCACATTTTGATCTGATTTGATTTGATTTATTATTGTCACATGTATTAACATACAGTGAAAAGTATTGTTTCTTGTGTGCTATACAGACAAAACATACTGTTCATAGAGAAGGAAATGAAAGAGTGCAGAATGTAATGTTACAGTCATAGCTCGGTTGTAGAGAAAGGGCAGCCTCCCAAACATTGTGCTACTGGTCTTGTTGTTAGCAAATGCATTTGGTCCTGATTCTGGTTCCCGAAGACCAGAGGGAAATCCAGAAAGATGTCTTCAGATGATATCACAAAAGGGTAGCACTAATTGAATGCATCAATTCAACATGACTGCCAGAAATATATTTCTTAAAGCTGCAAACATGATCTAAAACATAGTGCCAAAAGATTACCTTCCACACTGTCACACCCCGGGCGGCACAGTAGCACAGCGGTTAGCACTGCTGCTTCACAGCTCCAGGGACCTGGGTTCGAATCCCGGCTTGGGTCGCTGTCTGTGTGGAGTTTGCACATTCTCTTCGTGTCTGCGTGGGTTTCCTCCGGGTGCTCCGGTTTCCTCCCACAGTCCAAAGATGTGCGGGTTAGGTTGATTGGCCATTTTAAAATTGCCCCTTGGAGTCCTGGGATGCGTAGGTTAGAGGAATTAGCGGGTAAATATGTGGGGTGGGATTGTGGTCGGTGCAGACTCGATGGGCCGAATGGCCTCCTTCTGCACTGTAGGGTTTCTATGATTTCTATGATAAGCCACAGAATACAGAAAAGTCATGGAAAGTACAAATTCTCATACTTTAGAAAATGAATAGGAGTATTCACAATGTATATAAAGTATTCAATTCTTGCTGATAATAAAGCAGAACGTGGCAGTGGGAACATCGCTTTTTCAACTCTGTGGCTTACGGTGGGAAAGCAACTTTTGAACCTTACAGATTTACGTAAGTGATGTTGCTTAGTAACAGTGGGTAAGTACTTCCGAGTCCTATAGACCAATGAATTACTAATTCTGCTGGAAGGTAGGATGCGATTGGCCAAGGTAAATAATGTGTACCAATACGATTGGAGCACCCAGTTAGGATGACAGGGTAGGTGGGAGAATTGAAGTTTCAAAAATGTATAACCGTTTTGCCATCGCATTGTAAACTTCAGAATAGAGTTGGTGTGTCGGCTGCCTTTCTCCCGGCACATGTTGGTCAATAAAGAACGTCTTTAACCAACATACTGTCCTCCACAAGTCTTTGTATTTAGCTGTTCAGCTCAATATTTAGCATCTGAGAGAAAGCCCCGCTTCAGCGAGGAGAAGGCCATAGCACAGGCCAGATGAGGCAGAGGTTAGAGTTAGAAGCTTATTGCAAGGTTCCAGAAGATTGATGATGACTAGTTCATACGAGTCTCTGACCATAATAAACTGAAAAGCAGATGATTCATTGCGGAAACACACCACGCCAGCCAGTGAAAACCGCACTCCCTTTGCTGCCCACCACCACACTTAGTCACCAGATTGGAAAATTACACCCCTGGATCATAGCTGATCTTCTGCTATAACTCCACTTTCAGGTCACTTTTATAGTTGAGAAAGCCAATCAACGCCTCTACTTTCTCCGGAGGCTAAGGAAATTCGGCACGTCTGGTACAACTCATGCCAATTTTTACAGATGCACCACAGAAAGTATGTATCTGGATGTATCACAGCTTAGTATGACTCTAGCTCTGACCAAGACCACAAGAAACTACAAAGGGTCGTGAACGAAGCCCAGTCCATCACGCAAAACAGCTTCCCATCCATTGACTCTGTCTACACTTCCCGCTACCTTGGAAAAGCAGCCAGCATAATCAAGGACACCATATGCCCCGGGCATTCTCTCTTCCACCTTCTTCTGTTGGGAAAAAGAAACGAAAGTCTGAGATCACGTACCAGCTGACAGCTTCTTTCCTGCTGACATCAGACTTTTGAATGGACCTACCATATATTAAGCTGAACTTTCTCTATACCTTAGCTATAACGGTAACACGATATTCTGCACCCTCTCCTTTCTTTCTGCCCTATGCATTCTATGAACGGTATGTTTTGTCTGTACAGCGTGCAAGAAACAATACTTTTCACTGTATTCCAATACATATGACAATAATAAATCAAATCAAATCAGATCCACACATCATACCTTTTAATTTCTTAACAACTCAAAAAGCCATCCATCTCAGCCTTGGCTATTTGGCTTGCGTCTTCACATACTTGGAAGATGTTGGAAGGATTAGAAGGCTGATTATCAACCTGTTTGAACCATGACATGAACAGTCCTTGTGTGACCAAAGGTCCTGGACTGAGTCTTAAACCCAGAGTTTCTGGCACAGAGGCAGGACCAGTAAGTGAAATCATAGGCCTTGGTGATTCTCCTGCTTCCAGTTCCATTACTTCTACCCCTGAACCCCCCACCAAGCCTCCCTACTCCTTAACCTCCGCAACCCCCTCCCCCATCCCCCACCCCCCCACAATCTGGTTGAGAGCACATTTCCACTCCATCTGACGAAGGAGCAGCGCTCCAAAAGCTTATGGTATTTGCTACCAAATAAACCTGTTGGACTTTAACCTGGTGTTGTTAAAACTCTTACTGTGTTCACCCCAGTCCAACGCCGGCATCTCCACATCACAGAGAAGATACCAGATGACTGGAGAACAGCTAATGTAGTTCTATTTAAGAAGGGTTGTAGAGAGAAACCTGGAAACTACAGACAGTATGTCTTATGTCAGTGGTAGGGAAACTATTAGAAAAACTTCTAAAGGAGAGCATCTATCTCCACTTAGAGAGGCAAAGCTTAATCAGGGATAGTCAGCATGGCTTCGTCAGAAGAATGTCATGCCTAACAAATTTGATTGAATTTTTTTGAGGTAACCAGGTGTGTAGACGAGGGCAGTGCAGTTGATGTAGTTTATATGGATTTCAGCAAAGCCATTGACAAGGTCCCAAATGGGAGACTTGTAAAGAAGGTAAATTCACATGGGATACAGGGTAATTTGATAAAGTGGATTCAAAATTGGCTCAGTTGTAGGAGACAGAGGGTGATGACTGAAAGCTGCTTTAGTGACTGGAAGCCAGTGTCCAGCGGCGTACCACAGGGATCTGTGCTCGGGTCCCTATTATTCATCACTTATATAAATGACATTGATGACTATGTAGGGGTAGGATTAGTAAGTTTGCGGAGGATGCAAAGATTGGGCGGGTCATCAACAGTGAGGCAGAGTGTCTTGAGCTACAAGAAGATATCGACGGATGGTCAAATGGGCAGATAAGTGGCAGATGGAATTTAACCCTGAAAAGTGTGAGTCGATACGCTTTGGAAGGAGTAATTTGACAAGAAAATATTCAATGAATGGTAGGGCACTAGGAAGTTCTGTGGAAGGGACCTTGGCGTGTTCGCCCACAGATCTCTGAAAGCAGAAGGGCATGTTCATACGGTGGTGAAAAAACCATATGGGACACTTGCCTTTATCAATCGAGGCATAAATTACAAAAGCAGGGAAGTTATGTTAGAGCTGTATAAAACTTTGGTGAGGCCACAACTAGAGTACTGTGTGCAGTTCTGATCGCCACATTATGGGAAGGATGTGATCGCACTGGAGGGGTGCAGAGGAGATTCATCAGGATGCTGCCTGGGATGGAACATTGAAGTTATGAAGAGAGGTTGGATGGGCTTGCGTTGTATTTATTGGAACAGAGAAGACTGAGGGACGACCTGATCGAGGTGTACAAGATTATGGGGGATATGGACAGAGTGGATAAGGAGCAGTCACAAGGAGACATAAGTTCAAGGTGAGGGGCAGGAGGTTTAGAGGGGATTTGAGGAAAAACATTTTTACCCAGGGGGTGGTGACGGGCTGGAATGAGCTGCCTGGGAGGGTGGTAGAGGCGGGTTGCCTCACATCCTTCAAAAAGTATCTGAATGAGCACTTGGCACACCATAATATTCGGGGCTATGGGCCAAGTGCTGGCAGGTGGTATTAGTTGGGAGTTCAGGTGTTTCTAATGTGTCTAATGCCGAAGGGCCTCTTCTGCGCTGTATGATTCTATGATCCTATGAAGGTAGTGTCCTTGGCCCAACCAGTTGCTTCATAGATATCCATCACAGAATCGGGAATGGGAATTTCACTGATGATTGTACAATGTTCACTACCATTCACAACTCCTCAGACACCAAAGCAATCTGTGTCCATATGCAGAACTGGACAATATTCTGGCTTGGGTAAGTGGCAAGTAACATTCCTGCCACACAATTGTCATATACACCGCTCTATTGCCTCAACCCTTCTCTTTATATTTCTACATCCCTCTTCACCTTCCCCAATTCCCTTTTAGTTTAAAGCCATATCCACAGCCCTTATATGATTTGCCAGGATACTGATTCCAGCCTGATTTAAGTGGAACTTAATCCAATGGAACAGCTCCTTCATTCCCTCAGCCAAGGTCACCAAGTCCCATATCAATACCCTTTCTTCCCACAGCACACTTTGAGCCATGCATTTAATTCTACTGGAACTTATGCCAATTGGCGCTTGACTCAGGTAACAACCCAAAATTATTCTGCATTTTAAATTGGGCCCTAACTCCTCCAACCCTATCAGCAGAACATCATTCTACCTAAGTGGTTGGTTCCTACATGGACTACAATAACTGGATCCTCCCCCTTCCATTCCAAGTTCATTTCCAACCATGAGATGTCTTTTACCCAGGCAATAGGCAGGCAATATAACTTGCAGAACTCCCAATCATGACTTATCAGAAAAGTATCTGTTCCCCAAATATACTGCCCTCTATAGATACCATATTCATATTTACTTCCTCCACTTGAATAGCTTCCTACGCCAAGTTACCATGGCCAGCTTGCCCAACCACACTGCAGTCCTTGTTCTCATCCATACAGAATGAAAATATCACATACCTGTTGATCAAAGTCAAGGGCTCAGGCTCCTCCATCACCCCATTCTGGATCCTTGTACCTTCCTGACTTGCAGTGATGTTCTCTCATCCCTGACCATTGGCCAACTGCCTCTACTGCAGGTTCAGATCAATTTATTTACACAGTGGCACCTTGGGAACCAGTCAGGGCGAAATGACTGGTTTCCACTCCCTTCTCTTCATCACTGAGATAGAAGAACCCCAATTCCAGCTGCAGCAAAGAGGTAAATTGCTCCTACTGCCTTTATAGAATCCCTACAGTGCAGACGGGGACCATTCAGCCCATCGAGTCTGCACTGACCCTCCGAAAGAGCACTCTATCTCGGTCCCCTCCCCCATCCTATCCCCATAAACCCGCACATTGATCATAGCCAATTCACCTAACCTACACATCTTTAGACACAAAGGGGCAGTTTATCATGGCCAATCTACCTAACCCGCACATCTTTGGACGGTGGAAAGAAACCAGAGCACCCAGTGCAAACTCCACACGGAGAGTCATCCAAGGCCGGATTCGAAACTGGGTCCCTGGCGCTGTGAGGCAGCAATGTTAATAACTGTGCCACCGTGCCCCAAAAAGAGAAGCTACCTTCTTTTGTTCTCAAGGACTCCATCCAGTCACATTGTTATTAGTAAGTGTCACATTGTTGTTAGTATACTGTGAAGTACTGTGGACACGAAGGAGATACAGGATGCATATTTTGCTATAAAATTGAATGAAGAATCCCACCTACATACAATATTTGCTTGTACAATATTAGATTTTGGCTGGATTTCACAGCAGCGTGAACATCTTATCTACTTTTATTTGATATTGCTTTTATCAATTTTCTGCCACATAAGGCATTTAATTTTTATAAATCGCTTGAGATGAACCTTTTAGCCTAGCTTTAGTACTCCACATATGATGCTGCAAAATTCGATACTGCTTTGCAAAATATGTATTCCAAACACCATTCACACTTGGGACTGACAAAAGCAAAGGGCATCTTTCATAATGACCATTTTATATGCTGTAAACCTTTGGACGAGGCTTTTATCTTGTCAGCCTTGAGACAAAGCTACACTATCCAAATTCTAAATGCTTTCCCTCAGCATAATAGCAGTGCAAAAGCAGGAATGTGCCTTTGACTGGGTATACTGTAACAGAGAATAAAAGATCAAAAAAACAATTTTTAGTACTAAATCATAGCGTTTCCCTCCAAGGGAGTATGGGTTTTCATTGCCCATGTACCTCATTGCTTGTGGTATCAGCAAACCACGGGCAAAATCTTACCACCTTTGAAGATCTTCTGTAGTCAAGACCAAAAGCAGATCTCGACTTGGCTGGTAATGGCTGATAGCCCACCTTTGCATCATGGAATCATTGAATCCAGTGCAGGAGGAGGCCATTTGGCCCATTGAATCTGCATCAACTCTCCAATACCCAGGCACTATCCCCGTAAGCCCATGTGCTTATCCTGCTAATCCCGCTAACCTCCACATCTTGGGACACTAAAGGGCAATTTAGTATGGCCAACCCACCTAACATACACATCTTCGGAGTGTGGGAGTAAACTGGAGCACCGGCGGAAACCCATGCAGACACGAGGAGAATGTGCAACCCCCCCCACAGAGACTCACCCAAGGCCAGAATTGAGCCTGGGTTATTGGTCCTGAGAGGCAGCAGTGCTAGCCACTGTGTCATCATATCGCCCCAAACCACTGTGCCACTGTGCCACCCCTGTACAAACTTACCAGAGGGGGCCTATTAAGAGATGCTTCTGGAACCACCATCTAATTATGGTGGTGAGCAGACCAGGCAGGCCCAATGAGAAGGCCTGTATCACTGTGTAGCATTGTCCTCCCTTCAGGGAGGAGAACATGAGGGTGACTCAATATGGAGGCATCCTCTGAAGATGTGCAAAATGTTTAAACTAATTCATGGCCACAGCTGCCAGGCCATCATCATGCAGAGTTATCCCCCCTTCCCCTCATATCCTTTGATCCCTTTAGCCCCAAGAGCTATATCTAATTTCTTCTTGAAATCAGACAACGTTTTGGCTTCAACCACTTTCTGCGATAGTGAATTCCACACATTCGCCACTCACTGGGTAAAGAAATTTCTCCTCACCTCAGTCCTAAACACTCCTCAAACTCTGACCCCTAATTCTGGACTCCCAGAAGCTGACCCACAATGCCATTAGGAAGAGAATTCCAGGATTTTTACCCAACGACTACAAAGGAAGGTGATATATTTCCAAGTCAGGATGGTGAGTGGCTTGGAGGTAGCCATTTTATGCTGGATTTTCGATGCATTTCTAACCAATAAGAGTTCTTTGGATTTCCTCACAAATTATTCTCTATTCCTTTGGGAGCTACACTTCTTCCACAGCTAATGCATTCCTCCTTGTGCTACAACTGAGATCCACATCTCATCATATGGTGAAGTGCAAGGATGCTCTGGTGTCGTAATAAACTACCACTGCATTCCAGACAGAGTGAGGCAATTTCCTGAACAACTGCTCAGTCCATTCTTTCTCTCTATTTTCTTCTGAGATTCCATAATTACAGATGCAGTACTAAAACAAAAGGACAACTTACATCCTATTGAATTCGCAGCCTTGAACTGGGTTCTTCTTTTCCCCAGCTTTATGCTGCCTCCCACGTCACCAGGGTGATTATCTGACAGACCAATGACCTGTTACCTATAGGACATTAACTAAAAGCTCCTTATCCTCTTTAATGGTGAGTAAGTTGATGATATTCTGTCAAGTCTGACTGAAACATACTTACTGCAGGAAAACATCCATTTAGAGCTGATTGCAACAGTTTACCATAATGCCAGATCTTTTATTCAGTTTCATAATTGTTTAATATAAAAGCTGCTTTACTTATAGGACTATAATTAATTAATTAGTCTCCCATCATTTCTTCTATAAACCCAGCAGCTGAATTGATAATGCACTTGTGCAATAATTCAGTCGGTGGGAACAGGCGTGGATCAGCAGCATGCCCACTGACAATAAAAAAGGTAGTTAAGGGGATTAAAATCCTGACTGACCAGAATTTAACATGCAATTTTAATCTCATTGTACAGGCAACACAGGCTGGCAAACTCGATCTTTTTTCATGCAAAGACGGGATAAAAGTGGCC